>NC_073253.2:100884166-101207500 GCF_029289425.2 Pan paniscus
CAGTAAAATACTGGCGAACCGAATCCAGCTGCACATCAAAAAGCTTATCCACCATGATCAAGTGGGCTTCATCCCTGGGATGCAAGGCTGGTTCAACATATGCAAATCAATAAACGTAATCCAGCATATAAACAGAACCAATGACAAAAACCACATGATTATCTCAATAGATGCAGAAAAGGCCTTTGACAAAATTCAACAACCTTCATGCTAAAAACTCTCAATAATTTAGGTATTGATGGGACGTATCTCAAAATAAATAAGGGCTATCTATGACAAACCCACAGCCAATAACATACTGAATGGGCAAAAACTGGAAGCATTCCCTTTGAAAACTGGCACAAGACAGGGATGCCCTCTCTCACCACTCCTATTCAACATAGTGTTGGAAGTTCTGGCCAGGGCAATTAGGCAGGAGAAGGAAATAAAGGGTATTCAATTAGGAAAAGAGGAAGTCAAATTGTTCCATTTGCAGATGACATGATTGTATATCCAGAAAACCCCATTGTCTCAGCCCAAAATCTCCTTAAGCTGATAAGCAACTTCAGCAAAGTCTCAGGATACAAAATCAATGTTTAAAAATCACAAGCATTCTTATACACAAACAACAGACAAACAGAGAGCCAAATCATGAGTGAACTCCCATTCGCAATTGCTTCAAAGAGAAAAAAAAAACCTAGGAATCCAACTTACGAGGGATGTGAAGGACCTCTTCAAGGAGAACTACAAACCACTGCTCAATGAAATAAAAGAGGATACAAACAAATGGAAGAACATTCCATGCTTAAGGGTAGGAAGAATCAATATCATGAAAATGGCCCTACTGCCCAAGGTAATTTATAGATTCAATGCCATCCCCATCAAGCTACCAATGACTTTCTTCACAGAATGGGAAAAAAACTACTTTAAAGTTCATATGGAACCAAAAAAGAACCCACATTGCCAAGTCAATCCTAAGCCAAAAGAGCAAAGCTGGAGTCATCTTGCTGCCTGACTACAAACTATACTACAAGGCTACAGTAACCAAAACAGCATGGTACTGGTACCAAAACAGAGATATAGACCAATGGAACAGAACAGAGCCCTCAGAAATAATGCCACATATCTACAACTATATGATCTTTGACAAACCTGACAAAAACAAGAAATGGGGAAAGGATTTCCTATTTAATAAATGGTGCTGGGAAAACTGGCTAGCCATATGTAGAAAGCTGAAACTGGATCCCTTACTTATACCTTATACAAAAATTAATTCAGGATGGATAATTTTTGTCTCTGTTATTATTCATTTTGAAAAATTTTTAAATTTCCATCTTGATATTATTGCTGACAGAAGATCATTTAGGAGCAGATTGTTTAGTTTCCGTGAATTTTTATGCTTATGAGGGTTCCCCTTGAAACTGATTTCTAAATTTATTCCACTGTGGTCTGAGAAGATATTTGATATAATTTTGATTTTTTACAATTTATTGAGACTTGCTTTATGGCCTACCTTATGGACTATCTTGGAAAATGTTCCATGTGCTGATGGGAAGAAAGCATATTCTACAATTTTAGAGTAGAATATTCTGTAAATGTCTGTTAGACTTGCTCAAGAGTCCAGGCTAAGTCCAGTGTTTCTTTGTTGACTTTCTGTCTCAATCTTTTTAGTGTTGTCAGTGAAGTATTAAAGTTCCCCAATATTGTTGTGTTCCTGTCTATCTCTTAAGACTACTAGTATTTGTTTTAAAAATCTGGGAGCTCAAGAGTTAGGCACATATGTATTTAAGATTCTATCTTCTTGTTGACTTGATATCTTTGTCCTTATAATAATGACCTTCTTTGTCTTTTTGTACTGTTTTTGTTTTAAAGTCTGTTTTATCTGACTTTAACATAAACTAATTTAAGTGGGACATTTAGACCATTTACTTTTGATAGTAATATTGATATGTGAGGTACTATCTCAGTCATCACCTTGATTGTTACCTAGTTGTTTTGATTGTTGCCTTTTTGTTTTTGTTTGTTTGCTTTGATTGTTAGTTGTTTTGATTACTACCTAGTCACTTTGTTTTCTTCATTGTGTTCCTTTTATAAGTCCTGTGAGTTTTATGCTTACAAGTCTATACTGGTATGTATCAGCTATTTGTTTCCGTATTTAGAACTCCTTTTAGCATTTCTTGTAGGGCTGGTCTAGTGGTGACAAATTTCCTCAGCATTTGCTTGTCTGAGAAAGGTTTTATTTCCCCTTCATTTAAGAAATATTTCTAGATACAAAATTTTGGGCTGATGGTTATTCTGATTGAGGAGACTAAATATAGGACCCTAATTCCTCTGGCTTGTACAATTTCTGGTGAGAAGGCATCTGTTAGTCTAATTGATTTTCCTTTATAAGTTATCCAATGCTTTTATTTCACTGCTCTTAGAATTTTTTTCTTTATGTTAACTTAATGTAATGTCATCATATAAAGTTGACATGAAGAAAATAATTCTAAGAGAATGATGACTATATTCTTTTTTATGTCCTCTTTCTGCAATTAATCTCCTAGGAGTTATTTGTGCTTCCTGTATTTGGATTTCTAAATTTCTAGCATGACCAGGAATGTCTTCCTCAGTTATTCCTTCAAATAGGTTTTCTAAACCTTTTGCTTTTTCTTCTCATTCAAGAACACCTGTGATTCTCAGGTTTGGACATTTTACATAATCCCATATTTCTTGGATAATCTGTTCATTTCCTTTAATTATTTTTTAAATTTTTGGTAGTTCTGGGACTTTCTATGTGAGCAATTCCTACATGAACAAACCACAGTCCAATGTAAAACAGTAAATTGAAACTAAAAACTGTACCAATCAGAAACCACCAACTAACCATCATTAGAGACTTTCTACTGTAACCAAAAATGTTTCCTTTCTCTTGCTTTTACAACCAAGTGGTACCAATTTCTTCTCTTACTCTTCCATGTGGCGTGCTAATTCACTTGCAGTCTGGTGATGCCCCATTCATGAATCTTTGATAGCTCAAATAAACTATTTAAAATGTAAATAGGTTTAAGTTTTTCTTTTATCAGTTTATACATATCATCTTTCCCAATGGGATTTTGTCAGTCAGTTTCATTGGTTGCCTTGCAATTTCAGCTTTTTGACAAGAAAAATTAACTTTATTGATGATTCCATTTTCCTCAAAATTAGTATCAAAGAAAAATTCTCCTGTAGTTTTTAAAATAGCAGCTAGAAACAGAATTCTATTCATTTACTTATTTTATTTCTCTTTTTTATTACTTTGTAATTTTTCTGGGAATAAACTATCTAGAAGTAAAGATACTGAAATATTCTTCATTGTAAAAGTGCTCACGTTAAATTTTAAATATAAGTAATCTCATGCAAAAAAGCCAGCTTCACAATGATAAGAACTATGAACTGGAGTTTCTCTAAGTTCATGTGTAGTACTCAATTTTAAAACCCTTAAAATAAATAAAAACTTATAGAATTATGCAATGTCTCACTAAATCAGATACTTCAATGTGGTTATCTACCATACTCTACCAGAAAGTCATTAAAAAAATTCTGTGTGAAACATAGGAAAAAGACCCCGAATTAGGCATTCAAGTAAGATAAAATTCATGCTGCTAGTGCAGTGGTACAATGCCCTGGAATTATACTGAAGACTGCATTTGCTTCTATACGTGTGGGGGTTGGAGTGAGTGTTTGGAGCAGAAAGAAAATAGAGTCATGTGCTCAATTTAAAGCTTAATAATTTGGTCGTGAAGTAATTGTATAGGTTAGCCAAGATAAACTATGTACAGATAAATTGATTTACCTTAAAACTCTTAAAATGAAGGAATTAGGCCTGGGGTGGGGTTGGGGGAGTTTGCTGCCTTGAAGGAAAGGACAAAATACTGGCTGGTTTGCCACCTGCTGACTGAAGAGCCCTTGGGCCTGAGTGAACATTAGCAGTAGCCAGGCAATGGTTATTCAGACTTTGGGTGAGATCTAATGCTATGCTGGCTTTGGGCCTAATCAAGTGCTGTCCTAACAGTGGTGGCCACAGGGGTACTTGTGTCACCCATCCCCCAACTCCAGACAGATTGGTGCAGAGAGAAACTCTGATTGTTTGAGGAAAAATAAGGAAAAAGAATATGAGTCTCTCCCTGGTAATCCAGGGAATTCTCCTGGATCTTACCTGAGACCATCAAAGCTCTGTGAGCCTGCAAGAGTCACGGCAATACTGAGATTTAAGTGCCCACTAATGCAGATATGGCTGCAATGATCAAAGATTTAGATCACAACTATCAATTCCCTTACAGAATGGGAGAAAATTTTTGCAATCTATCCATCTGACAAAGGGCTAATACCCAGAATCTACAAAGAACTTAAACAAATTCTCAAGAAAAAAAAACAACCTCATCAAAAAGTGGGCAAAGGATATGAACAGACACTTCTCAAAAGATGACATTTATGTGGCAAACAAACATATGAAAAAAAGCTCATCATCACTGGTCATTAGAGAAATGCAAATCAAAACCACAATGAGATACCATCTCATGCCAGTTAGAATGGCGATCATTAAAAAGTCAGGAAACAACAGATGCTAGAGAGGATGTGGAGAAATAGGAACACTTTTACACTGTTGGTGGGAGTGTAAATCAATTCAACCATTGTGGAAGACAGTGTGGCAATTCCTCAATGATCTAGAACTAAAAATACCATTTGATCCAGCAATCCCATTACTGAGTATATACCCAAAGGGTAATAAATTATGCTACTATAAAGACACATGTACACGTATGTTTATTGTGGCACTATTCACAATAGCAAAGACTTGGAACAAACCCAAATGTCCATCAATAACAGAATGGATAAAGCAAATGTGGCACATATATACCATGGAATACTATGCAGCCATAAAAAAGAGTAAGTTCATGTCCTTTGCAGGGACATGGATGAAGCTGGAAACCACCATTCTCAGCAAATTATCACAAGGACAGAAAACCAAACACCCCATGTTCTCACTCATAAGTGGGAGTGGAACAATGAGAACACATGGACACAGGGAGGGGAACATCACACACCGGGGCCTGTTTGGGAGTGGGAAGCTGGGGGAGGGATAGCATTAGGAGAAATATTAATGTAAATGATGAGTTGATGGGTGCAGCAAATCAACATGGCAAATATATACCTATGTAACAAACCTCCATGTTCTGCACATGTACCCTAGAACTTAAAGTATAATTTAAAAAAATTCAAAGGTGAGAAAAAAAAGAAAACACAAAGTCAGAAGAGACAAAATTAAAAAGAATAAAGCACAATTATAAGGTCTAGAAAATAGTCTCAAAAGGGCAAATCTAAGAATCCTTGGCCTTACAGAGAAGGTAGAGAGAGAGATTGGGGAAGAAAGTATATTCAAAGGGATAACAACAGAGAACTTTCCAAATCTAGGGAAAGATGTGAGTATTCAAGTACAAGAAAGAGAAGACCAAGTAGATTTAATGCAAAGAAGACTACCTCGAGGCATTTAATAGTCAAACTCCTGAAGGTCAAAAATGAAGTATCCTTTAAAAAGCAATAGAAAAGAAATAACAAATAGAACTCCAATACATCTAGCAGGAAACTTTTTACTGGAATCCCCACAGACCAGGAGAGAGTGAGTGGCATGGCATATTTAAAGTGCTGAAGAAATAAACTTATCTTAGAATAGTATATCCAATGAAAGGTTTTCTCAAACATGAAAGAGAAATTAAGACTTTCCCAGATAAACAGAAGCCAAGCGATTTCATCAACACCAGAGCTTTCCTACAAGAAATGCTAAAGAGAGTTATTTAATCTGAAATAAAAGGACAATAATAAGTAATAGAAAAAATCATCTCAGGGTACAAAACTTACTAGTGAGAGTAATTACACAGAGAAACACAGAACATTATAACACTATAACTGTGGTATGTAAACTAATCATATATTGAATGAAAAGACTACAAGATGAACCTATCAAATTAACTACAACAACTTTTCAAGATATAGACAGTATAATAAAAATAGAAACCACAAAATAATTAAAAGGGGGAGGAGATTAAGTTAATGTATAGAGGTTTTGTTAGTTTTCTCTTTGGTTGTTTGTTTTTATAATCAGTATTTTCATCAATTTGAAATAATAAATTATAAGATAGTATGTATTTGCAAGCCTCTTGGTGACCTCAAATCAAAAAACCTGCAGCAGAAACACAAAAATTAAGAAGCAGAAAATTCAAACATACCACCAGAGAAAACTACCTTCACAAAAAGAAAGAGAGGAAGGAACGAAGGAAGGAAGAGAAGACAATAAAAGAAACAGAAAACAAGTAACAAAATGGCAGGAGTAAGTCCTTACTTATCAGTAATAACATGGAATGTAAATGGACTAAACTCTCCAAACAAAAGACATAATTAAAAAAAGATGTTTTTAATTGGATGAAATAGATTAAAAAACAAGACTCCATGATTTGTTGCCTAAAAGAAACAGACTTCACCTAAAAAGACACATAGTGAAAATAAAGGGGTGGGAAAAAATATTCCATCTCAATGGAAACTGAAAAAGAGCAGAGTACCTATACTTATATCAGTCAAAATAAATTTCAAGACAAAAACAGTAGAAAGAGGCAAAGAAAGTCATTATGTGATGATAAAGGGGCCAATTCAGCAAGAAGATATAATAATTGTAAATATATATGCATCCCACTCTGGAGCACCCAGATGTATTGGAGCTAAAAAGACAGATAGACCTGAATACAATAATACATTGGGACTTCAACAACCTACTTACAACTTTAGACTGATCTTCCAGACAGAAAATCAAAAAATGAACATCACACTTAAATCGACACAATAGACCAAATAGACTTAAGAGATATCTACGGAACATTTGATCCAACTGCTGCAGAATAAACATTCCTCTCCTCAGCACATGGATCATTCTGAAAGATAGACCATACGTAAAGCCCCAAAATAAGTCTTTAAAAAATTCAAAAAAATTAAAATCATATCAAGTGTCTTCTCTTACCAGAATGGAATAGAACCAAAAATCAATAACAAGAGGAATGTTGAAAATTATACAAACACATGGAAATTAAACACTATGCTCCTGAATGACCAGTGGATCCATGAAGAAATTTTAAATATTTAAAAATTTCTTGAAAAAAAAAAGATCATGGAAACACAACATATCAAAACCTATGGGATACAGAGATAACAGTACTAACAGGAAAGTTTACAGCAATAAGAGCCTACATGAAAAAAGTAGATAAGCTTCCAATTAACAGCCTGGCAGTGCATCTTACAGAACTAGAAAAGCAAGAGCAACCAAACCCAAAATTAGTAGAAGAAAATAAATAATAATCAGAGCAGATGTAAATAAAATTGCAATTAAAAAATAATACAAAACAACAACATAATAAAAAGATTTTTGGAAAGATAAACAAAATTGAGAACCCTTTAGTCAGCCTTATTAAGAAAAAAAGAAAGACACAAACAAAATCAGAAATAAAAATAGAGATATTACAATTGACATTGCAGAAAACCAAAGGATTATTAGAGACTACTATGAGCAACTATATGACAATAAATTGGAAAACCTGGAACAAGAAATGAATAAATACCTAGATACATAAATCCTATCAGGGCTGAACCATGAAGAAATCCAAAACTGAATAGACCAATGACAGGCAATAAAATTAAAGCTTTAATAAAAATCTCATAGGAAAGAAAAGCCCAGGACCCAATGCATTCACTGCTAAATTCCACCACACAATTAAAGAACTAACATCAACCCTACTCAAACTATTCCAAAAATTAGAGATTACTTCTACAAGGCTAGTATTACCCTGATTAAAAGAAAAAACACACACATAAAAAAAAAAAACTACAGGCTAGTATCAATGATGAACATCGATGCAAAAAAAATTCAAAGTACTGAAATATGAATTCAACACCACATTATAAAGATCATTTATAATGGCCAAGTGGGATTTATCCCAGGGATGCAAGGATTGTTCAACATATGCAAACCAAAATGATACATCGTATCAACAGAACAAAGAATAAAAACCATATGATCATTTCAATTAAAGCTGAAAAAATTATTTGATAAAATTCAACATTGCTCCATAATAAAAACCTTAAAAATGGGTATAGAAGGAAAATACCTCAACACAATTAAAGCTATATACAATAGATCCACAGCTAGTATTATACAGAACTAAAAGCCTTTCCTCTAAGACCAGGAACATGACAAGGATGCCCACTTTCACTACTGTTCTTAAACATAGTACTGCAAGTCCTAACTAGAGCAATCAGACAAGACAAATCAATACAGGACATCCAAATTAGAAAGACAGAAGTCAAGCTATCCTTATTTGCAGATGATATGATTTTACATTTAAAATTCTGAAGACTCCACCAAAACTATTAAAACTGATAAACAAATTTGTTAAAGTGGCAGGATACCAAATTAACATACAAAAATTATTAGCATTTCTATATTCCAACAGTGAACAATCTGAAAAAGAAATCAAGAAAGTGATCTCATTTACAATACATACAACAAAATTAAATACCTAGGAATTAACTTAACCTAAGAAGTGAAAGATTTCTACAATGAAAACCATAAAACATTGATGCAAGAAACTGAACAGAACACAGACAAAAAATGGAAAGATTCTACATGTTCATGAACTGGAAAAATAAATGTTAAAATGTCCATGCTACCCAAAGCAATCTACACATTCAACGTAATACTATCAAAATAACAATGACTTTCTTCACAGAAATTGAAAAAATTATCATAAAATGTATACAGAACCACAAAAGACCCAGAATAGCCAAAGATATTCTGAGCAAAAAGAATGAAACTGAAGGAATCACATTACCTGTTTTCAAGTTATACTACAGAGCTATAGTAACCAAAACATCATGGTACTGGCATAAAGATTTACACGTAGATAAGTGAAATGGAATAAAGAACCCAGAAATAAATCCATACATCTACATTGAACTCATTTTTGACAAAAGTGCCAAGAACATACATTGGGGAGAGGACAGTCTCTTCAATAAATGGTGCTGAGAACACTGGATAGTCATATGCAGAAGAAGAAATCTAGACCTGTATCTCTTGCCATATACAAAAATCAAATCAAAATTTATTAAAGAATTAAATCTAATACTTCAAACTATAAGACTACTGAAAGAAAACATTAGGAAACTTGAAGACATTGCTCTGAACAAAGATTTCTTGAGGAATAGCCCACAAGCACATCAACCAAAGCAAAAATGGACAAATGTGATCATATCAAGTTAAAACTTCTACACAGCAAAGGAAATAATCATCAAAGTGAAGAGACAACCAACAGAATGAAACAAAATATTTGAAAGCTATCCATCTGCAAGAGATCAATAATCAATAACCAAATATATAAAGAGCTCAACAACTCAGTAGGACAGATTCTAATAATCAATTTTTTAAATAGGCAAAAGAACTGAATACACATTTCTCAAAATAAGAATAAAAATGAGAAATGTGTATATAAAAAGGTGGTCAACATCATTGATCATCAGAGAAATGCAAATCAAAAGTACAATGATATTTCACACCAGTTAAAATGGCTTTCATTAAAAAAACAGGTAATAATGAATGTCAGTGAGGATGTGGAGAAAAGAGATCCCTCATACACTGTTGGTGGAAGTGTAAAATAGTACAACTACTATACAGAATGGTATGGAGGTTTCACAAAAATCTAGAAATAGAGCTACCATACAATCCAGTAATGCCATTGTTAGATATATATACAAAATAAGGCAAATCAGTATATTAAGAGATATCTGCACTCCTATGTCTTATTTCAGCACTATTCACAATAGCCAATATTTGGAAGCAATCTAAGTGTCCATCAAGAAATGCATAAAGAAAATATGGTACATATACACAATGGAATACTGTTCAGCCATTAAATAAAAGAATGAGATACTGTCATTTTCAGTGACACAGATGGAACTGGAAGATATTGTGTTAAGCTAAAAATTAAAACATTGAACTCATGAAGATAGAGAGTAGAATGATGGTTACTAGAGTGGGTGGATGGTGCAGAGAATAGTTAATGGGCGCAAAAATATAGTAAGAAAAATAAGACTTAGTATTTGATAGCATAACAAGGTCACTACAGTCAACAACAATTTATTGCATATTTAATAATAACTAAAAGTATATAATTGGAATGTTTGTTAACACAAAGATATGATGCATGCTTAAGGGGTTAGATACTCCATTTACCCTGACTTGATAATTATGCATTATATGTCCTGCATCAAAATATCTCATGTCCCCCATAAATATATACACCTATGTACCAATAAAAATAAAACAAAGTTAAAAATAAAGAATAATTATTAAGAAATTAGACTAGACCAGTGGTTTTTTAATTGGTTGCTTTTTAAATTAGTAGATTGTGACTCCAGTCCCCAGTACTCTCATTCACTAGTTCTACGGTTGGGCCAAAAAAAATCTTCATTTTTAATGAACCGTTTGGTAATACTGATGGAGGTGTTTTAAGATTATGTTGTGAGAAATTCTGATTCTTCACTATACTAAAGCCCCTGGAGAGAAGGAATCTATTATATTTTGACTTTATTCCCTAGCAATGAGAATTTTATATATAATATATAGTTTTATATAATTATATATCATATATGTTCATATAAATTATAGTTTATAATAGATATATAATAGGTCCATAATATATACATGTTGAGTTGATCTAAAGTGGTATTCAACATCTCTGCCAGGTATTAGTATATATGAATTGGGTGATTAATAACTGAATATAATTTTTAGACTTCCTGAATTCAAATTAATTTTATGATGCCTCTGATGCCTGTTTTGTGAAAAGCAATATGGCAATTATCCACCATATGGGACAAAAGCAAAAAAAAGATGAATCAAGAGAGATACATTTTACACTATGGAATCCTTATAGAGGCATATGTATTTTTGTTTATGAATTAGACATTGAACTTTTTTATTAATCAAAAAATGCATTTATTTACCTTTTCAGAGTTCACTTAGGATAAAACTGATCATTTATGGCACTTTTGACATTATAAATGTAGACAAGATTAGTAATTTTAATGAAACATGAACATCTGTGAAACCATAGACACCATCAGCTTTATAGGAGTTAACGTGTTTAATTATATTTGAAAAATTGCACTGAAAATAAAAATTTTCATTCATGAATATCAAAGTCATATTAATGTTATAATCCTTTTCCTAACTGGCATGGCCAAAATATTAGTTAAGCCTGGTACAACCATATCATGTAGGATATATATGTCTAGAAAAAGTTTTATCCAAAAAGCACAGCACAGTTCAGTTTCTTTGAACTGCAAATGGTCAATCTCAACGATCACTCACTCACTGTGCCAGAGGAAAATTAAACTGAATTTACTTTTACTTCAATTCATTTGCAACTGAGGGGGCAAACCCTGTGCAGACCCATAACATTTTATCTTTGAACCAATAACTAAAAAATCTAAAATTGTTAAGGAATCTTGTAAAAGTTGAGAGGTCAGTGAAGGGTTTGAACCTGAATAACAAAGCACTCTTTCAATCTTTTAGTTCAAAACAAACATAGAAGACATGGTAAGCTCACTGATAGAAAATCTGTTTTATTTCTCTGGTGTAGATAATTCACATGACCTGTTTGGTTCACCCCTCTCTTTTCATATAAATAGTGCACTCCCTTCAACTTCAGATCCTTCTGTGCAGAGGGGCTCTAAGACTGTCTTTTCTGTTGTCCTTCAACAGTACTCAGGTCTGGGGAAGGTTTTTTATTTTTTTTTTCCTACTGAAATTCCCAACAATTTCTCTAATACTGTTTTTCTACACTTATGCTTACAGAGGAGACAAAAATACGTCTCTCAAATATATGTAACATTATCATAAATGTCATTCATTTATCCCAAAAAAGAACTATGTGCTAGCCAATATTATAGGCCCTATATGTATAGCGCATTCACACACACACAAAGACACAAAAACACATATATACTTGCAAAATGCAGATGTTAAACTGAGTGTATAATGAATAAATGTTATTGGAAGTCATTAAGGTCTTGGTTTCTAATTTTGTTAGATCCCCCATGAGCAATGTGTGTGTGCACGTGTACTTATAGTCACCTATTTTGGAAAGTTGAATAATATTATAATATTACATTTCCTGCTTTGTAACATTATACATTGTAGCATCCATTAATTTTTTCTACTTCAAATATCATTCAAATTGAATTATAGGAAATATACATTGTTATGCTACACTGTCACATTTCATATACTCCACAGACTTATTTTAAAAACATATTTACCTCCTCAACTTTATAATTAATTTTCTGTCCACTTAGCATCCAAAGATGATGTGGTTTCTAATCATTCTGGAGGCTGATGTGTGGGAGAATCTTTGGGACAAAATGTAATTATAAATGCAAATGCCTGATAATGGCTTAACCCACTATTATCTGAATAGAAGGAATTTCATAAGT
This sequence comes from Pan paniscus, assembly GCF_029289425.2. Taxonomy (NCBI): domain Eukaryota; kingdom Metazoa; phylum Chordata; class Mammalia; order Primates; family Hominidae; genus Pan; species Pan paniscus. The sequence goes on from NC_073253.2 coordinate 100,896,698, forward strand.
TAAAAAATATCTTTCTTTAATCTAATATTAAAATGGAATACTCCACAAAATTAATTTAAACACTAAAATTAACTAATTAAATTTTAAAATATTTTCATGATTATCCCATTAGGTAATATTGGATTAAAAAAATCTTTCTTGTAGTTAACTATTAAAAAGAAAAGCACAGGGCAAATATACTCTATGGAGCAGATAATGGCCAGGAAATTTGTTCTGTTTGGCTCACATAATATAAGTTATTTGCCTACATTTAAAAATCATATATTTTACATAAAATTAGAAATATGTATTCTGTAGAGAAATTGCCTACCTGCCACACAGGCCTACATTCTCACATGACCACGGTTAATTGAATCTGTGTAGTGGCTGTCCATTTACGTTGAAGTATGCTCTCCGTAGCCCAACTCAGCCCACTCCAATCCTATTGCTTTACACTGTTCTTACTCAAATCACTTATATTATATTTACGATCATTGTTAGTTTTATAATTTGACAGAAGCCCCTGTAACCTACTGTCATCATTTGGTAAATAGAGCTAATGCAATTCAATCATTTGTTTTACTTTTGTAATTTAGTTGCTTATATGGCTGGTTTGTCTGTAGGGTAATTTTAGACAGTATTTTTCAGTTGAAGGATAACTTGACATTTCTAAGATATCATTTAAAAACTTTAAAATGTAAAAAATAATTCATTGTTTAGAATTTTACAAACCTTATTTTGACTCTAACTCAGTAGTTAGACTCACCTACTGTTGCACAAACACTTCCCGGCAGATCTGAGTAAAGACTAGAATAAAGATTTAGTGACTCTAAATACAGCTTAAATATTTTTGACAGATATATACACAATAAATTTTACATGGCACATAAATATTTATATGAATATTATATTGTCATTTTATACAGAATAATTCATATGTACTATTAGAACTATTAAATAATCTAAGACATTTTTATAATACAATATCCTTTTAAATTTTAAAATCTTGCTTAAAATGTATTCTACCAGTTTATATTATTAAAATTGTTAATCAAAACTAAATATTCTTACCATGTAAAAATACATTAAAATGCTTATACAGAGTAAAACTGCTGAGTATAGTATACCCGTATATTATTATACCATTAATAGCACTAAAATAATATGTGGTTAATTTTAATTGCTTAGAATATATGGTTCTCATTTGTTCTCACTGGTTTGAAAAACATTATTCCTGTTACTAAATATTATTCAGTGAATAATAAAAATGTATGATATAATGAGTATTAGACATTTTTCAAAATGTCTAACATTTTAGTCAACTTTAGATAGAGTTATAATCTTCAACTAATTTCAAAATTTGTTTTAAATTATCTTTCAATTATGAAGGACTTTTCTAACAGAAGTCAGAGTGAGATTTAATTTAATATAGTCAACAACCTACCAAGTTTGCACTATTTCTATTTTCTCCTCCTAATCGTGGTAGGGTGTTAACTATTTTGACCTAATTTGAGATATTACTGAAGACTATCAATCTACCAATTAAGCTATGCGCATGCTATTTTTGCAACAATGTATTTGTTAAATATTCTTTAAATTGGCTATATATTCTATAATTTTAAATAGTTTTATAAAAGATTAGAAACTTAGTGACAACATGAAGCCAGAGTTAATGATCATATTTAATATTATTTTAATAGAGAATCCATAACTAAACTTATTAACCTATACACATGATTTGCAAAATAAAAGAATATAAAAGAAAAATCTCTTGCCCATTGTTAAGAACTAATTCATTCTTGCTCGCAGGTATTTTTAAGTAGGTTTTCTTTCTTGATGGCTAACTTCATAACTATGAATAACATACTCTGCTTTTCTTTCTTGATTTATAAAGGTTAAACATTACCTGTTGTCTGTATGCTGTGGCAGAAGAGAATATATATTTATTACACATTTGCATTATCTTTTTCCTTTATATAATTTTTGTCATTCTACTTAGTCCATAGATCAAATTTCTTATTTGAAAAATAAGCTCAACATTTGTTTCCTTTTCTATCAACTATAGACAACACTTCTTGACTCTTCCCTTTGTAAAATGAGAATATTTTTATATTTTATGTTTCCTTAAGGTTTTCTTCTTTCTATCTCATATCTTAATATACAACTTATACAAATTTAAATTTTAAAAACTTTACATAAAATATTATAAACCTAATATATAAATCTACCAAGGAATATGTATGGATTGATTCTAAATGTGAAAAAATCAATACACTCATTGTTCACATTATGACTCCACAGTCTGTTTTCAAAGCACAGACAAGAAATTCACAATGATTAAATATTCTTCTTTAAGATTATAATACCTTAAGCATCTGCTATTGAAAACATTGTCTTATGTATATTAGTGAAATTGTACAAATATCTAAGTTTCATTTCTGAATGTATAGTGTCCATTTTAATATTATTATTTATATAAAAAAATCCAGATATGGAATGTGTGTACTGAAACTCTTTTGCCATAGATCAGATATCTTTCACTTTATTCCTTGTCTACTTTCTAAGAAAAGAGTTGAGCAAAAAGAAAGTTTAATTCTATTTATAATGATCACAGTGGTTTTTTTAATTACTTGGGTTTATTTCTACTCTCTTGATCTTTTTGTAAGCTGACTTGATATTAAGATTTTGAAGTAGCTTTCTTTCCATTGAACTGCAAACACAATATGGCATGTTTCTAAGTTATATTATTGTTTATCTACTTAGAATATTTAGAGGTTGTTTTGATTTACTTTATTTGTTTTCCATCAAAGTTGATTCATGCAGCTTACAGTTTTGAAATTAACTCCTCAACATTCCTTGCTGTGTAAACAAGGATAAGGTAAACATCTTTCATAAAAATTCACCTTTTAAGCTGTGTCATATTTGACTTGTTGAATCAATGTACCCTTGTGATCAAGTGATTAAGCTATTTACTGCTCTTGCACAGAAAGCTATTAAATAGATCGTAAACACAAGATTATGGAGTGGGTGTCAGGATCTCTAAATTCTACTCACCCATTAGTTGTGTGACCTTGAACAAATCACTTAATCTTTTTGACCTCAGCTTCATTACATACATAGCAAGGACAACAATTATCTCATTGGGCTTCTTTGCTTGTAAAGCTCTATAATTTTATTCTACAATTATCTTTGGGATGGATTTAGCATGAGGGAGGAAAGCTTCATTGCAACAGTTATGCAAATTATCTCATATGAATTATGGAGTTAATTTAATAAGCCTCTTACTTTTTGTCATAATTTTCAGAAAAATAAATATTCATTTAAGACATGTACTAAAAATTACATTTAGCACAAAAGTTGCAAAATATTTCCTCTTATAACCAGTGTTTCTGGCAGCTGTTTATCAATCATGTTTCAAACACATTATAACTATGACTCAGAAAGCTCCACCTTACTGGTACTAATAGCTGAAGAAAATTAGTTACAGAACCTATAACACTATAAACTTTTATTTTCTTAAGTTTTCATTATGTAATTTATTGATAATAATTTATCAAATATAGATATTAAATAGATTTCTGAGGAAAAACATTTTTGTCATATAAATAATTTTGTATAACATAGGAAAAAAAGAGAGTAAAAATATCTGGGATCTTGCCCTTATTTGGCTGCTCTTGACTTTCTGGGTGGCCTTAAAGCAAACTGATCAAGTTACTATTTTGTAAAACTTGCCAAATATTGTCAGAGCTTTGGAGGAGGTAATGAAACCATAAATGTAAAATGCTCTACAAATAGAAAGGTCAAAGACCAGCATATGTGAAACACATTTTCATTCTTAATGAGCAGTCAGATGCTTAGTAGGGAATGCCAAAACAACTTCTTTTCAAGAGCCAATTCATTTTGTAGAAATTCATGGAGAAGTAGCAGTATTTATTGAATATGATTCTTGCATCATCATTTAAAATACATGTATTTATAAACAATAGAGCAATAATGTTCAGAGTAATATTAATATCTATAGCTAAAAATAAAAGGTTATTAATGTTGTATTAGAAAAATTGGAGACTGAGGGATTAGATAAACTAGGTTCAAATTACAAAGTTACTACTTATTAACTCTGTGGGTCAAGCTTTTCTGCTCTTCTAACCCAGTTGACAGTGTAGTGGAGTTGTTTGAAAGTCGTTTTTTAAGAAGAAACATAGCTTTGCCAGCAGCTAAGTTCAGGGCAGACGGAGAAGGAGTTCTCTTCAGGCAAAAGTCATCATTAGCCTCTGAACCTTCTCAAAAAGATCTTCACTCTTCTCCCACTGTGATTGTAGTACAGTTACATCTGTGAGTCTCTTCTCAACTGGCAATGTGTAACATTGGCAAATGAGGCATTTAAGAGGGTAAAAACTCATGGATAGTATAGTTCAAGAGTTACCTAAAAATCCAGTTGAATGGATTTCACATATTCTAAAGTATTACTCTAGATGAAATTATTGTATTCTACAGCCCTTCATTCTTTCAACAATTCCTTCAAAATGTTTGCATTTGTATATGAATAGCAGTTGTATGGAAATTATCCATCTTATACTGATGCTATTGTTACAAACAAACAAAACAAACGCTTAACAAAAGGCATATTAAACTGATGCTTAAATTATTTGTTGAATGTGTTATCTAATGTTACAAAGATTTTAATGAAGATCTTAGTGAGAAAATTCCTATTGACTTCTAGTCCTATGATCAGTTAAATTTTCTCAATCAATATTCCTTATTTTCAGATAGTAAATAGCAATGGGTGTGCTATAATTTAAATGTGTCCCCCAGAAAGCATGTGTTGGAAACTTAATCACCCATTCAACAGTGTTTAGTGGGGCCTAAGAAGAGGATGAGAGAATGAATGAATGTCATTACTGCAGAAGTGAGTTTATTATTGTGGTAATGGGTTTGTTATACAAGCGGGAGTTTGGCCACATTTTAATCTTTTTTTCGTGCTTCTTTTTGCCTTTTTACCAAGAAGACCCTCACCAGGTTCTGGTCTGTCAATCTTGGACTCTTCAGCTTTCAAACTGTCAGCTAATTAGTTTCTATTCATTATAAATTACCCAGTCTGTGCCATATTGTTATAGAACAAAATAGACTAATACAGAAAACCAGTACCAGAGAAATGGGGTGATGCTATAACAAACATTGGAAAATATGGAAGCATCCTGAGAACTTTAATGGCTAGAGGCTGGAAGACTTTGGAGGAGAAGCAGGCTAGAAAAAGCCTGTTTTGCCGTTAATGGAGTATTAAGGGTGATTCTGGTAAGGACTCCAAACAAGAGGAATGCTACAGGGAATGTCTGAAACTTCTTGGAGATTACTTAAGTGATCATGATCAGAATGTTGGTATGAACACAAAAACAGTAAAGGCCATTTTCTACATGTTCTCAGCATGCACATAAAGTAACTATGTAAGTTGAGGAATATGTTAATTACCTAGATTCTAGTAATCATTTTGCAAAGCATACATATATTGAATCATCATATTATACAACAATGTATACAATTTGTATTGCATACATATTGTATACATTTATTGAGATGTATCTCAATACATCTGAACCCAAAGAAGAAGATAAGTTACAAGCCTGGGACATTCCACCTGATTCTCCAGATTAGGTATTAGATTTGCCACAAAAAGTACAGATGCTCAGTTAAATTTGAATTGCAGAGACACAACCACAGCTTTTGTTTTTTGTTTTTTAGTAAAGTAAGTCCCAAATATTGGATAGGACATGCTTGTATACTTACACACAAACTTCATTGTTTGTCTCCAACAAAAATTTAACTAGGCATCTGTATTTTGCTACATCTGGCAACCCTACCAAATCCTTCCTTCCAATATTAGCCAACACTCCCCTACCCAATAATAGATGAGGTTTCCAAGGGAGGTTTTGTGGCTTTACCTCACACAGCAGGAGGCATTTAAGTTATATAACATCTCTATTTTATACCCGCAGAGTTGTATAACATTCTCCAGGGAGCCATGCCTCATAAATCCGGTGATTGTAATTTTATTTACTATAAATAATCCTTTAGCCAGGGGCATCCTGCTAAGGGGCTATATAGACAAAGTCTCTTCCTCCTAGCAAATATCATCAGCCTATTTACCCAGAGGTCCAGTTGACAAGGAGATAAGGCCAGGTCACCTGCCCTATTTTCTTTCTCCTGGTGTTGCACTCTGGTTAAAGAATGAATGGATCACAGGCCAGATAATTTAACTATTTCCTTGCAACTACAGTCATGTCTTTAATATCTAAGGAAAAACATACTTTCATTTATACCAGAAATAAACTCAAAAGCTGATAAAAAATTTAAATGTCCCGGGTGTATTTTAGACTTAACGTCCTTCAATGTGGGAAAAGTTGTTTTTCTAATTATCACAAGTTCTATCCTTAATAAATATTCTGATGTAGTCCATATATTAAGTTTTGAGTACTAAGGGAAGAAGTTCAAGTTGCTATTTGAGAAGAAACATTTAACAGCAGTCTCTTAGTTCCATCAAATAGAAATATCATTTTTCTAAAATTGTGTTTAATCAAATATATGACATCTAGTAAGTATCTTAGAAGGGGTATGACAGAAATAAAAAGGAACAATCTGATGACTAGCAGGCCATGGAGACCAAGGTATTATTCTCAAACCACTGAACATAGATGTAATATTTTCTAAAAGTTCTGACAGTAAAAATTTGAGATTTAACTTGGGCTACATAATTTTTGTCTACAAGAATAAAATAAAGGGCTCCATCATATGCACAATTAGAAAGACAATTTAATCAGTGCTTTTACATCTTTTTTAAAGATACACAATTTCATGACCTACATTAGACTCCCTAAATTTGTTTTCAAAAAGTTTCTTTTGATTGTCCTTTTTTCATGTTCAATGAGCAGTGGAAAGGAATGTTGACAGTAGAATTCCCAAGTCACTTTAAATGGCTAGTAAACCATTTAAAAGTTAGGAGATAATATATCTTGTTTTTCTGAAAAAGCATAATTTTGGCCTTTAAAATTGTTAGTGTGAATATCAAGATAATTAAAACCTTCTGTATTCTAGGGTAAACATGTAAAAACACAATTTATTACATTTTTCTCAGCTATTTTACCTATGTATCCTCAATCCATGGTTTTCTAGGTAAAACAGATTTCAGCAGCTAAGCCAGGATTTTGACTAATTTGTAGGATTTCTAATGCCATGGATGTGTATGGCTATGACCTGAAAGCACTGCGCCTTATTCTTTTTTTTTTTTTTTTTTTTTTTGAGACGGAGTCTTGCTCTGTTGCCCAGGCTGGAGTGCAGTGGCGTGATCTTGGCTCACTTCAAGCTCCGCCTCCCGGGTTCACGCCATTCTCCTGCCTCACCCTCCCGAGTAGCTGGGACTACAGGCGCCCGCCACCACACTTGGCTAATTTTTTGTGTTTTTAGTAGAGACGGGGTTTCACCATGTTAGCCCGGATGGTCTAGATCTCCTGATCTTGTGATCCGCCCGCCTCGGCCTCCCAAAATGCTGAGGGTACAGGTGTGAGCCACCGTGCCCGGCCCTCCCTTATTCTTATAGAAGTTTTACGTTTTCTATATTAAAATAAAAATAATAAACACTATTTTAAAATCTTAAGTTAGCACATAGAGCACATTGTGCTGCATATTATAGTTTCTTTTCATACATTATTTAATATATCAAGTGGTTTTGTTTTTCTGTTTTAGCATAAACTGGTGAAATAAATATTTACATACTTCTGCTGGTTTTGAATGTGTGTTCTCATAGTTAGATGCACATTAATCTTACATGGCTTTGTGCAGGTAGAAAATATTTTCTGATATCACAAATGAAGACATTGAGGATTAGAGTGATTATTACTCCAGGGTAACACCCCCAAAATCAGAAGACCCAGGACTATGTTTTAACACCCAGACCACGTTTTCCAGTGTTCTTTTCACTTTTCATATACAACTGCATCTTCTGTAACAGCCAATATAGATTTGTTAACAGTCAAAGACTCAAAACAAGTGATAGTCCTTTCTTTTTAATAACCGTATCTTGAAGAAAGTTCTATTTGAAGGAATTCACTTGAACCTATATATCTCTCGATTTCTTTCTTTATACCTTTCCCAGTTAAGAAAAAAAACAAACAAGGAATTGAATGCACTCAGTATCTTTGTATTCTTCCCTCCTACCCACTCTTATCAACTACCACCTTAACCAATTCACTAAAATGAATATTAGGAATTTCACCCATGACTTTCACATTGCCAAAAACAGTGGACACTTCTCTGTCATAGCAATCATTGTCACATCATATGAAAACCCACCCTCAGCTATATTCAGTAACATGGCTTTTCTTATTTTTATGGTAATTCGCTGCCTAAATGTTTTCCCCTTTGCTCTCCTCCGACTCTCCTGAGTGCACCTCACTGTCCATTCCATCTCCTTAGGGTGAGCATATACAGTCATTTGACTTTAAAGACTATACATAGGCTAGTTTTTCTCCATCCCAGAATTCCTCCTTCACCTACAGACATAAATCCAAATGTCTAATCAGCATTTCCATTTCTATATACAATATCAAAAGTACTATATCTTAAACCAAATGATTGAGCCTCAATTCAAGCTTCCACTAATTTTCTCAATATAATCATAATTACCAGCTACACACAGAAGATCTGGATTCTGCTTAACTCCACATCTTTAGCAGTCTCTGACACTTTAGGCTTCCTCTGTCCTGGTCTTTTTTGTTATTGTTTCTTGAATATTTTATGTTCTTGCTCATATTATTATTTTTTCTTTGCATTATTTATACCTTCTTATCTTCAGAGCTCAGCTTCAATGGCAAAGAGCCTTTACTTAAACATGTCTCTCCCAATCTATATATCTATTTTCTTTCATCATACACTATGTAATTTTTGTCTAGTATATATGGCTCATATGGCTACTAAATTGGAAAGGGTTAAGAGTCTGAGGTTTTTTATTTTTATTTTTTTTGAGGGGGAGTCTCATTCTATCACCCAGGCTGGGGTGCTGTGGTGCTATCTCAGCTCACCTCCACCTCATGGGTTGCAGCAATTCTCCTGCCTCAGCCTCCCAAGTAGCTGAGATTACAGGTGTGCGACACCATGCCTGGCTAATTTTTGTATTTTTAGTAGAGACGGGGTTACTCCATCTTGGCCAGGCTGGCCTCAAACTCTTGACCTCAGGTAATTCTCCTGTCTTGGCCTCCCAGAGTGCTGGGATTACAGGTGTGAGCTACTGTGCCCAGCCTGGGTCTGAGATTTTACCCTACTTTTGAGCTATTAGCCTGCCAGAATGTTACAGATACATAAACACACACACACACACACACACACACACACACACACACACACACACTCCCAAACACACAGACTAATACATACATATATAAAAGAACAAAAGATTTTGATTTCTGAGTCAAAAACAGACCACAGCAAAAGAACAAAAACAGTAGCCAGAGCAGCTTCTTGTGTAAGTTCCCCATACCCCACATCCCACAGAGGAACATGATGAGGACCAGATGTTCACCTGCACGTGCAGTGGGTTGCACCACAGGAGAGGAAGCCTGAAATTAGGAGCCTCTTAGAGTTTATGAGACTGCTGGCAAATCCACCTACCCTCCTCTGTAGAGAGCGAGATTACTCATTTTTCTGGAATATAAAAAAAAAAAAATCCTCCTGGAGGAACAGAGAAAACTCCATAGGTTTATTATCCTGGAACGTAAGCATATGTCTCTGGGAAAGGAACAGAGAGGGTTTTACCTTTACTACCTTGGACATCTACAAAATATATCTCTAAATTTGTCCAGAGGGAAACACTCTCTCTAGCTTCTAAGGCTCTTTGCTATTGAAACATGGATTTTGCTTAGAAGAGCCAGCCTGTGCAGAAACCTGAGGAATCCATGGAAAATTTCATACAATGATAATTTATAAATATCTACTTCGTGTATTTGCTTATTTTCTTTTTCTCTTTAGAAATTTTTACTACATGAGTGCACAAATTCTATGGTTGTTGATCACTGTTATATTCCTAGTGCTTGAAATATTCCTTGGCTCACAATAGGTCAGCAATACATACATACATACATATATACATATAATTACTGAATGAATTAGCAAATAAATACATGAGTCAATAGATGAAAAACTAATTGATTCATTAACTCTTAAAATGCTGGATAATTTTGTTTTTAATTGTTGTTGATGTTCTAATCACGGCTTTCCCTTGTGTATATATTCTTAAAGGTTTTAGTGATCTGTTTGTATTGATTGAGTCATTCTCAGAAACTTAGGAACGTGTAACTCTACATAAAGAATTCAAGATATTGCTTGAACTTTTTATTTTTTAAAAAGAGTTGTGTAAATTCTGAAAATATTTAGGGCAAAAATATATGAGAAATTGCAAAGCACAGATTTTCCTAGTAGTTCAGGTATCTTAAGAAATTCTAAAAGATGTAAAACAGCCTTGCTGGTGGAGAGATTGTGGTCAGAAGGAGATTGGGGTCATTCTAAGAAGGAAGACAAGATAATTTGGCTGTGGCAAATAGGACATATAACTATTTCCTTCATAGTGCAGTACTAGGATGGTGATAATTACATTACTTTTACATTAAAAAGAAAAAAATTCAAAATTTGCCACTAACTACTCCCTGGAATCGAGGAAGAAATGCAGTGAAATTTTCAAATGTAGGTACTTTGGGAAAAGAAAACAAATTTCAGTTCAAAATTCTACCCATAAGAATCATTGGATTTAACTGAAGTGAAGAAAAACACATGAAAATTAGAAAACTGTGATAGCATATTAATGCCATATAATCTTACAATTTTTTTGTAGGTATAAGTTTTATGATATTTGCATTAGTTTTATTATTATTATTATACTTTAAGTTTTAGGGTACATGTGCACAATGTGCAGGTTAGTTACATAGTTATATATGTGCCATGCTGGTGTGCTGCACCCATTAACTCGTCATTTAGCATTAGGTATATCTCCTAAAGCTATCCCTCCCCCCTCCCCCCACCCCACAACAGTCCCCAGAGTGTCATGTTCCCCTTCCTGTGTCCATGTGTTCTCATTGTTCAATTCCCACCTATGAGTAAGAATATGCGGTGTTTGGTTTTTTGTTCTTGTGATAGTTTACTGAGAATGATGATTTCCAATTTCATCCATGTTCCTACAAAGGACATGAACTCATCATTTTTTATGGCGGCATAGTATTCCATGGTGTATATGTGCCACATTTTCTTAATCCAGTCTATCATTGTTGGACATTTGGGTTGGTTCCAAGTCTTTGCTATTGTGAATAGTGCCACAGTAAACACACGTGTGCATGTGTCTTTATAGCAGCATGATTTATAGTCCTTTGGGTATATACCCAGTAATGGGATGGCTGGGTTAAATGGTATTTCTAGTTCTAGATCCCTGAGGAATCGCCACACTGACTTCCACAATGGTTGAACTAGTTTACAGTCCCACCAACAGTGTAAAAGTGTTCCTATTTCTCCACATCCTCTCCAGCACCTGTTGTTTCCTGACTTTTTAATGATTGCCATTAATTTAAATCCAAATTCCTGACTCTGCTTCATATAGACTATATGATACAGGGAAAGTTACCAAACTCCTCTTGCCTCATGTTTCTTATTGAGCAAAAGAAGGATTTTTTTAAATGAAATAATACTTAACCATCGGATAAGATATTTGTTAGCATTAAATTAGCCAATAGGTACAATGTGGTTGGAATAGTATGTAGAAATATACATGTTCCAAATGATAAGTATAGTTTCTATAGTGAAAATGCCAAATAGTGGAAACGTAAAACCGGGCTGATAAAGATAGGTCCCTTTTCCAATTCAAAGACATAAATACTGAGGAGATATAAAGAGAAAGAAAAAGTAAAAGAGAAAATACAGACAAAAAGAACAAATCTTAAAAAGATGGAAGGAAGAATAATCCCTGGACTCTAGAAAAAAAGAAGTTTCTGAAACCAGAAAAGTACCAAAAAATTTAAAACTGTATCCAAGAACGTCACAGTCCAGGGCACACTGGGCTTGAACAGCGGGAAAAGGCTATAGAAAAGTATAAGTTGAACAATACTATTATTATGAGAAGTATCAACAAATTTAAAAGAAATTTAGTTACTATGCTAAGAACTGAAAAAATACATTTGAAAACGTATATTTTAATTATTTAAGGCATAACATTAGAAAGATGAATCATATCGCAGCAACACAGCAAAATTTCCTCATCACATCATCAAATGGATTTAAAAAGTTACTACAGTATTTCCTGGAATTGCTTTGATGTCAAGACTCTTATAATATTGAGTCTTCAGATTCATGAAAATGTTATATATCTTCATTTTAAGTTGACTTTTATATAGCATTTTAATAACAAATCAAAATTATATGTCCTAGGTACATTATTTTCTTCATTGCCAATACAAATGGGAATTTTTAAATCACCCTTTTCAATTGCATGTTCATTTTAAATTAGATCTGTGTATTAGTTTGCTAGGGCTGCCATAAGTATCACAAACTAGGCGGCTTATGCAACATAAATTTATTTTCTCGAAGTTCTGGGGCTTAGAAGTCTGAGATCAAGGTGTTGGTAAAGTTGATTTCTTGTAAGATCTGTTTCCTTGGCTTGTAGATGCCATCTTCCTCTGGCTTCTTAATCTGGTCTTTTCCTCTGTGTCTGTCTGTCTGTGTCCTAATCTCCTTTTGTAATCTTTTCACTCATATTAAACTACAGCTCACCCTCATGAACTCATTTTACTTTAATTACTATTTTAAAGGACTTATCTCCAAATACGCTTACATTCTGAGGTACTTGGAGTTAGGACTTTAACATATGGATTGGCGGGGTCGGCGGCGGGGGGTGTGGGTCACAATTCAGCTTATAAAAATCTGTATGAAAGGTTTATAAATAATTGAATTGCTGAATTCAATAGAGGTCAATGTTGACAGCATGTCCACTGATCAGCTTTAGTTTTCTATGTATAACAGAATTTGCATATTTGTATTCTGCCACATATTGGTATGCCACAAGTAGATTATAGATTTTTTAATACATTGATCTTTAGTTAATATTAAATTGCATGAATTACTATAGATCTATAATAAGTTCAACATCTGGTAGTACACAAGGCATCCAGATACATTATTTTCAAGACTGTCTCAGTTTCTCTTGGCCCTTTTCATTTTTCTGTAAACTTTAGAATTTGCTTTGTATACTGCACATAAACTACTGAACTTTTGATTAAAATTTCATTGAATCCATGGACTGATTAAGAAAGCAATTACATCTTTACTATGTTGGGTAATCTATCCCATGAATGCTATGTATTTTTTTATTTATTAAAATATTATTTAATTTATTGAGCATTACATAATTTTTAGTGTATATACCTTGCATACATCTCCTTAGATTTATTCCAGGATATTAATGTTTTCATGCTATTATAAATGGTAATTTAAAAATTTTATTTTCTAGTTGTTTGCTTCTGGTGTACAGAAATAAAAGTGATTTGGTTTTTATTTATTTACTAATGTTTTATGCAGCTATTCTATTAAATTTATTAATTTATTATAATATTTGTAGATTATTTGGGATTTCTACATATGCATTCATGTCATTTAGGAATGATTATTTATTTGGAAACATCATACACACACACACACACACACACATACACACACACACACATTTTTTTCCTTGCCTTATTCTACTGGCACTGACATCCAGCACAATGTTGAACAGAAGTAGCCATTATTGTTATCCTCTAACTATTTCCAATTTTAGGAGCCAAACTTAATAATTCACTATTTAGCCTGGTGTTTACTCCAGAATTTTGAGCTATTTCTCATACATTTAAGGAAGAGCCTTTCTGTCCTAGATTTTTAAGAGGCTTTAATCATGCGTGGTTGCTAAATTATTTAAAATGATGTTTTCATATATATTGAGACGATGATTTGATCTTGATCCCTCTCTCTTTTTCTCTCTCTCCCCCTCCTCTTGCTACTGTGATGAAATACACGGACTATGAAATACAAAACATTCTAGCTTTTCTGGAATAATCACCACTTGACCATAATGTACTGCCTTTTTCATATGTCACTGGACTTTATTTGATGGTATTGTACCTATGTACATGAAAGAAAGTGAACTGTTACTTTTGTGAGTTTTTTAAAAATAAATATACTATCATGGTTATTCTAACCTCAAAAAGCAACTTGGAAAATGTTTGAATTTTATATATTTGAAAGAGTTTAATATTGGTGTTATTTGTATTGTATATTAGACAGGTTGCAGCAGGAATACCATTGGTATCTAGAGTTTTCTTTAGGGAAAATAGAATAGTAATAAATGTATGTCCAATAATAGGTATAGAACTATTCAGCTTCTCCATTTTTTTTCTTGTAACATCTTTAGTTTGTTGTATATTTATGAAATTTGTCAATTAATATAAAATGTGCCAGTCATAGTGGTTCATGCCTGTAATCCTTGCACTTTGGGAGGCCAAGGTGTGTGGATCACTTGAGGGCAGAAGTTCGAGACCAGCCTGGTAAATATGGTGAAATTCTCATCTCTACTAAAAGCACAAATTTAGCCAGGAATGGTGGCATGCAACTGTAGTCCCAGATACTTGGGAGGCTGAGGTTGCAGTGAGCCGAGATTGCACCACTGCACTCCAGCCTGGGCTACAGAGTGAGACCCTGTGTCAAAAAATAAAAAAAAAATAATAATAATAATATAAAATATATTTCACATGGAATAGATAAATTTATATTTTATATGTGTATGTCTCCCTTTGTATATTCATGCATTTACTAGCTCTGTCCATGGAGAGGTAACAGAAGCACTGCCCCACAAATAGAAATAAGCATACCAGACACTCAGATCATTACTCTAACTTTTTTCACTAAAAGGAACAAAGTCTTCTTTCATAAACGGTTTCTTCTGAGCTTGGGCAAGAAAAGTGCCAGAATAAAATGTATACTTCTGTGACAGAAAGTAAGAAAATATTAAAGAAAAGACAGAATACATCAAAAGAATACATGGACAACCTTGATAGTATCATCCTCCACTGACACTTTATGTTTAAGACTATTAATTATAATAAGTGATTATAACCTGTTGACTAAAATTAGAATCCATAAACCCATGCTGATATAAATAAATCAATATATAAATAGAGAAGCAAAGAAAGTTTTTTCTTGTGATATAATTCCATCTATTAAATGTAAAATGAATTACAGAATTAGAAAATCACCATTTAGCAACCGCCATAGTAATAATAGTTACAGACAAGGATCATCAATGAATGATAAAAGTAGTGAGTGGAACTTACTAAATAAAAATGAAAAATTCTTAACTTTACATTGTAATATTTGGTAGACACCACCTTAGCCAAGTAATCCAAGTTAATATCACCAGTAATAGGTTCAACAAACATCATTTACCTCCCGATGTAATACACTGAGAATAAAATATCACTTCTGTGAAAATGCATAACATGACTCTATTCAGAGATAATACTAGGCACACCCAATTTGAGGGACATTCTACAAAATAATTACCCTGTACTACTCAAAAATATCAAGTTCAAGAAAAGCAAAAACAGATTGTGAAACACCTCCAGTTTAAAGGAAGCAGAGATGGGATAACTCAATATACCATGGATTGCTAGATAAGAAAAAATAAAAAATACTATTTTGATTGTTTGGGTATAGAGGTGGTTTTGGCACAAGTAAAACATTTTTAATAAAACTGTTGCCTATCAGATATATTATTGTATAAATGTTAATATCCTTATTTTGATAATTTTTCTAAGGTTATTTTAAAAGTCTTTATATTTAAGAAACACATTGAATTGTTTAGAGGCACATGGTACTTCAACAAATTATTTTCAAAGGATTCAGAAATTAATATGCATATAAAGCAAGAGAATGATATGAAATATCCCTTGGTAAGATACTTGCATTTGAGTAATGTGGGTGAAAGGATTTATGGGAATTATTTTTATTATTTTTGCAACATTTTTATAATTAAAATTATTTCAAAACAGGTTTTACAATAATCCTGTTTTCACACAATGCTATAGTTTATCCTTTTAAAGGCAACAAACTTATTTTCACTTTCTCTGTAGTTATAGGAGTATATGAGGTTTGGTGAGGTTTGAGACCAACTTCCTGAAATGGGCATTTAAATCAGCATGTATTTCAAAATATTATGGATATTACATGTTTGCTATGTTTATTGTAAACTGACTACAAGAATTCAGAGTATACAATTTGCGGACTGTCAAAGACCTTATTTAGGCAGAAGCATCAAAAAAGCCTAGAGGCAAGAGAGAGCAAAAACATATATATGTTCCCCATTCTTTAAATTTAGCATTTGAAGTATTTTGGTTTGGAAAATAAAATGAGCAAGAGGTTTGGACTAACAATAGTAAAAGGCTTAAGGAGTCAGGGAAGTGATTGGAACCCTTCCATGAAGATTAGAAGTTAAAACGATCAATTGAGATAATGAAATACAGTGTGTGTTCTTTGATGTGTGTAGAGAAAGAATTGTGTTCAGGCAAGTTTAAAGAACCCATGAATTGTAAAAATCAATCAAAATGCCTATAGGACATGGAAAACAGCTATCAGTTGAAGCCAGCTTAGTACAGCTATTATTCAAAATAGAGCTATATCTAGCAAATACCCACACATCTATTCAACTCAGTCCAAAAAAAAATCAACCCAGTGTGAAAAAAAAATAAATAAATAAAAAAACAAGTTCTTGCTATATTGTCATCTGGAAAAAAAAAATGAGTGATGAATAATGTAAAACTATGCAGTCAAAAATCTCTTAGTGAGTGATTACTAATGCATGCTACCTGGTACTGAATTTGAAAGAACGTTCTCTTGCTTTTATACAGTTGCTTTCTTGAGAAAGGAGGAATATTAATATTTACTAAACAGTGTGAAACCAAAAACTAGTGCAAAAGTATAGTCGTAGTGCATAAGAGGGAACAACCATCAATGCCTAGAAAGTGATAGGAAAGTCCTCAGTGAGATAACAGTTTTGAGCTGGTTCTCAGATTTCACTCATTTATGAAACTAATTAGAAACGAACAGCACTTCGTGCTCTGTGCTCCAGCGTCCCGAGCCAGCCTTTGAAGGCTGTTCATCATGCAGGCTGCTAAGGCTGTTAGTGTATATTTGTCCATTTTCACACTGCTTTAAGCATACTACCTGAGACTGGGTAATTTATAAAGAAAAGAGGTTTAGTTGACTCACAGTTCCACATGACTGGGTAGGCCTCAGGAAACTTACAATCACGGTTGAAAGGGAAGCAGAGACGTCTTACATGGTGGCAGGTGAGAGTGAGGCGGAGAAGAGCCCCTTTTAAAACCATCAGATCTCGTGAAAACTTACTCACTATCACGAGAACAGCATGGGGAAACCGCTCCCCGACCAAGTTCCTTCCTCCACAGATTATAAGGATTACAATTCGAGATGGGATTTGGGTGGGGACATACAGCCAAACCATATCATGATGTCTCCCAGAAACTGCTTTACAGGACAAAAGGAATAAAGAAGCCAAACACCCAAATCTCTTACTGCCTAGGGATGAGGGAATATAATTTCAATAAAATGTAAATTTTAGATACATCAAGCAGTGCTACTTTAATTTATTTGATATTAGAATTAGTAATATAGCATGCTCACTATTTCTGGCTGATCGAAATGTAGCCAAGTCAAATCACCATTAAATTATAAGCTTTCCTAAAAACTTTTAATTAATGATAATCCCTGATTTTCAACCCTCCCATATTAATTATTGTATATGTTTTTTGTTTGTCAATCATATATGACTGTGGAATCAATAACAACAACACATCAAAGTTTAATTTTTAAAATATCTTTATAATTTTAAACAGTTATGTTTCCCAAACTTTATCTTAAGCTCCAAGTGAGTAAAAGTAGTAATTCAAATTTTATTTCCCACTAAATCTTAGAAATTATATGTTTTTAAATTTATATGAAATATCTGCTTAAATTCTCCAAGTAAAAGTGGCAAGAGTCTACACTAAATCAGTGCCCATGTGAAAACACAGGTTCTAAGTAAGAGAAATATAGGAAGTAGAATTGTAAGACTTGATGACTAACTACTTAATGCAAGACTGAGAGATATGAGATAGTTGATAAGAATTCAGAGTTTTTAGTTTGAGTTACTGAATAGTCAGGGCCCTATTTAACATAGGTAATATAAAATGAGGATGTTTTGTTTTGGGTAGGAGGTGCATGTTTTCTCAGTACTTCTTAAAAGGCAGGCATTATCAAGCAATTTATATATTCATAATAAGCCTAATATCATTATTCACTCTTGAAACATGACAAAAATGAGACTCAGAATCCAATATCACTACATAAATGACTAATTCAAACCAGATGGTTTGATTACAGAGCTACTGCTCTTAACTCTTACTTTCCCTCAGTTGCTGCATCTGTAAATTGCAAATTAAATATAGTATAAAGCAGCTATGTGATCTGAACTATGTAGTTAATGTATGTTCTACACACTAATTTTTATACTTGTGAATAACTGAGAATTTTGAAAAATGTATTTAGAAAATCTTTGAAGACTACTTAACGAAGTATAATAGCAGTGACCTTTTAATTTATCAAACAGATTCACCTGTTTTCTAACAAGGCGAACATCTACAAGACTCAGCCTTAAGCGCCTAGCAATTAGCATAATGACTGGCACGTGGTAAACACCTAATTTTTATTGAACAGCCAATGAATGAGTTAATGAATGAAAGAAAAAGTGACATAGGAGTGAAAAGAAAGGATTATTACTTTACTACCTTATACTTTAGTTCTCTTAAAAGTAGAAATAGTAACATTAATAACAGATATTTATTATAAGATTAAGTTGATTATATGTGTTTAATAATCTGTTACATAACATCTATACTTGTATGACTTAGCATTATTGTTATTACAATAATTAAGGGTAAAATTAGTGAGATGCTTTTTATAGGTGTATTAGAGTTCAAGCCAGAAGATATAAAAACACATTGGATTAATGATGATTGGTTTCCCCATGATACTTTTTTCCTCCTTTGACTTCATCATTAACAACAGGAGGGCTGTGAATTGTAAGAAATGATGGAATTGTTAGAAGCTAATTTTAACCACAGACCTGTATGAATGTGTATTTACATAAATGTAAGATTTTGTAACAAATTGCTTTTGCATGCTATACAATCTCGTAAGAAAATTCCGAATATTATTTAGTATAGCATAAATAAGATTTTGTATTTCAATTTTCAGAGAAAAATTTATAACAAAACTTAATTTCTTATCAAGTAATAAGTGTAATAGTATTTCTTAGCAAATAGTCAAGATTTGTTACACTCTCCAAAGATGAAAAAAAAATTGAAGCAATCTGCAGGCAAATAACCGAGATAAATTTATAGGAACTTTGAAGTTAAATGAATATACAACAGCAAATTAATATCCCATGGATTAAGAGAGACATCACAGAGACAAGATATTTCGAATCTACTAGTTTTATTAACTTATCTTTTCTGAAAACTGAAGCATCAGCAAAAGCCACTTAATGATAATGGAAATGAGAGGGAGAAGCCTAATATGTAATCACTTTTAACAGATGTAAACTCTAGTGTGGCTGTGCTTGGAGATTACCATCATAACAAAAGAATTGAAATGTGTTTATTTTTAAAAGGTAATTGTTTATTTTACATACAGAATTGCCATTTGCTTTAAGCTATTTACTCTTAAAGGACAACAATTTTGGCCTTTTAATTTTTCTTCAGTTAGTAAATACTAATCTGCCAATATTTCTGTTTTTAAAAGTATACCTTTTTAAAAAACTTATATTACATTAAACTTTTTAATATTCCTCTTTAAAATTGGCAGTAGAAGTTCAAAATTAAACTGCTTATTACTCCAGAGAGCAGGTTATTTTTCTGCTCATGGCAAGAGAAGTCTAATGATTCTTTTCTGGCATTTTTCAAGGTACAGACTCTATAATTGCATGGTGAATGGTGACATCTGATCTCTGACCTAAGAGAAACATATTTGCATCATTTATAAGAGATGCAGATGACAGGTCATGTCTGTTACATTTGACCCTTTCTTCCAATTTTTAAGCCTATGCCGGGTTTAGAAAGGAATACATAAAAAGAACACAAACCAGAGAGTTTGGAGCAAGGAATTATTGCTGGATTCGCAAAGTACAATATATAATCCATTCCCTAATTGGAATAAATTGGACCAAAGTTCACACACCTTTTGAATAAACATACTTTAGGTTACAACAGAAGCTGGACATTTTCCAAAACTGTTTTGTTTTTAGGTGTCAAAATCAACTGAATCTTTGTGATTTTGATTGAAATCTTAAGAAAACTAATTTATTCCCATAAGATTGATATTTGGATATCATTTGGTTTCAAACATGAAGAAAATTTTGTTACACAAATTGACATAGATACGATTTTTAAAATTATCTTTTATCATACAATTTCATATTATAGCTAAGAAGTTTCCCTTGTTAAATAGTACTCCCTTGAATAATTAAAATCTACACTTTTTTGATATTTCCAGATACATAGCTACCTATTTTCATTACTCCTTAGCTTTACCATGTCAACCATTACATTCCATAAATTCTTCGTCAAATATAGGTGCTAAGTTATCTAGCTTCTATTTATTTCACTAATTTAAGCTGTAATGACTTCATTGTCACAGTTAAGGATGACATCCTGCTTTCAAATTTGATGGATGTAATAACACAATAACACAGGTTGATAGTGTTATTTTTCATCTCATCGGTGTTTTGGCATGACCAAATATATCTAATGTTAAATGTGAAATTTAGGAGATTATAATTTGTAAGCACTCTACACAAACTCCATGAAATTCCTCATTTACTGTACACTTGCCTGCCTCCAAGCAATTACAGTTTCCTAATGCCTGAAATGGAAATTATTTTGACTATTTTTCCCATAAATATCCTTTATCCTTCTCCAGAACTGTGCCCAAAAGTCTTTGGAAATTTCAGAATATTTCCATTTATGTTATTACAAAGAGTATAATTATTCATAATTTGATTTCTGTTTTTCCAGTGACTTTTGAATCTCAGTGTGCCCATAATAACAATTAAAAATGTGTGAAGACCATTGATCAATGTTCTGAATTAATCAATGATGTTTCTATAAATGATTTTGAATTTCACATGTTGCAATACTTTGTAGTACATTCTGTACTTTGTATATTGAAATATAAAAATGAATTTGTTTTCATAAACATTGTTTTAATTAGAATTTTGAATAAGTACATTTAATTATTTTTACTGTTTAGACAAAACTTTGGAATTAGTTTAAGTCATATATAGTTGATCATTGACTTAGTTTAAGTTTGGAATTAGTTTAAGTCATATATAGTTGATCATATATAGTTGATCATCTATATATGATCATATATAGATGATCATATATAGTTGATCATCTACAAATATATATTAACATTTTATATTTCACGTTAGTTGGTGCATTAGTTTGCTAGGGATTCCAACACAACGTACCACAAACTGAGTGGTTTAAGCAGAAATTTATTTTCTCACAATTCTGGAGGCTAGATGTTCAAGATGAAAATGTTGGCAGAGTTAATTCCTTCTACTAGCGGAAAGAGAATCTATTCCACGCCTCTTTCTTTCTTTTTTTTCTTTTTTTCGGAGTCGGAGTCTCACACTGTCGCCCAGGCTGGAGTGTGGTGTGCAGAGGCGCGATCTCGGCTCACTGCAATTTCTGCCTCCTGGGTTCAAGCCATTCTCCTGCCTCAGCCTGCCCAGTAGCTGGGACTACAGGCGCACACCACCACGCCCGGCTAAATTTTTTTTTGTATTTTTAGTAGAGACAGGGTTTCATCGTGTTGCCCAGGCTGATTTCGAACTCCTGAGCTCAGGCAATCCGCCTGCCTCGGCCTCTCAAAGTGCTAAAATTACAAACGTGAGCCACCGCGCCCTACCTCCATGCCTCTTTCTTATCTTCCAGTGGTTTGCGGGTGATCTTTGGTGTTACTTCGCTGATAGATACATCGCCCTGATCTCTGCTTTCATTTTCCCATGGTGTTCTCCCTGTTTGCACGTCTCTCTCTGTGTCCAAATTTCCTCTTTTTTATAACGACAATAATCATATAGGATTAGGGCCCATACTAATGACCTCATTTTAACTTGACTGCGTCTATAAAAACCCAATTTCCAAGTAAAACACATTCTGAAGTACCAGGGGTTAGGACTTCAACATATCCTTTTAAGGGGACATAAATAATTAAAAACATTTGGTAAAACTTCATTAATAAATTTGTCAATTTCATATATAAATGCATTAGCAAACATTATTGGTGGCATTTAATAAACACCTATGAACTGACTAAAGAAAAGCATAGATTGCAGATGCTAAAGGGTTAGTTTAGTGGAAGCTTAAAAAACTAAAACTATAATACAATCAAGCATTTGTTAACATCAGCGGATATTGGTAAGGATAGCATTTAAAATAAGTTTTAGAATCATAATATCTGTATTTATTAATTCCAAATATTTTCTGTGCTAGTATGCTTCATGATATTTCATGATGACCTACTATGTAGCATTTCAAACTTTGATTCTTAAGCACTTTTTTGTTTTATTTTGTTTTGTTTTGTTTTCAGCAAAAAAGCTATCACACTTGGCATAGCATACAGCGGAATATGAACTAGAAATGCTTATATAGATTATACGTGCTAAAAGCAATTCTTAACATTACATGGGTAAAAACTTTGATGAATGTATAATATTATATGGGCCTAGACAGGCTAATAGTATTATTGCCTAAAAATCATTATTCTTCTAAATTTTCTTTAGTTACCCCTATCATGGTAACAATCCAAAAATTTTCGTACAAACTACTGTGAAAAGGAGAATCTTCCCCAATCATATATATATATATCTATATCTATATATATATATATAGATAGATATATATATATATTTTAAGACAGAGTCTCACTCCATTGTCCAGGCTGGAGTACAGTGGCTTGATTTTGGCTCACTGAAGCCTCTGCCTCCTGGGTTCCAGTGATTCTCCTGCCTCAGCCTCCCAGGTAGCTGGGATTACAGGCACGCACCACCATACCGGGCTGATTTTTGTGTTTTTAGTAGAGATGGAGTTTCACCATGTTGGCCAGGCTGGTCTCGAACCCCTGACCTCAGGTGATATGCCTGCCTCAGCCTCCAAAAGTGCTAGTATTACACGCATGAGCTACCGCTCCCTAAAGTGCTAGGATTACAGGCATGAGCCACTGCACTGACCCATACTTCTTACTAAACTTCTTTAGCCATTAGGGAGCACTAGTTCCTTCCCCTTTGTACCATTTTTCACAAAGAGTCACATACATGAGATAAGAAACTGATGAATTAAATTCTGTTATAATGTCATTCATGTGGGGAGCAGCAGAATACCATCAAAAATAAAAAGTAGAAACAAGAGATAATAAAATATCGATTCCACTGGGTTTTTCAGTATTACAAAATTTTGAAAAAATCTAATCTAGTGAACATAGCATGTCTTCAATTTCTAGGGAATTTTCAGAATACACTTATACTTGTCGGATAAGTAAGAATGTGAGAAATCCATATTTTATAACTGAAACCATATTTATGTTTTAATAAAAATAAAGGGAGTTAGAGGCCACATTTATTATTGCATATTATTAAAAATTTTATATTATTGGCAATCAAGTTGACATCTCAAATTTGAGCATATAAAACAATTTAAAGGACCATATGCAATATACTTAGTAATAACTTTAAAATAATATTTTTCTTCTTTATAATTATCAAAAAATCCTTGAAGAACGTTTGGAATACTGAAAAAATTGGAAGAAAGAAAAAAACTCTATACTTCTTCTTTGTATAATCACTTTTATCATTGTGTTTCCAATTTTTTTCTTCTTAATATTCTTTTATATGGAGAATTTTATGTCAGAATTAGTACGTTAAAAGCTTCTAGCAATGTTAAAAATAGCTTTCATGTTTGCAAAATTTCTTTGAAATATAGTGTGAGAAGCTTGGTTCATAATACTTCCCTTTCTACATAATTTTCCTAAAAATAATATTTTAATAAATATGTGTAGATATTGTACCATATTGAAAAGTATTACTGTCATATATGTCTCCGTTATTTATATTTTTAAAACTTATGTTGGTATATTGTCAATTAAGTGTAAATAGAATTTTCTACGGAGTTTTTGTTAATCACATAACCAATAAAATTCTAATTGTGGGCAATTACTTAATAAATAGGAAATACAATATGCCGTGTATAGAATATAAAATGATCAGCTTTTGGGCAAGCACACCAGCAACTTAGACAGTATCATAAATATTTTTAGATACAAAATATGTAAATTAAACTTAATAATGTAAAAATATTTCTGGTCAATATTTATTTAAGTATGGTTGCTCTACTAGCAAAAGAATAAAATCATTGCTAGTAAATGGCAGCTGTCAAAAGCTACTGTGGTTTTTAAACACTTTTTTCTGATAATATTTGACAAATTCCAGTTATGTAATGGCAGCATAATGTAATACCATCCCCACTTTTTAGTATAGAATTCTAGGTAATACCCTCTTTATTTTTCTACAGGGGAGGACTGGACTGGCTGGTTGATTGTCAAAGAATTTAAGTGACATCAGGTGGTCTTAGATCCAATGTATTGTTTGGAAATGGATGTGCAAGAGAACAAAAAACTCAGACCATGTATCCTGCTCAGAGCATTTTCTTACAGCTCCTGACAATAGCTCCTTATAGCAGACAGAATTTCATTCATTGAGTTACAACGGCATGCCTCTAGGAGAAGGATTTGGAAAAGAAGATCTCATGATATAGATGCCAACAACTTGCTTAGATAGCCTCTCACAGAAATTTGAAAAGCTATGTTCTCTTACTTTAAGTTAAAATATGAATATTTTATCATATTACTATAAGTTGAAATATCTCTAGATAATATAACTTGGATTTTTTATAAATGTTGACATTTACAAAATGTTGAAACACAACTTCTTAAAATGCATGTTATAAAATTTATATAATAGAGTTATTTGACACCCAAAATTGTATAATAATTATAAATATATTTGTATATATATATCACCCTATCATACTTTTCTATAATGAAAATATTTTTATCAATTAAAATAATTGTTCAAATTTCCTGTAACTCAAGTAAACACGAAAAATTTCAGCATTTTTGGTCATATTGATGGCAGCAGCAGCCTGTCTCCAGCAGCTACAGCTAAGATGAAGACTGCAGTGAGGGAGGCGCAGCTGGGCCTGCCGTGCTCCACGGAGCCAGCTGGAGCTGGGAACGGGCAGAAGCCATACCCACTTCCAAGTAGGAGTAGCAGGAGCCCCACCCTACTGGACACAACTGCAGCTGCCTAACCATGGCTGCAGACCCGGGCATCTCTGCATTCCCGAGGGCCCAATAAATTCCCCTCCCCTGCAGGCTTGGAAGTGCCTACTCCTACTGCCTAGCCTCTCCCTGCTCCTGGCGCCTGCTCTGATTTTGGAACAAAGTTGTGGACGAGGCTGGACGCTGACATGACACAGCTGGGTGTGTGCAGCTTGGGGCAGCACTGACATGCCAACCCCTGCCGCCTGGGACCCCATCAGACTTTGGGCACTGACAAGCATGGGAAGGAGGCCAAGTGGGGTCTAGGGGCAGCTCTGCGTGGGTCTGCAGGCGCCCCTCAGCACAAACAGCCTGGGGGCCCTGAGCACAATAGATGGCAGATTAATGGCATGGCGGCAGTAGGCAGACAGGCTCCTGGCCAGAAAGGGGTGGGTTCCCAGTGAAACCCCACCTTCCAGCAAGGGGGCCTGAGGCCTTGGGGCCAGGCTGCCAGTTCCATGGACTGGAGTGAGAGCTTATGGTGCTTTTTCCAGGCCTGCCCATTGCTGCCCATGGACCAATCAGCACACACTTTCTCCCCTCTGAAACCCATAAAAACCCCTGGACTCAGCGAGACTTGGACAGTGGACAGGATGACCTGTCTGCAGATAGGAGGTACCTACTGTGGGTATCCTCTCTGCTGAGAGCTGAACACTTGGGATGCCCTGCCTGCAGAGAGGAGCTACCCACTGTAGGTCTCCTCTCTGCTGAGAGCTGGAGTCTCATCAGAATGATCTGCCTGCAGAGAGGAGCTACCCCTGTAAGTCTCCTTTGAGCTGTTCTGTCACTCAATAAAGCACCTCTTCACCTTCTCACCCTCCACTCGTCTGCATACCTCATTCTTTCTGGACCTGGGACAAGAACTCAGGCCCCACTGAATGGTGGGGCTGAAAGGGCTGTAACACAAACAGGGCTGAAACACATCCTTTACTCCCCATTTTGCAGACGATGAGAGGAAGAGAAGAGAAGAGAGAAGAGCTGTGGCCCTTTGGGTATCCCAAACCAGGGTTGTGACACTCTTTTGGGCTCTGTAGTTCCTGGCGTCTCCAAGCTTCCAGGTGCCACCATGTTCCCCTGTGCTAGCCGTGGAAGCTGCTTGTGGTAAACATGGTCCAGCCATAGTATGGAAGGGAGCCGACACCCATGCCGGTGCCTGAAGCTGTCTGCCCCACCGCAGCAGTGGCCAGACCCCATGCTCCTTCGTTCACACACCACTCGCCCCTCCGTACGTGGCTCGCCCTTGGCAGGCATGCGATAGAGCAGGCTAAGTGTAGCCTGCCAGGCTGAGTGGGTGGAATGAGCCCAGCAGCCCGAGCAAAACTCAGGCAAAGGAGCCAACGGCCACAGAGATTTCCAGCTAGAAAAAAGCAACATCTCAATGATCCTGTGACAATATTTAATATTAAAATATAATCATGAATATGAACACACTACATTAAAAGTAATTATTTATAATAAGTAACTTCTTAACTGGAAAAAATTTATGAGATTAAAATAGGGTTTTTTCAATCAATTTACATATCCATGAATAGAAATTTACTTATTTTTAGAATGAGACAACCTGTGATAGTTAGAATCCAACCAGAGAAACAGACCCAACAGAAGATATATATTAGGAGATTAAATGCAAATCTTTGATTTAAATGATTTTGGGGGCTGGCTCAGCAGACTAAATTGTATAGGGCAGTCTGTCAGGAATGATCTCCTGGGACTATTTGGTAGAACATACAGCTATCAATGGGCAACATTTCTTCTTTAGGGAAGCCTCAGCTCTGTTTTTACAGCCTTTCAGTTTATTGAATCAAGTCCACCAGATTATGTAGAATAATCTGCTTTAAAGAAACAGGTTATGGACTTTATTCACATCTACAAAATACCTTCAAAGCAGAGGACATCAAAAAATGGAAAGATTCTCCATATTAATGGAGTAGAACAATCAATATTGTTAAAATGTTCATACCACACAAAGCAAACTCCAGATTCAATGAAATTCCTATCAAAATAACAACTACATTCTTCACAGAAATAGGAAAAGCAATTCTAAAATTTATATGAAACCACCGGAGACCCAAAATCACCAAAGATATCCTAAGCAAAATAGTAAAACTGGAGGAGTCACATTACCAAATTTAAAATTATACTACAGAGCTATAGTAACCAAAACAGTATGATACTGGCATAAAAAAAGACACATAGACCAATGGAACAGAATAGAGAGCCCCAAAACAAATCCACACACCTACAGTGAACTCATTTTCAACAAAGTTGCCAAGAACATACACTGGGAAAAAGACAGTCTCTTCAGTAAAGGTTGTTGGGAAAACTCAATATCCGTATGCAAAAGAATAAACCTAGACCCCTATCTCTTACCATATACAAAAATCAAATCAAAATTGAACACTTAAATCTAAGACCTCAAACTATGAAACTACTACAAGAAAACATGCAGAAACTCTCCAGGTCATTGAGCTAGGCAAAAATTTCTTGAGTAATACTCCACAAGCACAGGCAACCAAAGCAAAAATAGACAAATGGGATTTTATCAAGTTTAAAAAAATTGGCAAAGCAAAAGATACAATCAATAAAGTGAAGAGACAACATACAGAATGGGAGAAAGTATTTGCAAACTACCCATCTGACAGGGGATTAATAACCAAAATATATAAGGAGTTCGAACAACTATATAGGAAAAATTTTAATAATTCAATTAAAAATGAGTCAAATATTTGAATAGGCATTTCTGAAAAGAAAACAAACAAATGGCAAAAAGGAATATGAAAAGGTGATCAACATCATTGATCATCAGAGAAATGCAAATCAAAACTACAATGAGATATCATCTCACTCCAGTTAAAATGGTTTATAGCCAAGAGACAGGCAATAACAAATGCTGGTGAGGATGTAGAGGAAAGGAAACCCTTGTGCATTGTTGGTGGGAATGTAAATTAGTACAAAAAACTGTGGGGAATAGTTTGGAAGGCCCTCAAATAACTAAATATACATCTACCATATGATCCATTGATCCCGCTGCTGAGTATAGACCCAAAAGAATGATAATCAGTATATTAAAGAAATATCTAAACTCCCATGTTTGTTGCAGCAGTGTTCACAATAGCCAAGATTTGGATACAACCAAGGTATCCATCAACAGATGAATGGGTAAAGAAAATGTCGTACATATACACAATGGAGCACTAGTGAATGAAATCCTGTCATACAGAGCAACATGGCTGGAACTGGAGATAATTATTTTAAGGGAAATAAGTGAGGCACAGAAAGACAAACGTCACATCTTCTCACTTATTTGTGGAATCTAAAAATCCAAATAATTAAACTCTATTGCTATTGAGAGTACAGGGATGGTTACCAGAGACTGGGAAGCATAGTGGAAAAGTAGGGATGAAGTGGGGATTGTTCATGGGTACAAAAAAATTAGAAAGAAAAAATAAGATTTAGTATTTGACAACACCACAGGGTGACTAAAGTCAATAATAATGTAATTGTACCTTTGAAAATAACTAAAAGAGTAGAACTGGATTATTGGTAACACAAAGGATAAATGCTTGAGGGGATGGATACCCCATTTTTACTGATGTGATTGTTATGCATTGCATGCCTGCATCAAAATATCTCATATACCCTATAAATATATATACTTACTATGTACCCACAAAAATTGAAATTAAAAATTAAAAAAATACTTTCACAGAAATAAGAAAGTTAGTGTTTGAGTATCTAGGGATTGTACCCTAGCCAAGCTGACACAAAAGGCTGACCTTCAAACACAGTTTTGTATCAGCATTTGGGAATCTATTTTGAATCCCAAATTTTTCATGTGATACATTTAAATATTGAGAAATCTTTCTCACAAGTGTAACCTAATGGAAATGAGGCTGTGTGTGTGTGTGTGTGTGTGTGTGAATGTAAATCTTTGTCATTAAATTATTTAAAGCCATTTCATATTATAGGCAAAATTCACATGGTGACCTCTCTGACCAAATATATTTTCAAATCTATCTGCTAAAAACTCTATTAGCTACTCAATTTATATAAAATATCTACCATATAAATCAATTGGCAAAGTCCATATATATTGTCAAACTAATCAGCCAAACATACTGAAATTTATAAGAAATGTTTTATTTTCAGTTTAGATAAATATATTAGTGTATATATGTATATATATAGCTTACAATTTTAGTTTGACAGATGTACAGATATGTACATATAGACATAGACTTAGACATTAGAGAGAGCCTGCTCTGAATTTCAGATGTGGGTGATAAAAATATACTTCCATTTTCAACAATTTTTACTGAAATTATTATCAGTTAAAAAGCTATTACTCGCAGATCCGAAGTCACACTTCTCCAGTCAGCTTTGTGAGGCTGGACTAGAACCCTGCAAACCATGCTTTTTAAAAACTATTTCAACTTTTATTTTAGATTTGAGGGGTTTGCTTACATATGTATATTACATAATACTGAAACTTGTTGCATTATGGGATGCAACAAATTTATGGGATTGTTGATCTCATCACCCATGTAGTAAGCATAGTACCCAATAGGGAGTTTGTCAGCCTTTGCCTCCCTCCCTTTCCCCCTGTAGCATTTCTCAGTGTCTACTGTTCTCATCCAGGAGTACCCAATGTTTAGCTCCCCCTTCCAAATGAGAACACGCAGTAGTTGGTTTTCTGTTGTTGCATTAATTCACTTAGATAATGGCTTCCAGCTGCATACATATTACTGCAAAGGACATGATTTTATTCTTTCTATGGCTGTATTATCTTCTTTGGCTGTTTTCGTTTTTGTTTATTTTTTTCTTTCCAGCTTTTATTTTGTGTTCAGGGGGTACATGTGCAGGTTTGTTACATGGGTAAATTGTGTGTCATGGGAGTTTGATGTACAGATTATTTCGTCACCCAGGTAATGAGTGATAATAAGGGAATAATCATAGTACCAGATAGGTGGTTTTCTATCCTCACCCACCTCCTACCCTCCACTATCAAGCACGTCTCAGTGTCTGTTGTTCCCTTCATTACGTCCATGTTTACTCAGTATTTAGCTCCCACTTATAAGTGAGAACATGCAGTATTTTTTTCCACCTATGCATTAATTCACTTAAGATAATGGCCTCCAGGTCTATCCATGTTGCTGCAAAGAACATTATCTCATTATTTTTTATGGTTGCATACTATTCCATGTGCAAATCATATTTCTAATTGGTCAGCTGTTTCCCTATTATGTTCTACCAATGGGGGCATTATAGACTTATTGGCTAAGAAAGCAGGGATTTTCTGTTTTCTTCATGTCAGCATTACTTTAATTTTTTTTTATAACAGCAACAGTTTGTTCCCATAACAGTGGGTGGAGACAGTGAGCAGTTTTCTATTTATGTACAGAGCCAACTTCACAGCCCCCGACTAAGAAACAACAGAACCAATCAAGCAGCATGACCTTTTGAGAAGTCTAAATTTCAGCTTTTCAAGGATACTCTTCTAAAGTTTAAATTTTCATTATTTCAGATATTCCCCTTTATTCCCTCACACACAAGGGTAGTAACTAGTTTCTACATGTTGATACCTATGTAATTATGATCTTATTTTTTTCTTTGTTGACCAGTTACCAAGCATTTATATCTAGTTAATACATTCATTTTATGTGACTATATCTAGTAAAATATGTGCTTTAATTTTTGTTTTCTGACCAAGCCTAATTAAGGTAGATTCATTTTTCCTTGTGCATTAAAAGGTACAACAGACCTCTGCTATTACCTCATTAGTTAAGCTTGAATCATATGTTCACATCTAGCTACAAGAAAAACAGATCAAACACATTTTCAACTTTGTTAATTTTACAGTAACAGCAGGTAAAGCATACCCTTATTATAAGCAACCTTAAGGAGAAATCTAAATTATTACTCCAATCAACCTTGTGTCTACAACATAAGATTAATTACAATAGAAATAAGTTACACAAGAGTTTTTAAAATCAAAGAAAGCAAGTTACAATAAAACAGTTAAGTGTCTACTATCATTAACAGTAATGATAGCCTTTTGGAAATTGTAATCGTAATTTGAAAAACAAACTTGGAAATTTCTACTGAGTCACAGAAAAGAAGGCAAAAGAGATTAAAGAGAAAAAGAAAGAGGAAAATTGATAAACAAGTAAGTGGGCAACAACTATCTGAACCAAGAATTAAGAGCATCTTAAAAGACTACACAGAACAATAGAAAAGCCATATAAGTATCAAATATCAAATGCACAAATGAAAAAAAATATGATGGAGAAAAATGAAAAGGTGCAAAATAAAATCGTTAACCATATTCTAGGAAAAGGTATTAAAAGTTTAAAAATAGAAAATAAAAAGTATATTTGTTAAAGACAACAGAATTTATACAGATGAAACAGATATTAAAAGAAAAAATGCTCAAAATAGAAAGAAAAGCAGATTAAACACTACATATTGAAAAAAGATAAGTGAACCTAAGGACATGGCAGTATAAATTATGTAAAAAGAATCATATAGAGAAAGAAACCTGAAAAACAGATCAAAAAGTCTAACAAAACTGTTAATAAAGACCTAAAAATAAAACAAAATAAAAACTGGAGTGAGAATGGGCTGAATAAAATATTTGGAGAAATAATGGCAAAAAATTTTCTGATTTTAATAAAACTATAATTTTATAGGTTCAAGGTGCTAAATAAGCCCTAAGTAGGATAAACAGAAAGAAAATCACTCCAATTACAATCTAATGAAATTCCTGAAATCAATTTTATAGATTAACTTAAAGGTAGCTATATATAAATGACAACAAAAAGATAATGACAAAAGATTTCTAATCAGATACAATATAATTTGGAAGATAAATGTTTTTAATTACTGACAAATATTTTATAGATATTTGAAAAAGCCAGGTAAATAAAAAACATTGTGTTGTGATATGTAAGGAGCTAAGGGACTTCATCCAGCATAAATGCAGTACAATAAATTTTAAGAGAAAGTACTTACGTAGAAGTAGAACAATGCAAGATGAAAATTTGCTGATCATTAAGAAATAACAAAGCATGAATAACCAATAAAACAAAAGAAATTAAAAACTCTAATCTGCACATGTCTATGAAAACAAATTTGAACATACTTAGGAATTTTCTGAGAAACACAAATAACCAAATTGACCCTGGTAGAGTTTGAAAGTCTAAGCAGATAAATTACCATACTATGAATAGAAAAATTATTAAGCAGTCACTCTACAAACAATAACCAGATTCATGCATTGTTTCAAAAGGGAATTCTATGAAAACTTCAAAGACCATATGGTTTCAATGTGCTGTAAATTGTTCAAGAGCACTTAAAATGAAAAATCCTTTCTAATTCCTTTTAGAAAGTAGGGATAGCAGTGACACCTAAAGCTGGTAAAAAGAAGAAAGAAAAGAAAGGAGAAAGAAGAAAAGAAAAGAAAGAAAAAGAAAAAAATAAGAAAGAAAGAGAAAAGAAAGAAAGAAAGAAAGGAAAAGAAAGAAAAGGAAGGAAGGAAGGAAGGCGGGCGTCAAAATCGCTCAAGAATATTAATGTCAAGGAGCTTCAAAATGGCTTACCAGAAGCATTTCATGCCCACCTCTTCCACTTAGAAGAACCGAAATAGTGTATGTCAGTCACACTTTGAATAGTTTACCCAAAAGAGAATGCTGGAATTCAACACAGAAGCGGCAGGAAACACCAAGGCATGGAAGAAGGGAGAGAGGCAGCCTTCCTGGCTGGGATCAGCTGGGAGCTGAAAATGACTTCCGAATGCAGGGAAAAGGTGAGTGAGAGACTTCCAGGGCCCCATGTTCCCACCATGCAATTATTCAATCCTGGCCATGGGAGGACCCCTTGCTCTTCCCAAGTCCTGAAACTAACATAGGAAGCTGCCAGGAGGCAGCTTCGTGAGAACTGGACAGAACTTTGATAGAACTGCTCCATAGAGGGAGCTTATGCTGGGTCCCATCCCCTTTCTGAGACCTAAGTGGCTACATCAAAGTGCCGTTTTTAAATCTAGGCTTTGGCAGACTGCTTGCTGTCCTGGAGGTTAGCAGCACTGAAACTGATGTGTTATGGAAACTCACGCTGTCAATGATGGAACTGAGGAGTGAGCTGGGAATGCTGCCACAGCTGGGGATAAGAAGCAAGCAAGGTACGGATTGCAGTTGCTGGTACCAACTAGTGAGCACTGCTCTACAGAGACTTGGACACAGCGGAATGTGAGTTACTGCTGGTACTTAGTCAACAGTTGGTTGGGGGCTTCTGGAGCTGTGGTGGAGATGTAAGCTAGGTGCAAGCTCTCACCACCAGCGCTAGGGGAAAGCCCACTGGGTATAGGGCTTGAGAGGAATGTTCAGTTCCTACTCAGTGGCCCAGGCTGTGGTCACCAAGGATGGCACCATTCTTCTTAGTGGTGGGGCTTCAGCAAACCTGCTATCACTCAAGCATTTCACCTGGAGCCTGAGGATTTCCCCACTCCTGCACACCAGAGCTGGTGCTTGCTCTTATCATTGGGAAGCCTGAGTATAAGCCCACCTAGCCAAGATTTGCCCCTCCCCTGAGACAGAGCACATAGCCCGAGGTTTTGGAGATTGCTTGTAGAATTCAACCAAGCCACCTAGAGGCCCAAGAATTGGCCCACTGGTAACTGCCAACACAGGTGCCAGTATACACCACCCTGAGGCACAAAGATAGGCATGTTCATCTCACCACTGCCACCACTGTGTCCTGAAGACTGGCCAAGCTGGCATTCAAGTCCCCAGCATAACTCACCCCAACCTCCACTAATAATTTTACCCTAAGCCACTGAGGGAATTTCACATGCAACTAACAAAGTGTACAGTCAAAGAAATCATACAGAGACCACACTACTGCATGCACACAGAATCAAAGCCAAAATACCTTACCCAACTAACACCATAGATACATCCTTAGGAAAAGGATCCCCACAAAAGTAAATTCAAAACTAAAAAGTAACTGTTACACCAGATGCATACATATCAAAAAAAAAAAGAGACATAGAAAACATAAAAAAATTCAAGAAAATGTGACACCTCCAAAGGAATCTACTAATGCTCTGGCAATAGATCTTAAGTGACCAAAAAAATTGAAATCCCAGATAAAGAAATCGAAATATTGATTTTAAAGCTCAGTAACATAAAAGAGAATTCAGAAAAATAATACAAAATCAGAAAAACAATTTTTGGATGTGAATGAAAATTTTGCCAGAGATATTTTAAAAAGAACTAAATAGAAATTCTGGAAGTGAAGAATTCATTGAAGAAAATGCAAAAATACATTCAAAACCTTCAGGAAGAAGAAAGAATTTTAGAACTTGAAGAGAGATCTTTTGAAATAATTGAATCAGACAAAAATAAAGAAAAATAATAACAAAAAAGAATGAGCAAATTCATTATGACATTTGGGATAACACCAAGTGATTGAATACGAAATTATCGGCATATAAAGGGCAAAGAAGCAAAGAAAGAATTAGAAAACCTATTTACTGAAATAATAGATGAAAACATCCCAAGTCTAGAGAGAGATTTGGACATGCAAATACAGGGGGCTCAATGATATCCAGGCAGATACAATGTAAAACAGTCTTCTTCAAGACACATTATAGTCAAACTGTCTAAAATCGAAGAGAAAGAGTGAATTCTATAAACGACAAAAGAAAAGCATCTAGTCACCTATAATGGAAACCATATCAGACTAACAGTGGTGAATGTGTTACCACTAGGTTGACCCTAAAGAAATGTTCAAGGAAGTTCTAAACCTGGAAGAGAAAGGACAATATTTACCATTGTGAAAACACATAAGAGTGTAAAACTCACTGGTAACACAATTACACACAGAAGAAACAGAAAGAACTCAAATGCTACCATTACAAACATCCACCAAAGCACAGTGACAAACAATAAAAGAAAAACAAGAACAAAGAATAAACAACCAGAAAACAATTAGCGATATGACAGAAACAAAGCCTCACATATAAATAATAATCTTGAACCTAAATGAATTAAATTCTCCACTTAAAAGATACATTATGTCTGAATGGATTACAACAAAACCAAACAAAACATGATCCAATTACATGCTTCTTTAAAGGAAACTAATTTTTCCATTAAAGACACATATAGACTGAAAGTAAAGGATAGAAAAAGATACTCCATGCAAGCAGAAACCAAAAGTGAACAGAAGTATC
Source organism: Pan paniscus (assembly GCF_029289425.2). NCBI lineage: Eukaryota > Metazoa > Chordata > Mammalia > Primates > Hominidae > Pan > Pan paniscus. The sequence goes on from NC_073253.2 coordinate 100,932,453, forward strand.
TATACTTATTATTATTATTATTATTATTATTATTATTATTATTTTGAGATGGAGTTTGCTCTGTTGCCCAGGCTGGAGTGCAGTGGCACAATCTTGGGTCACTGCAACCTCTGCCTCCCAGGTTCAAACAATTCTCCTGCGTCAGCCTCCCGAGTAGCTGAGATTACAGGTGCGTGCCACCACGCCCAGCTAAAATTTTTTGTATTTTTAGTAGAGACAGGGTTTCAGGGTTTTGCCATGTTGTCCAGGCTGGTCTCAAACTCCTGACCTCAGGTGATCCACCCGCCTTGGCCTCCCAAAGTGCTGGGATCACAGGCGTGAGCCATTGCGCTCAGCCAGGAGTAACTATACTTATGTCAGATAAAATAGAGTATAAATCAAAGAGAGTAAAACAATGACAAAGAAGCTTATTTTGTAATCATAAAGAGATCAATCCAGCAAGAGGTTGTAAGGATTCTAAGTAAATACAAACCCAAAATTAGAGCACTCAGACTTATAAAGCAAGTATTACTCAGTCTAAAGCAAGAGATAGGGCTGGACATGGTGATTCACACCTGTAATCCCAGCACTTTGGGAGGCTGAGGCAGGCGAATCACTTGAGGTCAGGCATTTGAGAGCAGCCTGGCCAATATGGTGAAACCACATCTTTACTAAAAGAAAAACAAAAATTTTCCAGGCGTGGTGGAAGGTGCCTATAATCCCAGCTACTCAGGAGGCTGAGGCAGGAGAATAGCTTAAACCCGGGAGGCAGAGGTTGTAGTGAGGCAAGACTGTGCCACTGCACTGCAGTTTGGGGGACAGAGTGAGATTCTGTTTCTAAATAAATAAATAAATAAAATAAAAATAAAGAGATAGACTGCATTACAGTTATGGTGACAGACTTCATTGCCCCACTCTCAGCATTAGACAGATCATCTAGACAGAAAAGCAATACAGAAATATTAACTTTAAACTAAACTTTAGACCAAATGGACCTAACAAACATTAGCAGATAATTCTATCCAACAACTGCAGAATATACATTCATTTCACCAGCACATCAAACATTAACCAGGATTGACTATGTTAGGGCACAAAATCAGTCACAACAAATTTTAAAAAATCAAAACCATATAGGTATCTTCTCAGATCACAATGGAATGAAACTAGAAATAAACACCAAAAAGAACTTTGGAAATCACACAAATACATACAAATTAACATATTTCTAAAGGACCATTGAGTTAGTTAATAAATTAAACTGGAAATCAAAAAGTGTTTTAAAACAAGTAAAAATGGAAACACAACATACCAAAATGTGTGGGATACAGCAAAAGAAGTGCTAAGATGGAAACGTATAGCAATAAATGCCTGTATCAAAAAAGTAGAAAAATTATGAATTAATAGTCTAACAATGCACCTCATGGAACTAGAAAAGCAAGAACAAACCAAAACTAAAATTAGCAGGAAAAAAAATAAAGATTGGAGCATAATTAAACAAAATAGAGATTAAAAAAATACAAAGGATTAATTAAACAAAAAGTTGTTTCTTCAAAAAGATAAACAAAATTGATAAACTGTTAACTAGACTAACCATGGAAAGAAAAAGTAGGTCCAAGTAAACAAAATCAGAAATGAAAGAAGAGACATACTGATATCATAGATATACAAAAGATTATCAGAGACTATTATGAACAACTATATGCTAACAAACTGGAAAACCTAAAGGAAATGAATAAATTCCTGGAAACATACAACCTACCATGATTGAATCAGAAGAAATAGAAATCTTGAAGAGACTAATAATGAGTAGTTGGATTGAATCAGTAATAAAAAGCCTTCCGACAGTGAAATGCCAAGGACCAGATAAACAGTTGAGTTCTGCCAAATGTAAAAAGAAGAATTAATACCAATCCTCCAGAAACTATTGTTTAAAAGCAAGATGGAGGAAATTCTCCCCAACTCATTCTTCAAGGTCAACATTACTCTGATACCAAAATCAGACAAGGACACACAAAATACAAAATTACAGGCCAACATTCCTAATGGCAAAAATCCTCCAGAAAATATTAGCAAATCAAATCTAACAGTACATTAAAAAGATAATATACCATGATCTAGTGGGATTTATAACAGAGATGTAAGAATGATTCAACATACGCAAACAAATAAATTTGATACAACATATCAACAGAAAAAAGAACAAAAACCATGCGATTATGATTATCTCAGTAGGCAGAAAAAAAGCATTTGATAAATTTCAACATCTCTTCATGATAAAAACCCTCAACAAACCAGGCATAGAAGGTCATGTATGATAAACCCACAGCTAACATTATGTTGAATGGTAAAAAGTTGAAAGCCTTTCCTCTAAGAACTGGAACAAGACAGGGATGCCCACCTTCGCCACTCCTAATCAACATAATACTGGAAGTCCTAACAACAGTAATAAGACACAAGAAAAAAAATAAAAACATCCAATTAGAAAAGAGAAACTCAAATTTTCCCTCATTATTTGATGATATGATCTTATATCTGGAAAAAAGCTAAAGACTCCATCCAAAACGTCTTTGACTTGATAAATTCTGTAAACTTACAGGATACAAAATCAAGGTACAATTGTTAGCATTACTATTTCCCAATGATGATCCAGCCAATAAAGAATGCAATCCCAATAATAATAGTTATAAAAAAATAAAATAAATTACCTAGGAATAAATTTAACCCAGGAGTTAAAAAAAAAATCTCTGCAAGGAAAACTACAAAATATTGATGAAATAAATGGAAGATGACCCAAATGGAAAAACATTGCATACTCATGTATTGTAAGAATACTGTTACAATGACATTGCTCAAAGCAATCTAGAGATTCAAGGCCATGCCTATCAAAATACCATGTAATTCTTCACAAAAGTAGATAAAACAATGCTAAACTTCATATGAATTCAAAAAAGCACTTGAATAGCCAAAGAAATCCTGAACTAAAAAAACAGAGCTAGAGTCATCACATTACCTGACTTCAAAATATATTACATTTTAGACTATGGTAATCAAAATAGCATAATATTGGTATAAAAATAGGCACATAGACCAATGGTAAATAATAGATAACCCAGAAAGAAAGCCAGATAATTATAGCCAACTGATCTTTGACAAAGCCAACAAATAATTGCATTGGAAAAAGGACACTGCTTCAATAAATGGTGCCAGAAAAATTGGATAGCCATATAAAAAGAATGAAACCAGACCCCTATTTATCACTATGGACAAAAATCAACTGAAAATGGATTAAAGACTTAAATGTAAAAACCCCCAAAATAAAAATACTAGAAGAAAACCTAGGGAAAACCCTTGTGGACATTGTTCTAGTCAAATAAGCCTATGATCTCAAAACCACAGGAGACAAAAACAAAAATAGACAAATATGACTCTATTAAACTAAAAACCTTCTACACATAAACAGAAACAATCAACAGAATGAAGATATAACCTGCTGATGTGTCAGAGGAATAAAACTATTTTTATGCATGCTATGACAGTATACCTAGAAATACATAAAACACCAATGACGGAATTAGCTCAATCAATAAAATAATTCATTGTATAACAAAATATAAAGTCAATACATAAAAATCAATAGCCTTCTTATACTAAACAATAAGCAAACAGAAAACACAATAGTAGAGAAAAAAACATTTAAAACAGCAACCACACAAAATAAATACATAATTGTTAATAAGAAATGTCCAAAATTTATACAGAAAAACTTTTAAAAGATTAAGAAATATATACAATATATTTGTATATGTTTTAAAGATATTTAAATATAAATAAATTTAACATACATTCTTATATAGTTAAATGTATAGGTTATATATGTGTTTGTGTGTATATATATATATAGAGAGAGAGAGAGAGAGAGAGACAGAGACAGAGACAGAGACATAGAGAAGATGAAAGATGTTTCACATTGTTTGACAGGATAACTCAACATTATAAAGATGTCAGTTCTCTTTAATTTATAAATGATATGTTACCCCAGTAAAGATAACTCCATAATTTTTATAGAGTTAGAAAAATTGATTCTGAAGTTCATATGGTAGACAAACATGTGAGAATGAACATGGAACCATTGAGAGCAGAAGAGAGGTTGTTACTAAACTACTATAGAGATTAGTACTGTCAGACTTTACAACATACTAAGCTTCTATAATTAAGAAATGTAGCATTGGCATATGAATAGACAAGAAACTAGTGGGAATAAAATAGATTACCCAGAAATAGATCCAAGTACATGATGTCAGAAAATATGCAAGCCAAAAGATGATGGAGAGACAACTTTAAAATGGATATTAAAATATCTGTTACTAGAAAAGTACTTGAAAAGTTAAAGACTAGAATAAAAATGTTATGCAAATATTAATCCAAGGAAACTGGAATAATGTTTTCATATAAGACCATTTGAATATCAGAAAAAGAAATGTTACCAGCATAAAGTAGGACTTCTTTAACAATATTTTTTTCAGTTTATCAATGGGGACATAATATTCTTAAATATTTGGAGAAATATTTAATTTGGAGAAATATTTATACATTGAAATGAGTTTCAATGCATAAAGCAAGATTTAATAGAATACAGAGGAGAGAGGGAGAGACAGACAGTGAGGAGAGAGAGAACTGTAGAAATCTACAATTCTATTGGATTTTTGCTGCACTGCTATCTCAAAACTATTAGAACAAATAGAAAACTAATAAGGACATATTGAAGAGCATTATCAGCTAACTTGACCTAAAAGGTATTTAGAGAATACTCACATGAAAATAACAAGACATACATTATTTTCAATGGTACATAGATTATTCTACAAAACAGACAATATTTCATGCCATATGAAGCGTCATTAAATTTCAAAAAGTGCCCATAAATTGGAAAATACCACTTGTATTCTCTGGCCACAATAAAAATAAAAAGAAAATCAGTAACAGGAAGCTGTCTAAAAATTGTCCTCATATTTGGAAATAAGCTAAACATTATTAATTGATGAGTAAAATGAAATCACATAAAAAATAGAAAAGTGTTGAGCTGAAAAATATAACATGCTAAAATTTAAGAAATGTCTTTAAACCCAGGCTTACAGAAATTCTGTCAAAATCCTCATGTTAGAAAATCACAAAAGTGGCCGGGTGCAGTGGCTCATGCCTGTAATCCCAGCACTTGGGGAGGCCAGGGCAGGTGGATCACGAGGTCAGGAGATCGAGACCAGCCTGGGTAACACGGTGAAACCCCATCTCTACTAAAAAATAAAAAATAAAAATAAAAAAACCCCCAAAAAACAAAAAAAATTAGCTGGGTGTGGTGGCACGCACTTTTAGTCCCAGCTACTTGGGAGGCTGAGGCAGTATAATCGCTTAAACCCGGGCAGTGAAGGCTGCAGTGAGCCAAGATTACACCACTTCACTCCAGCCTGGGTGACAGAGAAAGACTCCATCAAATTAAAAAAAAAAAGAAAAAAAAAAAAAAGAAAGAAAATCACAAAATGTAACTTTCCAAGTGATAGTTAAACTAAAAGCCCAGACTTTGCCACTACATGATATACACATGTAAGAAACCTGTACTTGTATCCCCGCAAATACACAAAAATAAAAATTAATAAAGAAATAAAAAATACCAAAGCCTCATATTAATGCTCAACTTTTTACTTAAAGAAACTAGAAATTAAGAACAATACTAAACTTAAAACAAAAAGAAATACCAGAACAGAAATGAAAAGACTCCGGAAAACAGAAAACAATAAAAACAGAGAAAAAAAACACCAAGTATTTTCTTTCAAAGGACAAATAAAATTTATAAATTCTATTAGGAAACTGATTGTGTAAAAAGAGAAAATACAAAATTACCAATGTCAGAAAACACTGAGAGGAAATTACAAAGCCTATAGACATTAGAACAATAAGGTTATATTACAAACAATTATTTCCAATATATTTGATATTTTAAGAAGAAAAACAGAAACTGCCAAAGCTCATTAAAAAGGTAGATGACCAGAACAGGCCCATATCTACTATGAAGAAGTGGAAAATTTTGCCAAAAAAGAAAAGCTCTTGTCATGTCAGGTTGCCTTCACAGTGGAAGTTTAGCAAGCATTTAAGAAGAAAATAATGCCAACTTTATACAAATACATCACAGAATAAAGACAGAAAGAACACTAATTAACTATTTTGATGATACCACCATTATCCTGTCAGTGAAATCTTTTCAAAGATATTACAAGGAAATATAACTATAGACCAACATCTCTCAGAGATGTAGACGCAAATGTCTTTACCAAAATTTTAGCAAGTAGAACTCAATAATACATTAAGAAGATAATACTCAACTACCAAGTAGGGTTCATTTGAGGAATAAAATTGTTTTAATGTTTAAAAATAATGGAATTACTATATAAAGGGATTAAATAAGGATCCATATGATAATTTTTAATGTCAGAAAAAGCATTGAAAATTACCATTCATTTTTAAAAAACTCCATAATTCAAAAGAAATCATTTTCAACCTGATAAAGGCAGCTTTGTGAAACCTATACTCAGCACTATGTATAACAGTGAAAACCTGTATGTTTTCCTACAAGATCAGAAACAAGATGAGAAAGTATTTTCTCACTACTTACACTTGACTTGTAAGAAAGGTACTAGCCAGTGCAGTAGGCAAGAAATAAAAGGAATATAGATTGTATGGAAGACATAGAATTGTCTGTATTTGTCAATAGCATGATCATCTATGTAGAAAGGCCTAAAGAACTTTTAAAGACTATGATAATTTATAAGTGAGTTTAGCTAGGTTGCGGGATGCATGGTCAATATGCAAATATTAGTGTATTTCCATTTCTAGAAATGAATACTTGGAAATTGAAATTTTAAGAAAGACCACTTACAAGAGCATAAAATACAAGAGCATAAAATTTGTGTCCTCTGTAGAGGACACAAATAAAGGGAGAGAAACATCATGCTCATGGATCACGAGGCTCAATATTGTTAAGATGCCAAAACTTAATCTTCAGTTACAATGCAATCTTAATGAAAACCCCAACAGGCTATTTCCTTCACTATAAAATTGAAAAACTGCTTTTAAAATTTTTATGGAAATACAGAGAATCTAAGAAAGCCAAAACAACTTTGAAAAGGAGCAAAGATAGATAATTCATACTGTATGACTTCAAGACTTACCATAAAACTACAATAATTTAGAGTGTATTGTTGTGTTAGAATTGCATTGGAATATATTAGAGTCCAGAAATAGACCGAGACATATATGGTCAATTGATTTTTAAAAAAGGTGCCAAGATAATTCAACAGATAAAAAATAGTCTTTTCAACAAATTGTGAAACAATTAGATATCCGTGTACAAATAAAAATGTATATCTCTAGACTTACTACTTACTGAATTACAAAACTAACTGGAAGTGGATTATAAATCCAAAGCAAAGACTAAAAGTATAGAACTAAAAGAAAAAATAGGAGAAATTATTTGCCATCTTGAATTAAACACAGATGTTTTTAAAAGAAGTCACACAATGACAAAAAGAAAGTACAGTATAAGCATAAACCATGAAATTAAAAAAAATAAATTTGACTCCATTGAGATTATTAAAAAGTTTTTCAAAATATAGCATTAGGGAAATAAAAGGCCACCAGGAAAAAAATATTTGGAATTTATATATTTGATAAAGGACATGAATACAAGCTATATAAAGCAATAAGAGCTCTTATACCTCAATAATAAGAGAAACCAGATCTTAAGTGAAAGATTTGAATAAAATTGTCACCAAATAAGATGTAGACATAGGAATGGCAAATGAAAAGGTGCTTGACTGCATTGGTCATTAGGAAAGCAGAGGATAGAGCAAATCCCAGGCCTCCTGAGGCTCAGCTGCAGATGCTTCTCATGGACTATCACCAGTCTCCACTTAGAAAGCTATGGGAATGGAGTCAGTTTGGAATTTGCCTTCCTTTAACAAACACCTTATGCAATAAAAATTAAAAAGAGAAGTGTAATAAATTCATCAAAATCCAGTTTGTGATTATATGTTACATTTAAATAATGTAACATATTATCTCTACTCAATATAATGGAAAGTTTTCTAAGAGAAAACTAAATTTAAAATTCTATAGCTCTATAAATTCTAGTTTGGTTTTCAGATTGCTCAGTCTTCAGAAAACACTAGGGCAAGACTCACTATATCTTCTATAAATGAAGCAAGCTTTGGTTTCATTAATAAAATTATTGTACAATGTGATTAACTTTAGCCAATAAAGGGTAGTTTAGTTATTTCATGCTTATTTACTAATAATGTCCAGATTCTGAATCATCTATTGTAAGCACTTTTGGAAGTAAAATAAATATACCTTTGTATTTTAACCCCACGCCTGTTTAGGAAACCGCCCCAGAACGATGAAAAAAATTGAAAAACTGGTTCCCTTCACTGTTTAGTGTCCACATGTAGTACTGTGTATTTTCTCTTTGACTTCACCATTAAATATCCAATGTATAAAAATTCATGGTAATCTCCTTATTTCATGGTTCAGGTGGTATTTTAAGGTGTCTATAACAGACAGTTGCCCCGGAGTATCTGCATTTCCAGGACCTCTGCTGCCAACCTGTGGGTACCAAAGGATGCTCAAGTCCCTTATATAAAATGACATAGTATTTGCATATAACCATTACACACTCTCTCATATATTTTAAACCATCTCTAGATTACTTATAATTCCTAATCCAATGTAAAAACTATGTAAATAGTTGTTATACTATATTGTTTTATTTGTGTGTGTGTATGTGTTTTGTTTTGTTTTGTTTTTGTTTTTGTTTGAGACAGTCTCACTCTGTTGCCTAGGCTGGAGTGCAGTGGCGCGATCGCGGCTCACTGCAAGCTCCGCCTCCCAGGTTCACACCATTCTCCTGCCTCAGCCTCCTGAGTAGCTGGGACTACAGGCGCCCACCACCACGCCCCGCTAATTTTCTGTATTTTTATTAGAGACGGGGTTTCACCATGTTAGCCAGGATGGTCTCGACCTCCTGACCTTGTGATCCGTCCTCCTTGGCCTCCCAAAGTGCTGGGATTACAGGCATGAGCCACCACTCCCGGCCTTGTGTGTGTGTGTGTTTTTTTTTAATACTTTCCATCCACGACTGGTTAAATTCACAGATGTGAAATCTAAGAAGTGGAACCCATGAATATGGAAGACCTTTTTTAAATTGAATATGTAGACAACTTTCTTTTTCTTAGGGAACTACAATTACTTGATTTAGTAACAGCAGCTTTTAAAAAATATTTTAACACAGCAATTTTTTCATGAATGTTGTAGTGAGATGAAAAAGTTAAAATATAATGTTAAAACATATAATTAAATTTACTGTTTTTCTAGAGAAACAGACCATGAAAATGGGTATATGATTACTTATATCTGTGATGTGTTATGCATTGTACTATCTCCTAAATTCCTTATAATGGCTGAAATGTGTTTATTCTTGAAGATTTGTTATTCTACATGAATTAACAAAAAAGAGTACTATTTTAACTGGGCAAGTAGAACTGTACTAGTTAAGCACATTCTTAAACTCTAACGGGCACATGACATTTATATTCTAATGTTCTAATAAAAATTTAATTTCTAAAATTTTACATACAAAGTGTTTTCATTGGCTCATAAATAAAATGCACACATACATGTAACAATATTCTCTTTTAGACGTCTACTTTAAAAATGTTAATAAGGGTATATAAAGATAAAAAGTTTCATGCAGTGTTTTGTACAGAGTAATATTATTAGAACATTTCTTTGTACTTATTTTTTAAAAATAAAGGGAAAAGAAGGTAACAAGAAAGGCCTTTACTTGGAGCCAGTTTCAATTAGATGCCTTAGCTGCTTAGAGTTTGGTGCTAATGAGGTCAAGGCACAGGGTCTAATCCTTGCATGGGCCAATTAGCATTGTTCTGCTCCAGCTCTCAGACTACGTATCTTGCAAAGTGCCCCACTCACAAAAAGGAAGCCAGGTAATAAAGTGTTGGAGGATGGCTGAAATCTAAAAAATCTCAGTTGAATAACACTCAGGCAACATCACTGCCCCACTGTAGCTCTATTATGTTTCAGTTAAACTGGTCACTCTTGGGTCCAAATTATGCTCTGTGTGTGATTTCCAGCCTTTATGAACTTTTTTCTTTAATCCTCTGTGTCATTCATATTTTTCAAATTAAAATTCTTCTCATCCCTTAAGTCTTAAGACATTTGACATGTCTTTTACAAACCATCGCCACTTTATTCTCTCACATTAAAAGAATCATGTTTATTGTAATCATGAGATATTGGTCTTATATTTTATACATATGTATGTGATAAAAATCCACTTGAAAACCTTGAATTAGATATCCTGTGTTACTATTCATCTTTATGTCTCAGTGTGTTTTGAACATATTTCCATAAATATTTGCTGAAAAAATGTATAAAGAGATAGTAAATAAGTGAAAGAATGAAGGTAGTTCCCAAGTTGCAATTAATTACCTCGGCTTTAATCTGGAGTATGCACAGCACTTCACAGTTTATGTTTTTATTACTAAAGAAGAACAGTCTTTATATACAATAACTCCATATTGTGAATATTTTTAAATAAAGTTTAAATTGGAGCATGGCTAGTATTTTCCTTTTTTTGTTTTGTTTTGTTTTTTAACAGCAACTCGTTCTGTCACCTAGGCTGAAGTGCGGTGGTGCGATCACAGCTCACTCTAGCCTCAACCTCCTGCACTCGGGCGATCCTCCCACTTCATCCTACTGAGTAGCTGGGACTACAGGCACATGCCACTATGCCTGACTAATTTTCTTTTCTTAACTTTTTATAGAGACAGGTATCTCAATATATTGCCCAGGCTCGAGCAATCCTTTTGCCTTGGCCTTCTAAAGTGCTTGGATTACAGGTGTGAGCCAACCTTGCCCAGCCAGTATTTTCACTTTTATTAAAAATTTTATTACATACGAATTAGGAATACATTAGCTTCAAATAACAGTATCCGACTTTGTCTTTCTCCTAAAAAATAATTATAGTATTGTTTGGAAGGATATCAGGCCCAGAGAAGCAATGAGAAAGAGGAAAAGCAGATTTAGAAACTAGCCTTTAATTAAATAAAGTAACTTCAGAGGAGCAAAAAGTTGAAAGTCACAAAACCATCTTTTATCTGGAATAGTCTGGCCAGAAAGTAAGCATATTGTAAAAACTACCTTTGTTCTTGCTTTAATACAATTCAACGGCCATGAATTACACACTCAAGATTTAAATTCCTGAGTAGCGGGGTCCTAGTGAAGGACCCTTAGCTGCCAGGAGATGGAGAGAGAAAAAATCTAGGTCTGTACTTTCCATAGGGTTGTCAACTCACCACAAGTGTCCATTGAGCCCCTGAGATGTGGTTGGTCCTAACTGAGATGGGCTGTAAGTAAAATACGCTGGGTTTTAAACATTTAGTAAAAATGACAAGAAAGTAAAATATCTCACTATTTTCATATCGCTTATATGTTGAAACTGGTTAAGTAAAATGTATTAATGAAATTAATTTTAGTGGCCGGGCGCGGTGGCTCACTCCTGTAATCTTAGCACTTTGGGAGGCCAAGGCGGGTGAGTTACCTGAGGTCAGGGGTCAGGCTAGCCAATGTGGGGAAACTCCGTCTACTAAAAATACAAAAATTAGCCCAGCGTGGTGGCGCGCACCTATAATCCCAGCTACTCGGGTGGCTAAGGCAGGAGAATCACTTGAACTCGGGAGGCTGAGGTTGCAGTGAGCCGAGATCGCGCCATTTCACTCCAGCCTGGGTGAAAGAGCGAAACTCCATCTTAATAATAATAATAATAACAATAATAACAACAATAATAATAATGTTACCTAGTTTTAAAAGTTTTTTTTTTTATTGTGACCATTAGGACTAACAAACTAATAGTGAATATTTGATATCATTAGGATCAATCATGGAATGGGCACCACACATTCACAAAGAACTTTAAATTTTGGCTTTTGACTTTTTTCCAAGTGACTCTGTACATAGCAACACAGAAATCTATTACTATTTAGACAGAAACATAAAGATACTCATTATCCTGTAATGTTTATCTCATTATCAGGTTTCAGAGCCTATTTTTAAAAATCTTCTGAATGCAGAAATTATATTCCATTATATTTGCTTAATGTATTTTATTTTTTCAAGAGCTGTATTTAAAATAAAAGATACACATTTACATATTTACTTTAGTGAAGTTCTACTTATAACTGTCAGAGTTTTATGTGAAACAAATCAATAGTGTGAAAGCTCAATATTTCGTATTAAAATCAGATGAATTCAGGTCCTCTCTGTGTATCTGTCTTTCCTATTCCTTCTTTAGTATTCATTAGTATTTCAAGTAATTCTTTTAATTGCCTCTTTACTGTATAATGCCATCTGGTAATAATGTCATAAATATAAATATTTTATTTTAAATATTTTATGAGCTTTTGAAGGTATCTTAGTTTTATCACCCATATTTCTGCAAAATTAGATATCTTAGTTTTATTGCCAACTCTCTGCTGGGTACACAAAGTATTCTCAGTTAATATGCCTAAATTGGACTACTTGTCAAAAAGAAAAAGTGTAAGCCACTAGTAAAAAAATTTTAAAGAGAAAGACAATAAGAAAAGTCTAAGAATTTTATTCCAAAACACTTTTAGGAATGAAAGTGAATCCCATGTTTAGGATTTGGAGGCTATTTTGTTATAACAAAATGCTTCATATTTAGAATACATCATCAAGGTGAAACTGTTATGTGAGATTTGTTTGAATGCTAATATGTCACTGTTTTATAAAACGTTTATTATTCCCAGATACACTGGAACCTGTTTGTAAAGCTCAGTTTTGGAAATAGGATTAACATATACTTCAGTTTAAATATAAAATGACAAAAGATTTTTATATATGGCTTTATTTTAAATGCAAAGAATATTTTAGAATTTTTGTTTAGTTTGTAGTTTGAATGTATATAGCAAATCTCTATTAGCTCTTATTAAATTATTAAAATGATTTTGTGCTTAAATCAAACAGGTAATATGATTACCCTTTGCACTTTCTTGAACTTCTGTTTTTTTATTTGTAAGTTATTTTGGTATTATAGTTATATAATTATGTGCATTCAGTTTACAAATACAATAATTCTATAGGACAATTTTTAGAGAAAAATGTGAGTGCATCTTCATTATATAAAGGCTGTTAGAGGCCAGGTGTGGTGGCTTACACCTGTAATCCCAGCACTTTGGGAAGGTGAGGCAGGCAGACCACCTGAGCCTAGGATTTGGAGACCAGCCTGGGCAAAATAGTGAGACCTCATCTCCATAAAAATTTTAAAAATAATAATTTTTTAAAAAATAAAATGAAAAATAAAGACTGTTAGAGAAAGTGTAGCTATTTATTTATAATATGCTCCAGATTTCTTTCTAAGTCAAGCGATATAGTTAAAAAAAGATAACTAGAAATGGAAGATCTTGAAATTTATTATATTGAGGAAAGAAGTAAACATCACAAATACTGTAGATATCTCATTTAAAAGATAAATTTAGCAGTGAGTTTGTGTCTTTGCAAGCTAGGAAAATGAATGGAAACTACAAATTTAATTAAATGATAGAACAGAAGTATAGAAGCACTTCTAATTTAAAATTGTGTTTGTGTGTTTTTAAGAAATTAATAAATTGCTGTATTTTTATTAGAAAAAAGCATTTTTATTTTAACAACTCAAAGAATACATAAAGTTTGAAAAATAAAGTGAATTTCTATCACAAATAGCTGATATTACTTTTGTTTCCATATTTCTAATCTTCTGTGCATATATATACATATATATCATATGTATTTAAAGAGACACAAGCATGCTAATTTCTGCATATTCTTATTGTATATGTTACTGTCATATTATATATTACGAAGTATTTGTTACTTAAAATTGCGTGTAAGTATAATGCATATAAATATGTATACTTCATATGTCAGATAATACCAAACATTATTTATATTTATAAATATTAGTGTTAACTTTCATATATGAGATAGAAATACAAAGTCTGTCTTATTTATCATATATTATTATCATATGATAAAATATATGCAACATTCCACATAATCATTCTCTCACCATCTATAATTTTATATCCATATATCTGATGTCATCATTCTGGTCATATCCTTAGACAATTTTCTCCATGTTTATATAAAATGATTATTGTATGTATACTTCTGTTTATAAAATAAAATTATTGGCCAGGCGCAGTGGCTCATGCCTGTAATACCAGCACTTTTGGAGGTGGGCGGATCACTTGAGATCAGGAATTCGAGACCAGCCTGGCTAACATGGTGAAACCCTGTCTCTACTAAAAAATAATAATAAAAAATAAAGTCGGGTTTTGTGGTGCACACCTGTAATCCCAGCCACTCTGAAGGCTGAGGCAGGAAAATGACTTGAACCCAGATAGCAGAGGTTGCAGTGAGCCGAGATCGTACCACTGCACTCCAGCCTGGGCAACAGAGCCAGACTCATCTCAAACAAAACAAAACAAAACAAAACAAAACAAAACAAAACAAAAATAAATAAATAAAGTTATTAAAATAGTTTATATGCTCAAATTTATTCTTTGGATGCAGATATAAGTAGTCTGTCTTAATAACTAAAAACACTACATGATATTAATATTTCATTTGGTTATCTTTTTAATGCATCTTCTCAGACTGTTGTTTTTTGTCCCCATAACTCTTCTCCAGTAGCAATTTTTAAAATATTTTTTATTATTTTTAATTTTTTATTACTTTTTTAAAATTGTTGTGGGTACATAATAGTAGTATGTATTTATGGGATACATGAGATGTTTTGATACAGGCATGCAATGTGAGATAAGCATATCATGGAGAATGGGGTGTCCATGCCCTCAAGCACTTATCCTTTCAGTTACAAACAATCCAATTACACTGTTTAAGTTATTTAAAAATATACAATTAGGTTATTATTGGTTGTAGTCACCCTATTGTGCTATCAAATACTAGGTCTTATTTATTCTTTTTATATTTTTTACCTATTAACCACCTCCACCTCCGCAATAACTCCTCACTACCATTGCCAGCCTCTGGTTACCATCCTTCTACTCTTTATGACCACAAGTTCGTATGTTTTGAATTTTAGATGACACAAATAAGTGAGAACATGAGATGTTTGTATTTCTGTGCCTGGCTTATTTCACTTAACATATTGATCTCTAGTTTCATCCATTTTGTTGCAAATGACTGGATCTCATTCTTTTTAATGGCTGACTAGTACTCCATTGTGCTACATTTTCTTTCCACCATCTGTTGATGGATACTTAGGTTGCTTCCAAATCTCAGCTATTGTAAATAGTGCTACAACAAACCTAGGAGTGCAGATATCTCTGGTATACTGATTTTTTTTTCTTTTGGGTATATACCCAGCAATGGGGTTGCTGGATCATATTGTTGCTCTACTTTTAATTTTTTGAGGAACTTCCAATCTGTTCTCCACAGTGATTGTACTAGTTTGCATTTCTACCAACAGTGTATGAGAGTTCCTTCTCTCCATATCCTTACCAGCGTGTGTTATTGCCTGTCTTTTGGATATAAGCCATTTAATGAAGGTGAGATGATATTTCATTGTAGTTTTAATTTATATTTCTCTGATGATCAATAATGTTGAGTACCTTTTCATATGCCTGTAGCCATTTATATGTCTTCTTTTGAGAAATGTCTGTTCAAATCTTTTGCCCATCTTTTGATTGGGTTATTAGATTTTTTCCTGTAGAGTTGTTTGAACTCCTCATATATTCTGGCTATTAATCCCTTGTCAGATGAGTAGTTTGCAGATATTTTCTCACATTCTGTGAGTTGTCACTTCACTTTGTTGATTGTTTTCTTTGCTGTTGAGAAACATTTTAACTTGATGTGATCATTTTTGTCCATTTTTGCTTTGGTCGCCTGAGCTTGTGGGCTATTAATCAAAAAATGTTTGCCCAGACCAATGTCCTGGAGATGTTACTTATTGTTTTCTTGTAGTATTTTCATAGTTTGAAGTATTAGATTTAAATCTTTAATCCATTTTAATTTAATTTTGTATATGGCAAGAGATAGGGATCTAGTTTTACTATTTTGCATATGGACACCCAGTTTTCCCAGCATCATTTTTTGAAGATACTGTCTTCTCCCCAGTGAATGTTCTTGGCACCTTTGTCAAAAATGAGTTCTCTGTAGGCATGTGGATTTGGGATTTCTGTTTGGTTCCATTGGTCTATGTATCTGTTTTTATGCCAATACCAGGCTGTTTTGCTTACTATAGCTCTGTAGTATAATTTGAAGTCAGGTAATGTGATTCCTCTAGTTTGTTCTTTTTGCTTAGGATAGCTTTGGCTATTCTGGGTCTCTTGTGGTTCCACATAAATTTTAGAAATGCTTTTCCTATTCCTGTGAAGAATGTCATTTTTATTTTGATAGGGATTACATTGAATCTGTAGGTTGCTTGGGGTAGTATGGACATTTTAACAATACTTATTTTTCCAATCCATGAACACAGAATATTTTCCATTTTTGTGTGTCCTCTTCAATTTCTTTCATCTGTGTTTTATAGTTTCCATTATAGAGATCTTTCACTTCTTCTGTTAGGTTAATTCCTAGGTATTTAACTTTATGTGTGGCTATTGCAAATGGGATTACTTTTTGAATTTTGATTTCATATTATTCATTGTTGGCATGTAGACATGCTACTGATTTTTGTATATTGATTTTGTATTGCTCAACTTTACTGAATGTAATTATCAGTTCTAGTAGTTTTCTTGTGGAGTCTATTAGGTTTTTCCAAATATAAGACTATATCATCCTCAAACAAGGATAATTTAACTTCTTCCTTTCCAATTTGGATGCCATTTATA
The DNA here is from genome assembly GCF_029289425.2 of Pan paniscus. Taxonomy (NCBI): domain Eukaryota; kingdom Metazoa; phylum Chordata; class Mammalia; order Primates; family Hominidae; genus Pan; species Pan paniscus. The sequence goes on from NC_073253.2 coordinate 100,949,411, forward strand.
TCATTCTCTTGTCTGATTGCTCTAGTTAGAATTTCAGTACTATGTTCAGTAACAGTGCTGACAATGACAATGGGTATCCTTGTAACATTCCAGATCTTATAGAAAAGTCTTTAAGTTTTTCCCCATTCAACATGATAATAACTGTGGGAATGTCATCTATGGCTTTTATTATAATGAGGTGAGTTTCTTCTGTACTCAGTTCTTTTAGGTTTTTTATTGTGAAGGTATGTTAAATTTTATCAAATGCTTTCCCAGCATAAATTGCATTGATCATACTGTTTTTATCCTTTATTCTCTTCATTTGATGTATCATGTTGATTGATTTGCGTATGTTGAACCATCCTTGTATCCCAGGGATAAATCCCACTTAGTCATGATGAATCATCTTTCTAATGTATTGTTGAATTTTGTTTTCTAGTGTTTTGTTGAGAATTTTTTCATCAATATTTATGGGCCTATAGTTTTCTTTTTTTATGTGTCTTTGTCTGGTTTTGGTATCAGGGTAATACTGGCCTCATAGAATGGGTTTGGAAGTATTCCCTCCCTATTTATTTTTTGGAATAGTTTGAGTAGGATTGGTATTAGTTCTTCTTTAAGTGTTTGGTAGAATTCAGCAGTGAAGCCATTATGTTCTGGGCTTTTCTTTACTGGAAGACATTTTATTACAGCTTCCATCTCATTACTTGTTAATCGTCTGTTCATGTTTTGGATTCCGTCCTAGTTCAATCTTGGTAGGTTTTATTTATCTAGGAATTTGTCCATTTTTAAGCACCTATAGCTATAAACTTTCCTCTTAGTACTGCTTTTGTTGTATCCCATAGGTCTTGGTATGTTGTGTTTCCAATTTGATTTGTTTCAAGAATTTTTTCAATTTTCTTCTTAATTTCTTTATTCACCCACTGGTCATTCAGGAGCATATTGTTTAACTTCTATGTATCTGCATAGTTTCCTAAAGTCCTCTTGTTATTAATTTCTAGTTTTATTCCATTGTGGCCAGAGAAGATGTTTGATTTTTTTCATTTTTTTAATGTTTTAAGGCTTGTTTTGTGACCTAACATATTGTCTTTCCTTGATAATAATTCATATGCTGAGGAAAGGAATGTGTATTCTGCAGCTCGTTGATGAAATGTTCGTACATATCAATTAAATCCATTAGGTCTATAGTACAGATTATGTCTGATGTTTCTTTGTTGATTTACTGTCTGGAAGAACCGTCCAATGCTGAAAGTGAGGTGTTAATGTCGCCAGCTGTTACTGTATTGGGGCCTAGCTCTCTCTTTAGTTTTAGCTATAATTCCTTTATACATTTGAGTGCTCCAGTATTAGGTCCATATATATTTCCAATTGTTGTATCCTCTCGCTGAATTGACCCCTTTATTATCTTATAATGACCTTCTTTGTCTTTTGATTTTGGTATCTTTTGATTTTGGTGTCTTTTGATTTGATTGGAGAGTTCAGTTCACTTACACTCAATGTTATTATTGATAAGTAAGGACTTAACTCTTGCCATTTTGTTATTTGTTTTCTGGTGATTTTGTGGTCTTCTCTTCCTTCTTTCATTCATCCTGTCTTCCTCTATGATGGTGATTTTCTCTGGTGACATGATTTAGTTTCTTGCTTTTTATTTTTTATGTATCCATTGTATGCTTTTTGGGTTGAGGTTGCCACAAGGCTTGCAAATACTGTCTTACAACCCATTATTTTAACCTGCTAACTTAATACTCTCTGCACAAACAAACAAGCAAAAAGAAAACCAATAAAAACTCACCTTAACTTTGTCCCCCACTTTTTAAATGTTTTATTGTTTGTATTTATATTTTATCGTACTGACTATCTCTTGAAAAGTTGCTATAGTTATTATTTTTGATTGATTCATTGTTTGGTCTTTCTACTTAGGATAAGAGTAGTTTACACACCACAGTTACAGTGCTATAATATTCTATGTTTTTCTGTGTACTGATTATTACCAGTAAGTTTTGTACCTTCAGGTCATTATTTATTACTCACTAATGTTATTTTCTTTCTGATTGAAATACTTCCTTTAGCATTTCTTGTAGGACGGGTCTGCTCTTGCTGAAATCTCTCATCTTTTATTCTTCTGGGAAAGTCTTTATTTCCCCTTCATGTTTGAAGGATAATTTCACTGGATATACTATTCTAGGTTTTTTTTTTTTTTCCTTTAGCACTTTAAATATGTGATGTCACTCTCTCCTGGCCTGTAAAATTTCCAATGAAATGTATGCTGCCAGCATATTAGAGCTCCATGGTATGTTATTTGTTTCTTTTCTCTTGATTCCTTTAGGATCATTTCTTTATCCTTGGCTTTAGGGGGGTTGATTATCAAATGCCTGGAGGTGGGCTTCTTTGGATTAAATCTGCCAGTGTTCTATAACTTCCTCGTGCTTGGATATTGACATCTTTCTTTCTTTCTGTAGGTTTGGGAAGTTCTCTGTTATTATCCTTTTGAATAAACTTTCTACCCCTATTTCTTTCTCTACCTCCTCTTTAAGGCCAATAACTCTCAGATTTGCCCTTTTGGGAATATTTTCTGGATCTTATAGGCATGCTTCATTGTTTTCTATTCTTTTTTTCTTTTGTCTCCTCCGACCATGTATTTTCAAATAGCTTGTCTTCATGTTCACTAATACTTTCTTCTGCTTGAGTCATTCCACTATTTAAGGGACTCTGATGCATTCTTCAGTAGGCCAATTGCATTTTTCAAGTCCAGAATTTCTGTGTGATTCTTTTTATATTATTTCAATCTCTTTGTTAAATTTATCTGATAGAATTCTGAATTCATTTCCTGTGACATCTTGAATTTCTTTGAGTTTTCTCAATACAGCTATTTTGAATTATCTGTCTGAAAGGTCACATATCTCTATTTCTCCAGGATTGGTCCCTGGTGCCTTGTTTGATTCATTCATTGAGGTCATGTTTTCTGAATAGTGTTGATGTTGTTAATAGTAGATGTTATTTGGCATCTGAGCATTGTGATTGCAGTTTTACATGCATGTAATGTGAGGGCTCTTGAGTTCCAAGGGGACCCACCTGATTGGGAAGAGGTGCATGTAGAGAAGAGCTGGTGGGACACGTTAATCATTCTCTAAACACCTCCTTGATAGGGGTGCCCAAGGGAGAGAATACAGTCATGGGTTCTTAGTTTCTGTTTCTGGTTGGGCCAGTAAAGCCCCTTTCTCATCCCTCTTTTCTGCCTGTCACTAGAGACAAAATAAAAACGATGGCTTCAGGCTGCTAAAATCCTAAAATGAGACAAAATAGAACAACAACAAAACCAAAACCAAAATAAGTCAGGTTGAACAAGCTTGTGTACCCTCTCTGATGGTCCAACAGAAGCAAGATAAAATCCCATAGGGAGAAATGAAAAACACCGCCTTGATTAAGGACTTAAAGGCAGCAGGAATAGTAAGAGATGAAATATTTCAATGTAACAGCAATGTGCACTAGTGAAAAAGGCTCATATGATCTAAAGACTTACAGTGGATTTTTGCCACACGCATGTAGTCGTTGCTCCCGTGGCCCTGACTGTTTCAGACACTGTGATTGACACTGAATCCATTACTTAGACTGATGGCACTGAGTATGCTGTCTTAGACATTGCTGACATTGCTAACAACCTCTTTTATATCCTACTGGCATCTGATGACCAAGACTAATTAGCATTCATGTAGCAAGTTCTCCAATATAAGTTTGCAATACCTTCTTTTTGCCAGAAGTCAGATCAGAATTTAATGTGAGAGGCTTTACTCTCTGAGGTCCAGAGCTTTTGTTATATAGATGATGTCATGTTGGCTGGCAGGTCAGAAGTCTTAGACTCAATAGATCTGAATGCAGTGTTATTATCCTATGAAAATTTTTTCAGAGGCCCTCTTGCTAAGAAAGATTTTGTTGGACTGTGTGCGGAGATTCACAGTGCTCAATCCCTTCAGTAGTCTAGAAAAATCTTTGATCTCTTTGAACCTTGACTCTTATCTCTTTGAACCTTTGAATCTTGACTCTTATCTCTGGTTTCTTTGAGTATTGGAAATGTGCCTCACTTTCTTATTACAGTTGTACCTATATATCACATAGACCACAAATTATCATACTTAGAGAGGGGCCCAAATGAAGAGTCAGGGTTGGAAGAGATGTTTAGCAAGCTGTAGCATGCTCTCTGCATTCAAGGCAAATAATCTAATGACCTTTTGAACTATGAAGTCTCTATGACTGATGATTTTGTTTATCAGAGACTCCAGCAAAGGTAGGCACATGTTAGTGTTTCGGATTCATCATCTCCCTGGCATAGAGATATGTCCATTTTAAAAAACAGTTATTTGTTTGCTACTGAGGTGGTGGGATTTTGGGCGGGAGGGGTGGGGGCCGCATTTTTGTCAAAACTGAATGTCTCTACCATGGAAGGCTTGTTACTCTTCAGTCAAGTTTTGCCATTTTGAGGTAAGTAAACTTGAATATAGTGACTAATAAGATTGGAAGGACCTAATAAACATTAATTGTCAAATGGAAATAACACATTTTTAAAAAAGATGGCCCCAGTAGCATGTCAACTTTACCTGAAAGAGATTCACTTATCCCTTTTGGGGAAACATTCATTATCCTTCTACTTTGTCACCGAAATCAAAACTTCTGGCTCAAAGTGGACTTTTATTTATGGGATTATAGAAGTTCAATCAGTACAACATGTATCCCTCAGATAAATTGGAGATCCCTCCAAAATGTGGCTACCTTTGTTTCCTTAGGGGAGCTTCCTGTAGGGATAATTGACTTATTGCTTTATGTTACCAGTGGGCAGTTATTCCCATCATTGGACGCATCCAATTGCAGAAGTTAATACAACATTGGTTCCAGAATTTACATGAAGAGATTAATGACACTGTTTTATCCCTGGCATTCAGATGGATTGCAACTCACTAGCCAGAACGGTCATAAATGATAGAACAGATTCAGATTTCCTCCTTGTAAGCCAATATATAGCCTGCGTGGTGCTCTGCCTTGACTAAAGCCTTGGGTCAAGTAGAAAGGCTTGACAGGAACGTAAGTGGAAAGCCATTTGGCTTTTTAAGGTAGACCCTTAAATTTTATGGAATTGTTTACCTGGCTATCTCCAGAACCCTGTGGACACAGCTGAGCCCAATATTGAAGGTTAGACTCAAGTGCTGTTTGGAGTTTTGTTTATAAGTAGTTTTAATTAAATATGGAGTGAGCCAAATTGAATGAATTTAGTTCCAGCCTTGTCAGTCAAATTAATCAGTGTGATCTACTGAATGATGTAATTGTGGAAAAATTTGCCAAAAAGCAAGACAGTGTAGAAATGAGGATGAGACATTATTGGGAGAGAATTCTCCATGCTGATACTCTAATTACAATGATTGCTATGCATATTAAAGTCTTTTATCTTTGACCCAAGAGTTTCATGTCTTCTGCTAGTATCTGTTAAACTTGCTAACCCTTTGCTTATAAGTACCATAAAATCTCAGACTATTCACAGCACTTTACATATATATGTGGTGGGATGGTAAATTTACTTATATAATGTATATTTATAGAATTATATATATATAATTTTAATCATGTCAAAATCAAGTTTTTCTTTGATTTTCAATTTTTATTTTAGGTTCAGGGGGCACATGTGTTACATGGATAAACTGTGTGTCACTAAAGTTTTATGTATGAATAATTCCACCACCTAGGTACTGAGCATAGTACCCAACAGTTAGCTTTTCAACCCCTGTCTCTCTCCACCCTCTCCCTGCTAGTAGTCCCATTTCTGCTGTTCCCATTTTTATGTCCATGTGTACTCAATATTTAGATCCCACTTATAAGTGAGAATATGTGGTAATTGGTTTCTGTTTCTGCATTAATTCACTTAGGATAACAGCTTCCAGCTGCATCCATATAGCTGCAAAGGACATGATCTTGTTCTTTTTTATGGTTATGTAGTATTACCTGAGATATATATATATATATATATATATATATATATATATATATATATCACAGTTTTTTATCTAGTTCACCACTGATGGGCATTTAGGTTGGTTCCATAAATGTAAGGTTGAATAAAGATACAAATCCCATCAACATAATTCCATATATTAATAAAGAGAAACAGCCAATGATCACACCAATAATTGTGTGAACATACAGTAACCTTTAACATTCTTCATGATAAAATATTATCAAGTTAAGACTAAAAAAGAATCTTCTTATCTAATGAAAGTAATTTATCTCAACCAAGGGCAAATTGTAATTTGTTTGTACAATTTGTACAATCTATATAAAAACTTTGAAATCAAGATTGTAATGCCAGACTGTTTAGTCTTTAAACTTTTGTTAGGTTGTAAGCAAACTAAAGAACAAATAAATAATTTAATGAATGAATAAGTACATAGGTAAATGACTTTTGAAGAAAATTAAAAGTATCATCATTTGCATATATGATTATCTATCTAGCTCTATATGTTTAATAGGAGATTATATCTGTGTTAGAATAAAATATAGCAGAATATATTTTAAATCTTCAAAAGGGAAGGATTTCTTAACTTAAACCCTTAACCTTTAAAAATCTGAAACAAATAGGCTACAGGTAAATGAATAATTTTACTTTATCTAAAACAACAAGAATAAATTAAGAATACTAGGTCTATCCTGAGACAATATAGCAGAAACATATAAAACCAACAGGAAATTAGTGTCTAGAATATAAAAAGAATATCTAAAAGTCACAAATACATAAATATTTAAGGTAAAAAGTGGATGGGAAGTAAGTAAACATGAAAATGCAATTGACACAAGAGTAAATAAAAATGGACAAGAAACGTATTAAAGATGCTTAACTTCACTAATATTTAGGGAAAGGCAATCTAAAGACACAATTACTCATTACTTCGGAATTGTAAAAATTTAAAAACTATGAGCATGACAATGATTAGTGATACTCAATTGATTATGTTGGAGTATAAAACTAGGACCACCACTTTAGAAAAAAAAATAGCACAACCTAGAAAATATATAGACTCAGTCATTTCTCTCCCATTTTCAAAAAATTATAGGAACATGTGCACCTATTAACAATCCAGCATAAATATGAATACACAAAGTAACTTTACTTGTATCAAAAAACAAGTTGTGGGGGAGGAGACAATTAAATGCATAGTAACAGAAGAGACAGATGGAATAATATACAGCAATAAAAATGAATAAGTGAATGAAAGCCATAGGCATCAACATGGATAAATCTCAGAAAGATAATATAACTGTGTTAAAATTTGAGTTTCAGAAGCATATTCATAATTTGATAGCATTTGAGTGTATTTTTAAATGCAAAATAGTTCCTTATGATTTAAAAATAGATTGATACATGGTAAAACTAAGTATAGGGCTATCCTTCAAACTTTGATTAAATTCCTTTGAAATCCCCAAATTGTAATGCATAAATGCAGTAGAAAGGGAAGAGGATAAAATAAGAGAAAGGCTCATACATTCTTTAACTCTAGTAATATTTTGCTTCTCAAAGGCAGTGGAAAGACACAGGTGTTTGGTGTGCCATTCGTTTCATGTCTTTCAATACAGTATAGCAAGGATTGAGGATTGTTTAAGTGAGGCTAAAAGATATACTAGCATTAAACTGAGTTTCTCATTGAAGGATTGCAAGGAATTTAAATGGGAATAACTTCTTCAGTACGTGATTTACTGCTATCTAATGCTGTTGCCATGTAACAGCTAAAATTACCTTGAGAGTTGTAACTCATTCAACAGCCCATATTTTCGGAAACAGTGGAGTGGATACAAGACTCAGAAGACCGAGGTCTTCTGCTGTATTATGCCATTTAATAGATGTGTGATTTTGAGGCAAATCCCTTCACTGCTCTGTCTCATTTTTTCCATCTATAAAATAAAATCTTAAAGGCACTCAATACCCTGCAATAATAGAACCTTCTGATATTAAATTTAACTCATTTTCAGCTTTTAGAAGTTATCTTTTCAGAGAGTTTTTTTTTAAAAGGAAGAAATGTACAGATAGTTGGGGGAGAGAGAGAGGACATGAGACCTGTGTTCTCAATTCTTTGTCCTATCTGGTGTGACATACTGTGCTCCTCTTGTCCAGAATATGAGAGAAAGAGGAGAGAAACAAAGTAAAATCTGATAAAAGAAGGCAGAAAAGAGCAGTGAAGGGGAACCCAGCCAGGCAGAGATGGGCAACATGGTGATATTTGTGAGTACAAGTTCTGCAATCAGCCTAACTGGGTCTGAATCCTGGATCTCTAGCACATCATGATGTGGCCTTATGCAAGCTACTTAATTCTCAAAGAATTATGTTTCTCTCAATTGAGATTAAAATACTTAGTATGTAAGATTGTTACGTGAATTAAATGAAACATTTTAAAGTAAGCTTAGTTGAAGAAGACACACTTGGTTGCTCTAGGAGGAATATATATTGGGATGCTCTAAATGATGAATTTTGACCTCTTTTGTATTGTCAGCCCCAATAATTTGATTGTTCCACCCTATTTCTTGTCAGCATCAGGCTTAGAGTGAGTACTGAAGAAGCCATTGCTTTTATTAATGTTACTGTTTTTATTAACAGAGAAATATAGGAGTGATACAAATTAATAAACTGAGCGGAAAAATAAAGCTTGGAATATGGTTAGTTCTGAAGGGAAAAAATGTTGAAAAAAATCAAAATTGGCTCTTAAATTTATGTTACAAGTAAGATGACAATAACAAAAAAAGTGGGGGAGGTATATTGGCGTGGTGCTTAAGACTAATGTTATAGTCATTAAATAATGTAACTTAGAGTGAGGCAATTTAACTCACAGTGTATATTAATTATTTTTGTGAATGATAGGAATTGTTGCACTGTAAATTGTAGAACTAATACTAAAAAGAAAGGGCTGATATTGAAAAAGAGTATATTCCAGTTCTTCAGGCGACCCTAATTTATATGCACTGTGTTGCTGGAAGAAATTTAAAATGATCAACTATAAAATAAAATACTACCCAACTAATATGTTTCTTTTGATATTTAAATGAGGTAATACATGAAAAGTTTAAAAGAGTTTTAACACTCACATTATTTGCAATAATAAAAAAGGTTATCTAGATATTTTCAATGAGTCTCAGAATCACAAGTGATTTATTTGTAAAAACTGGGGTAACTATAGTATCCACTTCATGAGGTTTAAGTAAAAGTGAATGATATAATATATGTTAAGTGTTTGGAATACCACAAACACAGTGAGGACTCACTAAGTGTTATTTATTGGCACTTTCGTGTCTTATGAATCATTATCTACAATTTCTGTGGAATCATGAGAAACAAGTGAGATATTTTATGTCACAATGTAGGTTAACATTGTTATTTTTAAGGGAAAAATATAAATATCTTAAATTTATGCCAATAAATCTGGTACTAATATCAAGGCCAAATTATGGAAATGTTTATATAAATAATGATTTGTGGGCTTTTTATATAATTGATATTTTTAAAGTTACATAATTATTTATTTTCATACATCTAGGTATTCATTAGCCTGCAAAAGATATGACACAATTATTCTTTTGAGTGCAGATTGGTAGTTAAAGAAGTCAGACTATGCAAATTTAAGTCCTTGCTTCATTGTTTTCTAAAAACATTATCTTTGATAAACAATAGAACAGTTAGTTCCTCAGTTTCATCACCTGTAATGTGAAAATAATAAAAGTACCTAGTACATTTTTTGGTGAGATGAGAACAGTGCCTGGCATATAAGTATTTGATAGGCATAGCTTTTAATATTATTTTCCAGAATTATAACATTTTCTACCAGATTCTTCTAGATTTCTGTGGATGGATTGAGTGTCACACTTATTTTTTTATATTAGTGTTCTTAATTCTAGTCTTTTGTTTTCAATTATATACACAATATTTTGAGGTGGATTTCTTATTTTCCTTCTAATTTTTCCTGCAGTTCATATTTCATCTTTATCTTATATACCTATCTATGTCTTCCAAAACTTAGTTTTAAACAGAGACTAGAGGAGAGGATGACTAAACAGTGTTAAAAACTTAGTTTTAAACAGAGACTAGAGGAGAGGATGACTAAACAGTGTTAGTGTTGAAGACAAATTTCATTTCTTTTATTTCAATTCCCACTTGAATGTAAAATTATATACAAATTTAATTGTTCTGTTAGAATCACAGAACTTCAGTGTCTTAAATACCATTCAGTAACCTGTCTTTATGAAATCCAAATATGATTTTAAATGGCTTAAATTTGATGATGTTTAACCTCACTACACTGCTGGAAAAAATTACCTTTGAATAAAGGAGAAATAGCCCAGCCTCAAGTTGTTGAGGTTGTTGTTAAAAGCAGCTTCATCCGAATGTATGAATGATGACAATATAAATTATTGTCTAACCTGGATAATTTGAACACTGGGAAAATTACATTAGGACAGCAGTTGTAAACTTGGACTATCAGGACAAGTAGGAGGTATGTTAAGCCTATCGTGTATTAAACAGTAAAAACAATAACTAGTACAATATGATATAATTGTTTAAGAAGCCCAGAGGTAGATTCCGCTTTCACTTTTATTCATACAATTATGATAACCTCCCAAATAGAATACTTTCATATCTTCCCCATTTTTATATTTACCTACTGGCAGCCTGCTGGGTATCTAAATCAAGAACTTTCTCTCAGAAGCAAATCAAAATTGCTACGTGTGAATTTTTAATTTTCCAGTTCCAAAGCTTAGAAGAACCAATAAGCATGCAATCAATTTTAATTTAAATTGAAACCCAGAGATGTATTTACTGTAGATGGTCTTTCAGGGAACTGAATCTAATATAATTTCTTCACTTATCTAATCATATTGAAGGGATGTTTGGACCAACCTGTTACAAGGAGAATATATAATGAAATAGGAAGAGATGACGTTATGTTTTATGATGTTTCATATTGTTCTGTTATTCTTTAGTTGTGAGAAGTAGTGAGTCATTTAGATTAAACATGTCAGAGAATGTAATGACTGCTGATAATAGTATGAGAAACAATACTGAAATTGTGGCTATTGATGGAGTCACAGATAATTCAGGACAGGACTGTTACGTAGGCCTGCCCAGGTGGTGCGTTGCTCAATTATTAGAGGCATTGTCACATAAATTAAAATGTGAAGGTGCCTCCTGCCATGGAATTATGTGTGCTTCAGGGGCTCTTGATCCAGGTTATAATAAAGTGTTCTGACGGAAAACCAGAAAAAAAAATAGTACCTTATTTTACTTTTTGAAGTATTTGTCCCAGAGTCTTTCAGAAATAAAGTCTTATATTTGTAGATAAAAGGGAATTGATTTCAAAACTTCACAAACTTTGAAACTTTTCTAATGGAATGAATAGGTAACCAATCTTAAAAAAAAGAAAAGGTAGCGATGATAGATGACAAATGGATGGGGAGATAGATAGATAGACAGATCCAGAAAGAAGCATGAGATTTATTTATTTACAGAATAAAGGTACTCAGTGCCCACCATCAGTAGCAGTACGATTGAAAGGGTTATTCAATGAACTAAATATAAAATTGCGAAGTCATAATTTGGTTTCTTTTCTTGATTTGCTATGTAATTGTCCACAAATCACTTAACATGTAAATTTGATTATGTTTTTAACTGGGACTAACCTGTAATTCATATAAAATGGTTTTCTAAAAACAGTCATATTCATAAAATATCTCAAACATTTATTTGAACATTTATGTTATCTGCATGTTTTGATATTTATATAAAGGCAAAATTGTTTGTAAACATTTAACTTTTTAAAAAATTAACCATTTTTAATTTTAAAAATGGGGTGTTACATTTTCATTTTCAGTAGACAGAACTCTTTGGCTACATATTGATCTAGATATTAGACTAACTTATATAGGCTTGGTTCAGGAGTGTATACTATATCTCTGAAAGTCATCCAGAAATTTTCCCATATTCCAAATTAACTCTGCTACAATTTTAATATTCTTTATCAGAGTTCTCCATAACAAAGATGCAAGAAAACCCAGTGTGGGGAAGCCAAGGTCTATGGGGTCTGGAGACCAGATTTAGATAAGGCACCAAAGAACAAGAAGATTTGGAAAAGGAGAGTCAGGAAAAGCTGGGATGGATGAGGGATTTATGCCTGTTTTGAATAGCTTTTCTATAAGCATATTGTATTGTAGATGTATTTTATCTTGTTTTTGAAAGATCCCTCAGAATGTTTGACTTTCAGCTAGGACTTGTTTTGGGAAAGTATTTTGAGGACTCACATTATTTTCTTCTCCAAGTCCCATTAGAGAACTGAGATTGTAGGTGGGGTGGAGTTATGAAGTAAAAACTGGGATTTTTTTTTTTTCCAGCAAGTTGTGAGGTGAGAGAAAACAAATCTTATAATTCAGCTCCTGTTTTATTACTTTTGTAGCCACTCCTGAAACGTGGCTTTGTAGCAGACAATTATTACTTTTTTTCACTCTGCTTACTGGTAGAGGAGAGACTGTGAGAATGGAAAGGCACACTAAAAAGTTCTGAATGAATGTTACAACGTGGATGAAGTTCCAAATCATTAAGGTGAATTTTAAAAGCCAGACGAAATATGTTCATACTGTATAACTCAATTTATATAAAATTCTAGAAAATACAATCATATATAGTTTCAGAAAGCAGATCTTTGGTTTCCCGGGGACAGGGAGAAATATAGGAAAGGTGAGAGGAAGGGATTATAGAGAGACAGAAAGAAATTTGAGGGCTGATGAGTATGTTTACTATATTGATTGCTTTGCCAATGTCACAGGAATAAACATATATGCATACTTTACCAAATTGTACACTTTAAGTACATACAGTTTATTGTATGTCAGTTTTATCTCAATTATTAAAAATAATAGTCATTAGATAATAAATGAGTAAAAGCAATTAAAATAACTAGAAATATTAATAGTTATAACAAATACTTCTGTGCCTAACTTTTGAGATGTGTGATACAGTCAAAACCAGAAAAAAAAAAAAAAAAAAAAGATGTTCTTCTATTTTCCAGACACTGTTTTCAGTCCTTTCAGTTCATTTTCCTAACAACTCTGAGATTTTGCTTCTCATATAATGATCAAAATACAGGTTATTTAACACCAAAATAATATTTAAGAAAATGCTATGAGAGTAGCATTATAACGACGTTTTAAAAACAGTTATCTTAGTTATTTTAATAACTGGTTTTAGCCAGTTTGAATTTCTTAAATAAAATAAATAATTGTGAATCTACTATTATTCTGTGAATTTGCCGTTATTTCCCTAACTTTTGAGCCTCCAAAGTGTTCTAATATAGAAAAATTCTAATTTTTTTTTTTACTCTTTTAACGTGGAGTTTGTTCTGTCTGACTTTCACTAATCAAATTTTAAAAAATGCTTATATGTTAACTGTGTTATCAGGCAATTTTTTGTAGCTTGAAAAGTAATAATGACTTTCAGTAGTAAATAAAACTTGCCTTGATGTCATTTCAAATTAAATTATTAGTATCAAATTTCCTTTCACTGTTGTGCATTTGCTTTCTTTTGTATGCATTTGAAATAATGGTTTAGAGCACTGCAGATAAGTGTTTCTTTATTTCAATCCGTGTTATATCAGAAGTAAATTTTTGAGCCAAATCAATAACGTGTCCACATTTACAGAATTTGCATAGAAGTATGTGTGTATGTGTGGGTGTATAACTTAAAGTTTTGGACTCAAATATTAAATTTAGTAGTAATGATGGCTGGTGTTGGCCTTCTCATGATTGCCATTATGCCTAAAGTATTCAAATATCTTCTAAAAATTATGAGAGGTATTGATTTAGAAACTTAGGACCAGTTAATTTAAAATTCCTCATTGCTGAGAGCAGTAGGGTCCCCTAACTTCATCAGTACATGGAAATTTCTTAGAAATGCAATTTCTCAGGCCCCACTTAGGACCTACTGATTTTAAATCCCTGTGTTTTAACCAGCTATCCAGGTGATTCTGACTCATATAGTTTGAGAATCACTCTACTAAATGAACATCTTTACTATCAACAGAATGCTTTTGAAAAAACAAAATAAGAAAATGGTACCAATTTGTGGCAATTGTTAAATAAAGGCTTTGGTCTCAAGGGGAATATATACCTATACACTTATGTGCACATACCTACACAGATATTTAATATCAATGAGTAGAAAGTAAGAACCTTTTTCTGTTAGTTGCCATAGACAGGGTCAATTAGTTTCCCATTAAGGATTTGAACTGTATTGTTTTTTGCCTTTGACAATTGTATAGATTAAACTTGAATTGTAATCCCTAGCCAGCAATTCTAAGAGCTTAACCTAAAAGTAGATTCCATCTAACTAAGATATTTGAGTAATATGAGGTTTGTTACAGGTGAAAAACACAAAAAGCAAATGGCTACCCTCTCAAATTTCGACACTTTTGTTTTTCAACAAACCATGGTAAAAATGCAGAACACGGAGGTGAAACAATTGGAACTCATATCAGCATAGATCAGCGTGTTGCAGAGACTGAGAAAATGCTACAAGCTCCCAGCTGGGAAAACTTGTAATTGCAACCAGCCAGAACATTGATATAGAGATAGCAAAATTACTAACAAGGGAAAAAGAAAATTTAGGAGACAAATAGAGGAAGTGTTTTCCTATGTATGACGAGAGCCCTAGTAAATATGACAAAATGCTCGTCAAGAGCAGAATGTTGAACTGGCGTGAAGAAAATATAAAATTGATTACTACAATGACAAGCCACATAAAATGCCATAATAACAACACAGGAACTCATTTCAAATAAAAGTGAAATAAAAACACTCTCCCAAATTAAGGGGAAAAATGTGAACAAACTAAACTTCTTGCTTTGGGCAATTCTGTAACCAGAAACTATCAAAGCAATCAAGACTAATGGTAACATTATCATAACAGAAGAATACATATGGCTCTAGGGATTTCTTCAACATATACATCTATAGCCTCAGCGTGTAACATCAGGAAAGCAGCAATCTGGGAGCTAATACCCCATTACAGTAGAATTTGAAAAAAGCTATCCCATAAATTCATTTCTAAGCCAAGAAGTATCTCTTCCTTGATTCAAGCATACCAAAATGCAGGGAGGCAGAAATATACTTCAGTTATGTATTCAGAATTGCAACATTATACATATTGATATCAATTCAAAAATGTATCATTACAGCTGCTTATTATTAATGAAGTCTTGTGCTAAAGTCAGAGAATTGAAGGGATCAGGAAGACTCTGCGTCTTATTTGCAATGATTATCCCTGAAAAATTCTTCAGCTGCAACTGAATTGCAAGCACTATACGAATGATTGTTAAATGTCTCGTGAGCACAAAGACTCATGTTGTCCTGTGAACTGCTGCCTCTAATCAATCAAATTCTGTTGGACAAGACTTCTCATGTTAGAAGGCAACCAGGGTACAGTTTATTAGCAGTGGATAAACAAGACCCTTAAAAATTACTAACAATAGATGTATAGAATAGTACTCACCTGTATCAGGTGAGATAATTCTGGTTGGTGAATTGGTGTAGTTGCACCTGAGTTTCAAAGTTCCCCGTAATCCCCAAATCAACAAATTGGGCAGTAGCAAATTTGGTTTAATAACCAAAACTGTGTGGGATCTTGGCAGCTCTGTAGAGAGATGCTTCTGTGACTTAAATGGTGCTCCCTGATGTCTTCCCTTTTACACTGTTCCTCATCCTGGCATTCACCCACTTTTCTCTTACACACAGCACTTGTTTTGTTTGTTTTGTTTTGGTGAGGCTATTTTGTCCACCTTCCACAAGCATAAGAAAAGAGTCCGCTACAATGGATAGTAAGAATAGCTTGTTGGTGGGTACAAAAATTCAGTTAGTTAAAAGGAATAAGTTCTAGTGTTCAGTAGCACAATAGGGTGACTGTAGTTAATGATAATTTATCATATATTTCCAAATAATAAGAGTGTATATGAAATGTTCCCAACACACAAAAAAAGACACGTTTGAGGTGATGAATATCCCAACTACCCAGATTTGATCATTACACACTGCATGCTTGTTTCAGAATATCACATGTACCCCATAGATGTGTGCAGCTATTATGTATCCCTAATAATTAAAAATAAAAAATAGCTTGTTGATATTTAAAAATAAAATTCTAAATATAACAAGTTTATCTACAGGGAGTTATTTATTGTTAGGATACAAAAAATGAGCCTACTATTGCTTATTATATATTTTTCTATACCAGTTAACTCTTTTTTTACCATGCCCATGTGTTCACTATTTAAGTAGATTATTTTAAAGTCACATTTAAGCATTCAAAATTTCTCAGCCTCATGAATTCATGTGATCTAAAAATCTCTATTGTATAGAAACTCATAAAACTCAAACTCTTTTTTTTTTACAAAAGTCATAAATTAAGAATAAAAAAGCAAACAGAAAGTGAAATTTCTTATCAAAATAATTTTGTTAAATCAAAATACATATATTTGTACTAAAACGTTCTGGTTCTGCATGATGAAATACATTTTCATATCCTTCTGCTACTTAACTTTTGGCTCTCCATCTCTACTCTAAAAGGAAGATAGTTAGATATTTATAGAAGATAATATAGATGCTGCCGACTTTTTTTTCCCCAAATGCTCAATGCTTTTTTATTTCTTTTGGACTGTTATTTACTTCCATATATCACCATTTCCCCAAGCACAGAAGATGTAAGATATATATGCACGGCTAAACTCTGTCTTCCTCTTCTCCTATAATTTCATGCCTCCAGAAGAGCTCCAGAAGTAGCTGGGACTACAGGCGCATGCCACCACACCAGGCTAATTCTTTTTTTTTTTTTTTGTATTTTTAGTAGAGACAGGGTTTCACCATGTTGGCCAGGATGGTCTCCATCTCCTGACCTCATGATC
Organism: Pan paniscus; assembly: GCF_029289425.2. Classification (NCBI taxonomy): domain Eukaryota; kingdom Metazoa; phylum Chordata; class Mammalia; order Primates; family Hominidae; genus Pan; species Pan paniscus. The sequence goes on from NC_073253.2 coordinate 100,966,348, forward strand.
TGCCCATCTTGGCCTTCCAAAGTGCTGAGATTAAAGGCGAGAGCCACCGCACCCAGCTAGTTATTTTCATCTCGATACACATATATATACATATATATATATAGTGTGTGTATATATATGATATATATATCGTGCCAGTGTTTTGGTTTATTCTTTAGTTTTGCTCATGTGTCCTGATACTTTATTGCAATCTTCTTCCTTCTTTCATCCACTTTAACTGTTTGTGTATTTTCATCTCCTGGATCCCAAAGGAAGATCCTAGGAAGTGGTAATGATAGCAAACCCTTAGAGACAGGCAGGAGATCTAGTCCCAATTTTGTTAAAGATGAGCAGTGCTCACTTCAAAAAGTTTTAAATACGTGAGTCTCAGTTACTTATTCATAGACCAACTTGTGAGAATTAGAGATGCTTCACTCTATATAGAGGGGAGAGAGAAATGCATTATTTCAAAATGTCTGTGAAATGTAACAAAAACTGTGGATTAAGTTCAATGATACTTCAATGTATTAAAAAGTAATACTACACATAGATATTATCTGACTATAATGTAATTATGTTAGATTTTAATATAAAACAATAAACAAACTAAGGAAAAAAATTTTAAACATCTTACTTGATAGCCTGGGTTAAGGAAGAAATCAAATGGTATTTTAAATTTATTTAGAATATAATGAAAATTTAAAAATATAAAAATTAATAAATTACGGGACATCTATAACTGCACTGGGAGAAATCTATAACTAAGGTACTCTCATAAACAAGCCAATTAAAAAGATAAGGTGCAGTGGCTCATGCCTATGATGCTAGTATTTAGGGAGCTGAGGCAGGAGGATTGCTTGAGCCCCGGAGTTTGAGACCAGCCTGGGCGACATAGGCAGATACCATCTCTATGGGGGAAAAAAAAAAAATTAGTCCAGCATGATGGCATACACCTGTGGTCCCAACTACTCAGGAGGCTGAGGCATGAAGAGCTTAAGCCCAGGAGGCCTAGGCTGCAGTGAGCTGTAATCATGCCACTGCACTCCAGCCTGGGTGACAGAGTGAGACTCTGTCTCAAAAAAAAAAAAAAAAAAAAAAAGTAGATAAAGTAACCCATTGCAAAAAATGCTAGAAACATAATAATAAAATAAGTTTCAAATGAAAGAAATACTTAGGAGTAATTTAATAATTCCTTCATCAGAAAACAATGAATGAGTAAATAGTATTTACAAATGACAATAGACAAACATATTTATAGAACAACTCACCAACACAAAAAGAGATTTCCAAAGGGTGCAGATGTTTAAATACCAACACCTGGAGCACAACATCCTCTCTTAAGGCCCAGCCTTGCAAAAACTATAGCTTCTCCAAGGCATTTGGAGAAGTTCTGAACTTAGCATAGTCTGGATATGTAAGACAGGACAGCTTATTTGGGTCAAATGTACTCCATCCATCTCAGAGTAGACAACTCAAAGTAAGACTTTATGGAATCGACAGTTCTTGAGTGAACAATGCTCTGATTTATCAACATTATACTATTGGAGAAAGCAGCCTGATCCAAGAACATTCCTGAGGTTACCTCTGTGAAACCAGAACAACAATTATATCTGACATATCTCCAAGAGAATGCCAACAAACTCTACCAGAGAGCTATGGAGTTTATCCCACAAAATATATGCCTTGTGTATTGAAAAATGCATTTCAAAAGTATTTTTGGCATACTCAAATAAGAAGAAAGAGAATATACAAATCAAAAGTAAAAAATTGGAAAACATAAGTTCAAAAACACCGAGAAAATATTTTTGCTCAACTGTTTAAAAAATTACAGAATATATAGTGTATTTAAATAATAAATTCATACTAGAAGATATATAGGACAACAAACAATGCATTCATGCCCCTTCACCCACCCCTATTCACGTCCCTACTCCAAATTTAAGAATTTATTCCAATAAAATAATTAAGAGAATGTATAAAATAAATCAAAAGAACCATAGTGCCCACCTAGTACCATACATAATAGAGAATATACATATAAATTTCTACCATATGTATATGTGAATATATATAATATGTACAACGACAATGTAAAAGAAGGCGACTCCACAGTGTTGTCCTCAGTGGAGGGAAGAAACCTTCCTGGTCTTTCAAGTTACCAGAAAATGTCCTGTCACAGATTACATTTTCTTTCAGATCCTTTCAAGCAGTAAAGGTACTGTGTGGAGGCCAGGGGAACAGTGGAAAGTGGTTCATATTCATTGAAATATTATGGGGTCCCTGGATATATTTCTGCCAGCCCATTGCTTCAAATAAATGGTGAGGAAGTCAACACATTCCTGAGTGCTTATGTGAGGGTAAACACAAGGTCAGTCTCTCAGCGTGTCTTCCTGGAGCTACTGCCCTTAAGAACCGCAGGCTTCAGGCCTACCTGAAGTATGTTCCTGCATATAGTAAGTGTCCAATTTTTAGAGATATGTAATAAATGATGATGAATTCACACAATGAAATCCCTTGCCAATAAAAATATTATATTACAAAGTATTTTACAAAGCAAACAAATTTCAACAAGATGTAACTATAGTTTCGATATATTTTTGCAAATCAACAGGCATGGATTACCTCCTTAAAGTCTAAAGAAATAGTCTTCCTGTTCGCCGTTATGTAAATTGCATCTGTCAGCTCTAATTCCATCCACCTTTCAAAAAATCATTCCCAACTATGCTAAGAATTTATTAATGAGTCCCAGATTTGGTAATCTGGTCAAATTTTGGATAAGTGACTATTTTTATCCGTATCATTTTACTTTTCACTTTATTTTCAGAAAGCATAATAAAGATTAGAATTTAATCTTTGTAGTTTAATTTACACTATAATAATTCATCTTGTATCAATGAGGTCAGTGCCTTTTGCCAAAAGGAAATTGCACTATTTGATACTTCGTACTTGATATGAACATACTGTTATTCATCTGACCAGGTAGATTTTTGAGGAAAAAGTTCTGCAATTTTCATCATTTTCTACATTTGCTTTAGACACCAATAGGAACTTTCCCAGATTTTGTAAGTTTTCCAAATAAAGTTTTGTTAAATATAGAAACTAAAATAAATGGGTGCTTTTTGATATAGTTTTAATAATTACTAACCTAGTTAATACAAAATTACATTAAACACCTATTAAATTTAAGATTCTTGTGTTTCATATTATGGGTGATACAGTGTGATATTTATCCTCAAGGAGCTTAGAGTCTAGTCGAATTGAGGAGAGGTACATCTCTATAATACAAAGCAGGGTGTGCTAAGTATTTTGAGAGCTTTTCAAATTGCTGTTACAGCAGTCTATGCCCTTTACCAATTACTTTCAGCTGGGAGGATTAGGGCATTCTTAAGGAAAAAGGAATCCTAAGACTTGAAAACTAAGCATGCATTGAGCCAGTGAAAATAAGGGAAAGGTAGTTTACTCTGGGGCAGAGAAAAGATACCAGGTCAAAGAGGGTTTAATGGGTGGTTCAGGAGCAGAAATGATGTATATGATATGAAAGAGTAGGGGATAGAAGGATTTCTGGCAAGGTTAAAAGTGTAAGTTGACATATGATTAAAAGAAAGCTATCTCTCATTTAGTCTTGCAAAATTGTTACAGGAAACACTTGGTATCTCATTCCTTCCTATTACTTAAAGTGAATTGCATTGGAGAATTTTCCAGGAAGAGGCTTCACTGCTATCTTTAGGGTTTTATTGTCTTGGTCATCTACTGAGAAATACACCCCAACTAAAAAACATTAAAACAAAATTCTCAACTATATACTGAAGACTTCTGATTAGGTAAGTAATTCCTAGTAGCTGATTTTAAAATCACTATTTACCAACTTTCTTCAGATTGGATCTGATGAAAGTTTGCCTGGTATAGAATTCAGAACTTCACATCATACAGTATTTTATTTAGTAATTCCTTTTCTGCAAACAAACTAGCAGAACCAAATACTACTTTGGTTGTTGCACCATTACCATTACTGGAGGTGTATCGCATTATTTCATTAATATGGCAGAACAGGGGACTGCTTCTCCATTTTCAGAGTCATAGAGGCCAAGATTTCCAACTTGGTAGCTCTTTGCTAACACTTCTGATCCAACTGAATTTAACTGTATTTTCCTTTAGAAGTATTGGAAATGCTTCAGGTCTCATTACCTCATCAACTGTCCTCCTAACCCCATAAAATAATGAAAAGCAAAACAGCTTTTCATAGGCCTTCATTGTAATTGATTCTCCGGGGTATCTTTGCACTGCTCCATTAAAATGGTGTTGTTGTTACGATGATATTTCTCAGCAGGGGTGTTCTAAATAACTGATTAATATGCAAAGCAGTAAGAATGTAACTTTTGCTGTTAAATTGGCCAATGCCTAGGATCTCCAGGCCACTGAAACAAAACAGAATAAAATGTTCCAGGCATTCTTTCTGACAGAAGTGTCTAAAATGCCAAGGAACCAGGTAGCTAAAATGTAAAATATGTTCATCACAGCATTGTGTGGTACAATGTATCGGTACATTTATCACTTTTGAATTCTTTATGCCACTGTGTGTGGAGGGTCTGCGGGGGTTACACCAATAAGTTTTATAATTTAAGGCAAAACCCCTGAATGTTATGTTACTTCTTTCAAGTGAAGGTTAAAATATTTCTGTAATGAATCTATTTTATACAGTGATTTTATTTATAGAGCCCCTTTATATCTTGCTAGGCATATTAAGTATTAGAGTGTGTTTTCAAATTTCTTCTTAAGGTCCTATTTATATTTAAAAAAAGGAAAAGAAAAATAGAAACCAGATGATTTTGTTATTGTCCTGCTTCACAAAACACAATCAAACAAAACTATTGCGACAAACAGAATTAAAGAAAAAGTGCATAATATCAACCTTCCCAACCCATATGTTCGGATACCCGAATTTTGCCAGAGGTTTCAAACAATATAGCAACTCCAAGAAAACGCTTTTAGGAGGGAAGCCAACAAGCCCCCCACCCCTAGTGGCTATGGCACAGGCTCACAAGCCCTGTCCTGAATTCTTCACATATGCTTTCTGGTTTGCTCAGTGAACAGCACCAAATCACTGGAGATTTTATGCCCAGTGACTTCTCACCAGGCAGATTCTAATTTGGCAGTGATTCTAGGGTCCTCCTGGTGAGAAAGCTGCTTCTGGCAGGAGCTGCCTCACTGATGGAGGGGAGGTGTTTCCGCCCATGGCTTTGTTCTCTTTAAACCAGGCCTGAGATCACATCTGTTCCTAGGGCTCCCAGCCTAAGGGGACCTCTGAGAGAAGAATCACCACAGAGAACTCTGTATTTTCTGGTGAAATGCCATCCTCTTCCCTATGTCAGAATGAATGCTCCTCATTGCCTAATGACCTTGACAGTTTTTTTTTCTAGCATGAAATTTTACCTGAGATATATAAAGTGGCATTGTATGTAGGAGAAAACAGTGTAAGTTAGACTGTGGAACCTCATGCCACGTAGAAGTGACAGGAATGTATGAAGACATGCTTTCCTTGGGGTCATGTGGCTACAAAATCACCAGCTAGATGAGGTGTTTAAGAAATAAAAGACAATATTGACAGAAAAAATAAAAGAAACATAAATAAAAAAAACACTTGCCCTATCTGTGGAAACAAAACAAAACTTGTTGTCTTCATGAGGAAGTATTATAGTCATAAAAAATATGCTTGAGTAAACAATGAGACTTGGAATGTGTGGTGTTGTTTCTTATGAGTGCTGTCAGTTCTTCTGATACTGATTTCTACCAAAGTACCTTCTATATCTGTAAACTTTGAACACTTAAGAAAATTCTGGCTCAGAAATTTCTGGCTTATATGAATGAAAATATTTTAAAAGTAACATCTTTTTAAAAGTCAAATCAGTCCATACTTTTTAGCAATGTCCCAACAGGGAAAATGAAAAAGAAGAGGCCCATTTATTTGCACACTATTAAGATAAATAGATATCTCCCGCAGCTGGTACCACACAGTATAGCTAATCAAGTCAATGCAAATGTTTCCAATTCTTCATTTATAGTTTTACGTGAGATAAGTAAATATTCTTTCCATTTCACTTCATTAAAAACACTTTGAATTTCCACAATAGCAAGTACTGAAGCTAAGCCTTTCCATGGAGACCTCTGCATGAATTAGTAACCACTTGAAACATATTCTTTTCAAAGAAAGATACAATAATTTATGTCATCTGTTTGTATGGTTCATTTAAATAGTTTTGTATGTATGTGAAAGAGAGATAGAAATATTTCTGAGAGAAATGGCAGACAAAGGATGCTCTGCGTAGTGTGTGTGTGCTGCCTATGGCTATTTTACAAGGAAATCTACCAGCTCTCAATAATGCGAAAATCTTCTTGAGAGGCGCCGTGGCACAGCAAGTCACTGAACCAGAGAAATTCAATTTGCCTACTGTAAAGTATGTTTTGTCTCTCTCAGAAAGCTCTAATTCAATCCAAAATTACTTTCTAGAAGCACTCATTCTGGCAAAGGAAGGGTGTCCAGGGTCTGGAATAGGACAGACTACACTGGGCTAAAACTGTCAAAAAGCATTCAGTGCTGCTTCTCAATCCTGAGACACGGACCACAGACCAACCCAGAGGTCACTGATCTCTCCATGTTGGAAATCTGTGTATATTTGTGATTGAATAACCTTTAGGTAACTTTTATTTTTCACCTATATTTACTCTAACAATGCCAAGGGAGAAATGGGAAACAGACAATAGATGGTTAGATTAAAAATATATGGATGGGTAAGGAAATACATCTCTACTTGAATTCTATGAATCGTAAGTTCTTTGCAGATAGCTTCTTTGAATATGCCTAGAGAGGTTTGCAATACTATTCTAATATATCTTTGTGGCTAACCATTGACTATATAAAGTAATGGTTCATATGAACCAACTCCAAACTTAACCCATTTTCCTTCTAAATTAGATAGTTAGGTTTATGTTATCAAAACTTGGCAGATTTTGTCAAACATCATTTATTTCCTCTGCTTTGTTTAGAAATCATGATAGTATCTTGCCTACAGTACTACTATTAATTTAATCATGCTGTCTATGATATGAATTAGAAGATCTTCATAATAATTTTTCAGTCATTATTATTAAATATCTCTCATGCTTCCTGAAAAAAACTCATTTTAATCTGATTATTGAGTTCTATATCCAAAGCTATAAGTGATAAGAATCTTAAAATAATCTAATGAGTATGTAAGAATATAAATATAAGGGTTTGGCAAATATCTGTAGCACTTTGGTAAACTTTGTTTTTTAAACTAAGATTGATTTTACATTTCAATATTTGTAGCTAAATGTAAAAAATAGTTAAATAATTACCTTTAAGTGTTTATTAATCAAATTCAACAAGATTATAGTTGTTATGGTGGTTCATAAAGCATATGAAAGAATCCCCTGGAAATATATTCAAGTTTCTATGTCAATTTAAAAAATAATAAATACATAAATTTGAAGAAATAAAAAATTAAAATAAAAGAATCCCCTGGACATCTTCTTTAAAAAATGAGCTATGTGAGACCTACCCTTGAAGATTCAATTTTACCCTATTATACCATTATTTTAGCAAGTTATTCAGTGACTATAATGCCGGTGATTATTTTAGTAAAATTGGAGGAAGAAAAATCACTGCCATGCAAGCATCTTCTAAAACCTACCTGAGAACTTGTAAGCCTGAAATATATGTGTTATGATAACATTTTAGTAAGCTTCATATATTTTTATGTTATTTGAAATATTTTATAATTTATTTTTGGGGAGGTAAGACTAGTCATCTAAGAAAAAGGATAAGATTTAAAAAACCTCTATTCTTAAAATGCAGCATTTATTTGTTTAAATGTTTACCTTATTAGTAGAGTTAATTCATTTGCCTACTCAGTAGGGAAACTTTAGACTATAGCACTATATAGATGATTTATAGAGACTTGGCTGCATGATTCATTTCTCTACAACCAAAATCTCAAAATAATCAATAATTTTGATCTGTCATTGGTATATAATATATTATAGTGATTAGAGGGAAATACATGATCTTACTTTCAATTTCATGCAGCATGAAACTATCAAGTATTCCAGATTTTTTTAACATAAGCAGTCATCTTTATTTTGTTCAGCTAACAAGTAAAATAATTTTTCAATTTTAACTTATTCTAAAAATATAAAGGAAGTATATGTGTTGGGAAAGTATTACCTCTACTGTGTGTCCTTTCTTAATCAAAATCTGACAAATAAGTCCATTAGTACTCCTTGATTTTTTGTTGAAATTAATTACTACTTTAAGTTTTTCCCATAGTAGAGAACATATGAAAATCAATAAAGCTATTTAGGCTCTCTGGTATCTCATTGAGTATTATAAAATGAATACATTGGAAGACACTAATATCTTTTTTTTTTTTTTTGAGACAGAGTCTCACTCTGTTGCCCAGGCTGGAGTGCAGTGGCACAATCTCGGCTCACTGCAAGCTCCACCTCCCGGGTTCATGCCATTCTCCTGCCTCAGCCTCCCAAGTAGCTGGGATTACAGACGCCCACCACCACACCTGGCTATTTTTTTTGTATTTTTAATAGATAAGGGGTTTCACCGTGTTAGCCAGGATGGTCTTGATCTCCCGACCTTGTGATCCGCCCGCCTCGGCCTCCCAAAGTGCTGGGATTACAGGCATGAGCCACCGTGCCCGGCCACATACTAATATCTTTCAAGATTTAGAAAAGAGTATTTTAGTTAAATAAATAGTTCAGAAGTATGAAACAATATGATAAAATATACCTAACATTCATGGCTTTTTGCCGAGGGACAGCAGAATCAGCCAAATAGAGGAAGGTATACTATGTAGCTCATGAAAATTCAACTTCTTGGCCTCTTTCTTTCACGAATCTCAAGTCTCCATTTCTCTCATTCTAAATAAATATTGTTCCCTGTTGAATTCTATAGTCTTAATTTTGTCTCCTTCTTCTTAAAGAGGGTTGCCAAATATATTAATTTCAGGCCTACAAAACTTGAATCTATCCTTTTATGTAAATGCTTGTAGTTAAGAGAAAAGAAGAAACAAAGTTCTTATACCTTCTGTCTCCATTTAAATAGCTCTTATTCTATAGAAGCTATTAAAACTTTTCTTTTTATAAAATAGAAAGCAACTATGTGTATGCATTCAATCGAACTACAAGAGGAAGAAAAGTTCCTTAAAGAAGGGTTGAATTGGTTATTTTAATCATGTGCCACCTTTTCAGCATGCAAAGCTGAGGTTATAATTGCTGATACCAGTGACAGTTAAAGAAGGGGGCTACTGTCTTGGCTGATGTCAAGTTAGCCAACTGGCCATAGGATGCTCATCTCTGTGGGTATTCTACCTATTTACTCTTTTTTTTTTTTTTTTTTTTTTTTGAGACAGAGTCTTGCTCTGTCACCTAAGCTGGAGTGCAGTGGCACAATCTTGGCTCACTGCAACCTCTTTCTCCTGGGTTTAAGCGATTCTCCCTGCCTCAGCCTCCTGAGTAGCTTGGATTACAGGCACCCACCACCACGCCTTGCTAATTTTTTGTATTTTTAGTAGAGACAGGGTTTCAGCATGTTGACCAGACTGGTCCCAAACTCCTGACCTCAGGTGATTCGCTCACCTCAGCCTCCCCAAGTGCTAGGATTACAGGCATGAGCCACCATTCCCAACCCTGTTCTGCCTATTTACTTCTTCAAGCTCAATGACAGCCATTCTGAGTTGTCATGTTGTATCCATTTTTTTTTTCACTGTAGAAGACCAGCATATGCCACCCCAAAGTAAGCCATTTTGGCATAAGGATTATTTTGAGCTGAAGATATTTGCGATTTACCAGATGGCAGAAAGAAGCCTTTCTTGGAGCTTCCCTTATCTGACTAAAAGCAGAAACTTCTGAGAAATGTGGACTACCATAAATCCCATCTCCCAGGGAAGTTTTATGGCCATGAAGAAGATGGGAAGTTAGTGCTGAGATGGATTTAAATAAACCTTACTCTATTACTTATATTTATATACCTTCCCACAGTTCACCATCCTTGGGAGCTTAAACCTCTTTCCTTTGTCTGGTCATGTTTCTACAAAGTCATAGCTTTTGTTAAGATAATATATTAGCCCAAGTTCTAACCATAACTTTGAGTTACTCATCACTGATTTTTTTCCATGTGTACGCACCACATGTGTTAATAAACTCTGTTTTTTTTTTTCTCTCTATTGTTAATCTGCATTTTGTCAGTCTATTTCACAGGACCCCAGTCAAGGAACCTGGGCAAGTAGATGAAAAGGTTTTGTTTCCCCCTTTCCTATACAATCTATTTCTAAAGGCAAATGTGAAAATTGCCTTTACTGTGTTTATAGTAGAATAGAACTTGGGACTGAAGAAGATTTCTGCTATGTCCTTAATAAGTCACACTGACACCCATGCTGGCAAATTTCTCTTCTGCTTCTGTCCTGATCACTTACCTTATTTTCAATCTTAGAAAAACACTCAAATTAAAGTCGTAGTAAAAATGGACCTCATGAGAAAGACTTGTGAAGAAATTGGTTGAAATAGAGGTGACCTATCTGAATGTTTTATGTATATATATACACACACACACATACACACTCTGCTGAAAATAAGAATAGGTAAATGCTTTTGGTGGTTTTGTGTTTGCATTTGTGTTTTATTTTGTTTCATTTTGGTTTTGTACTTTTTAGACAGGAAAGCGCAGCCACCATAAAACATGTCTCTAGAAGGAAAATACAGAGAAGAAGGATTGGTTTGGGAATATAGATTTTTAGAATTATCTACAATATGAAGTTGATCAAGTTCAGAAAATGTATTAATGCAAAGTCATACTTATGATATATGAGATACTGAATAAGAAGAGCTGGAGGCACAAAGAGAAACTGAAAATTTACTTAGTAATACGAATGTTTGGCTTCCATAATTCCAAATGATTTCAACTATTTAGCTATTCAATTTTTTATACATCATCATATAGGTAAACAAAACAATATTTAAATAAATATATAGCAGAATGTGGCTCTACTAATGGCCTTTTCTGGACTTGTCAGATTTCTCCTGCCTTTTTGTCATCTAAGTCCTCTTTATTATGTTTATTTTATTTTATTTTATTTGTATTAATTTGTTTGAGACAGGGTCTTGCTCTGTTGCCCAGGCTGGAGTGCAGTGGTGCCATCTCAGCTCACTGCCACCTCAACTTTCCATGTTTAAGTAATCCTCTAGCCTCAACTCTCCAAGTAGCTGGGATTACAGGTGCATGCCACCCACTATGCCGACTAATTTTTGTATTTTTTTGTAGAGATTGGCTTTCATCATGTTTTCTAGGCAGGACTCTAACTCCTGAGTTCAAGTAGTCCACCTGCCTCGGCCTCCCAAAGTGCTGGAATTACAGTCATGAGCCACCACACCTAGCCCTAAGTCTGCTTTAATAAAGAGGCTTGACCTATGTAGGTGAAACTTTGGAAAACTGGGCCTTGCTTTGACATTATAAACCATTTATATTTTTGGAGCCTCTTTTTTTTTTTCTCATTTATAAAACGAGGGACTTACATTAGTTTCTAATAGTCTAGCTTTTAAAATATAAATGAAACATGAGATATCCATAATTTAAAAAAATCTGGACACAGCCAGCAAAGTAAATATTTAATATTTGGAAACAATAATTATCTTTATAGTAGTAATTTTATGTTGTTCTACTTTTTCCAGATGAATTTATTTTTTAATTTTTTAATTACTTTGTTTGACCCTTTTGTATGTACTTTACCCTTCCAGGGGGAAAACAAGGAGAAGAAGAAGAAAAAAATGAGAAGGAAAAAATAAAGTAAAGCAGTGATGGGAAGAGGAGGGAGAAAGAAAAGAGAAAATTTCTTGTCATTTTAATTTTTTAAAATAATCTTCAGTTAAAAGGATGATAACTTATTGTTATTCAGTTCTGACCTGAATATAAGCCCAGAGTTAGAAGCTTGAAAAATCCAAACAGCAACGTAATTTTGATAAGGGCCTTAAAAAGCCATTGAAAAAAATATGATAAATTATCTCCTTGCAATAATATAGCTTTGGTTTCTGGAGAATCGTTTCTACAGTTGATTTTCGTAATAGATGAACTCATTTGGAGCTATTTTTCTCTTCCTCTCTTTGCTGAAACTCCAGTTTAAAAGAAAAAACTTTCAGTCAAACTCATTAAAAGTAACACTTTTGTAAAAAATCAGATAGTTATCAGTGTTTATTCTTATTGCTCTCTTTCTTATGCATATTTGATTATAATCATCATAGTAATTATCAACTCAAAATGTAGTTATCTGTCTTACCCAGTATGTGATACATTTTTGAAAAGAAGAGCTATATTTTGCCCAGTGCCTGGACTAGTAAATAACTTGTTTTCAATGATTATTGAATAAATGAATAGATTACTTGCTATTTTGGTATACTTTAAACAGACAGGGAAGGTCTCCAGGGATTGAAAGAATTTAATCTCAGCAATCAACCTGTTTTACCCTGTTTTACCCTGTAGGCTGTTTTTCCCAAATCCTATGTGAAATGCAGTCACCTAGTCAGTTGAAATCAGTTCCTGACAAACCCGAGCCACCTACAGATGAACCTGAGTGAACTTTCTGTATTACCATGTTAAGGTTTTCACCCCAGGAGGAGCTATAGCTTCATTACCATAACATGTGACCTGTGTGCTGGCACAATGACTCACTGCATCTATACAACTGGGACCCCTCCACTACATGCTGTGATGAATGCTTTTCCCTCTCCATTGTCCATTAAACCCTCCTGTCACTTTCGCTTGGAGAGACACTGCTTTGGAGAATACTCCCAGTGCTCTCCTTACTTGTGCCAAACAATAAGAGTCCTTTTGTTCAAAACCTGCAATTCTTGTGGAGTGTTATTGTTACTCAGCAGGCCAAGAAACACCAGTTTTTCAGGTAATCATATCAATAAAATATACTAGAATTCAGTTTAAATTATTAGGAAAGTAAGATTACAAAAGGTATAGGTTTGGTAATTTGCCGTTGGCAATAAAGACATATTTGAGGTGTTACACATTTTGATAGTGGTATTTTTTTAAATATTTATTTATTTATTTTTAGAGATGAGGTCTTGCTCTGTCACCCAGACTAGAGTGCAATGAAGCAATCACTGCAGACTTGAACTGCTGGGCTCAAGCAATCCTCCCACCTCTGATTCATGAGTAGCTAGGACTACAGGCATATGCCAGCACATCTAGCTTTTAGAGTAATTTTTAAAGTAAAATCATATATATTTAATTCTGACTCACCATTTTTAAGATGTTTGTGTTAGTCCATTTTCATACTGCTGAAAAAGACATACCCATGACTCGGAAGAAAAAGAGGTTTAATTGTACTTACAGTCCCACATGGCTGGAGAGGCCTCAGAATCATGGAGGGAAGTGAAAGACACTTCTTACATGGTGGCAGCAAGAGAAAATGAGGAAGATGCAAAAGCACAAACCCCTAATAAAACCACCAGATCAGCTGGGTGCAGTGGCTGACGCCTGTAATCCCAGCAATTTGGGAGGCCGAGGCAGGCGGATCATAAGGTCAGGAGTTCGAGACCAGCCTGACCAACATGGTGAAACCCCGTCGCTACTAAAAAATACAGAAATTAGCCAGGTGTGGTGGCTACTCAGGAGGCTAAGGCAGGAGAATGACTTGAACCTGGGAGGCAGAGGTTGCAGTGCGCCTAGATTGTGCCACGGCACTCCAGCCTGGCAACAGAGCCAGACTCCGCCTCAAAAAAAAAAAACAACAAAAAACCCATGAGACTTATTAACTACCACAAGAAAAATTTGGGGGAAACTGCCCCCGTGATTCAAATTATCTCCCACCAGGTCCCTCCAACAACATGTGGGAACTGTGGGAGTTACAATTCAAGATGAGATTTGGGTGGGGACACAGAGCTAAACCATATCATTCCATCCCTGGTCCCTCCAAATCTCGTGTCCTCACATTTGAAAACCAATCATACCTTCCCAACAATTCCCCCAAAGTCTTAACTCATTTCAGCACTAACCCAAAAGTCCATAGTCCAAAGTCTCATCTAAGACAAGGCAAGTCCCTTCCGCCTATGAGCCTGTAAAATCAAAAGAAAGCTAGTTACGTCCTAGATACAATTGTGGTACAGGTATTGGATAAATACAGCCATTCAAAATGGGCGAAGTTGGCCAAAACAAAGGGGCTACAGACCCCATGCAAGTCCAAAATTCAGCAGGGCAGTCAAGCCTTAAAGCTCCAAAATAATCTCCTTTGACTCCAGGTCTCACATCCATGTCCTGCTAACACGAGAAGTGGGTTTCCATGGTCTTGGGCAGTTCCACCCCTGTGGCTTTGCAGGGTACAGCCTCCCTCATGGCTGCTTTTATGGGCTGGCATTGTCTGTGGCTTTTCCGGGCACACACTGCAAACCGTAGGTGGAACTATCACTCTCGGTTCTGGAGGACGGTGGCCTTGTCACAGCTCCACTAGGCGGTGCCCCAGTAGGCACTCTGTGTGGGGGCTCCAACCCCACATTTCCCTTCTGCACTGCCCTATCAGAAGTTCTCTATGAGAGCCCGGCCCCTGAAGAAAACTTCTGCCTGAGTATCTAGGCATTCCCATACATATTCTGAAATCTAGGCGGAGGTTCCCAAAACCCAATTCCTGACTTCTGTGCACTGGGAGTTGCAACACGATGTGGAAGCTGCCAAGGCTTGAGGCTTGCACCCTCTGAAGCCATGGTCCAAGCTCTACGTTGGCCACTTTCAACCATGGCTGGAGCAGCTGAGATGCAGGGCATCAAGTCCCTAGGCTGCGCACAGCATGGGGACTCTAGGCCCAGCCCACGAAACCACGTTTTCCTCCTAGGCCTTAGGGCCTGTGATGGGAGAGGCTGCCGTGAAGATCTTTGACATGCTCTGGAGACATTTTCCCCCTGTGTCTTGGGGATTAACATTTGGCTCCTTGTTACTTATGGAAATTTGTGCAGCAGGGTTGAATTTCTCCACAGAAAATGGGATTTGCTTTTTTATCACATTGTCCAGCTGCAAATTTTCTGAACTTTTGTGCTCTGCTTCCCTTATAAAACTGAATGCTGTTAACAGCACCCAACTCACCTCTTGAATGCTTTGCTACTTAGAAATTTCTTCTGCCAGATATCCTAAATCATCTCTCTCAAGTTCAAAAGTCCACAAATCTATAGGGCAGGGGCAGAATGCTGCCAGTCTCTCTGCTAAAACTTAACAAGAGTCACCTTTGCTCCAGTTCCCAACAAGTTTCTCATTTTCATCTGAGACCACCTCTACCTGGACTTTATTGTCCATATTACTATCAGCATTTAGGGCAAAGTCATTCAACAAGTCTTAGGAAGTTTCAAACTTTTCCACATTTTCCTGTATTCATCTGAGTCCTCCAAACTGTTCCAGCCTCTGCCTGTTACCCAGTTCCAAAGTCACTTCCATATTTTCAGATATCTGTTCAGCAGTGCCACACTCTACTGGTACCAATTTACTGTATTAGTCAATTTTCATGCTGCTGGCTGATAAAGACATACTCGAGACTGGGAAGAAAATAAGGTTTAATTGGAATTACAGTTCCACATGGCTGGGGAGGCCTCTGAATCATGGCGGGAGGTAAAAGGGACTTCTTAAATGGTGGCAGCAAGAGAAAATGAGAAAGATGCAAAAGGGAAACCACTGATAAAACCATCAGATCTCATGAGAGTTATTCATTATCATGAGAAGAGTCTTGGGGAAAGTTCCCCCATGATTCAAATTATCTCCCTTCGGGTCCCTCTTGTAACACATGGGAATTTTGGGAATACAATTCAAGATGAGATTTGAGTAGGGACACAGCCAAACAATATCAATGCTAACCTTCATCATTTAAAGAAATCTAAGAATCTAAGACTATGTGCCTAAACAGAACATATTCTTATGTATTGTAATCAATTCTTAAACTAAAAATTACAGAAAACCTTCTTTACAAAATACTATTTTTTACAAGAATAAGACAAAACATATATAGTTAACAATGTGTGTATGACTTTAGAAATTTTTTAAATCAGAACTCACATATATAACCAGTCTAATATTTTCTACTATGTTCATTCACATTATTTACTTTATTGTGTTAATACCCCTTACTGTTCCAGAGCACATAAAGGCATATATGGCAGAAAGAGATGTAAAGAAAATAGTAAATTCAATGTCTCAAATGCAAATTAAATTATTAAGACATTTTGTCCCATTATATATTCTTCTTCTTCTTTCAATACATTAAATTATTATAGTAAACAAATACTCTTCATTCTGCAATATATAAAGTAATTCATGGGTCCTTAATTCCACACTGACTTAGAAATCCAAAATTTTGAAAAAACTAAGGGTTGCCTTTTCCCCAGTTAATTAAATTCATGTTGTTTTCTTACTTTTCTCACTCACTTTACTTATTTCTTTTTAATTTCTGTATGAGGAAAATGCCTCTGCCTATTTTTTCTCTGGAAACAAAAGTCTAATCTCAGATTTTAAATATGTATCACTCACTAACTTCTATGTTACCTTCAATAGAATCTGTACTAGATTTTTAAGAAATTATGTGGCCATGCATTTGACTATTCAAGACAAAGCTGACCTCTAACCCACTGATTTTGCTTTTGAAACATTATTCTAAAAAAGAAAGTAAACTGGTAAAAGTAATGTTTTTATAGCTTTGAACTTTAACTTCCGTAAATCTTTATTATTCTCTCCTACTACCTCACTTTCTGTAAATTTTTTGAAAAATCATTAAAAGTTATCTCATCTCAAAGCCAAAGTAAAAATGCAATAGGAATGATCTGAATCCTTCATTTAAGTATAATACTGTTACTGATTTTGTTGAATAGTACAGGTTTATTGTTCTACTGAAACCCCAAGCTATTATATTTGACTTTCATTTTATCAAAGAGCAAATGATCACTGAATTTACTGTTTTGATTTATAAAAAGTACAGCTATCTTTTTCGATTCTTCAGTATTTTAAGAGTTTTGTGAAAGTGCAAAAAAAAAAAAGCATACAATCCATAGCAAAGTAATTAGCACCTCAAAGAAGATTAATAAAGATTGTGAATAAATAAGTCATCAAGTAAACACCCTACTATTTACCACATTGGAGTAACTTTTTTAAATTGTCGTTACTTGCTATTTAAAATATAATCCGATGTAAAATTCTCAAAGAGCAGATGCTTTTAAATATATATCTTTCCCTATAGTTGGAAATGTTGGCTTTTACCTATTTCCTTTTAAGAGAATATGTACTAAATGTGAAATTCTCATAACAAGTGATATGATTATTTGTTTGTAATGTATCATTTTATGTTGCCTATTTAGTTTCTTCAAGTATTAGGTGTGTAAAGAGTAAAAAGAAAAAGAAAAGAAAAGCCCATTAATATCTTGTCTGCTAAAAATAGGCTATTCCTATCTCTCTCCAGGAAGAAATCTAGAGAGAAGCTCTCTAGTTATCAATCAGGTCAATATAGTAAGTATAAATTTGTATCATTATATTGAAAGGTAAAGATATTTTATGACAGATGTAAAATATACTCATCTTTACTTTAAAAGCATTCATTCAAAGAGGAACAGACTGAGAAGTCACAGGAGAACTCTCCAGTTATTGCTTCTTAACAGAAACATCAATATGACAACTATCCACACACATAAATAAATTCATAAGAGTTAAGGAAACTAGGTGAAAGATCAAAGTATCTGGTCTTAGCATAATAATAAGATGAGATGCATTAAGCAGGGTAGAAAGTACAGTTCTGCATTATCCACAACATCCCTGCCCCAATTTTAGGCAGCACAGCATAGAGAGATACACCATCAACTTGGGGGAAGGAAAGTAACCATAGGCCTTTGGCTTGAACCCCAACATTGGGCCAGCCACTGAAAAACTCAGCACTGGGCAGAATCCTATAGCTCCTTATACTAGGCCATTACATGTAAAAGAAGCCACTATATCCTTCCTGGTGCCAAACAGGACTCATGACCCTGGTGAGGCAGGATACATAGTCAAGGAAGTAACCATGTGCTAGGGATGTGGCAACCATGGTGACTGTATAATCAACACACTAAGCCTCAGCATTTGCATTATAGTTAATCTCATTCAAGCAAAGCTATCTCCAGAGAGAATTTCCCCGGTAGAGAGAATGCACATTTTGATTTTACCTGTCCTTAGTCTGACCCTTTGATCATTATAATAGTAAAAAACACACCCCTGGGTGGAGAGCAAAGGTGCTACTGAGATGCTATATGCAAACAAACATGTACAGCTGCTGTGTGTGTGTACCCAGAAGATCACCCAGCACATGCTTAGTAGTATCACCTCTTCCCACCCACTTATGAATAATCATGTAAGGCTCCCATGAAGGCAGTCTCCCCAGTGCCATTTTTTGGTGTCTCATCCTTATGAGCAACAAACCCTGAATCCTCTCTCAGGGTATACTATCTATTCTGCACCTAGCTTTCAAAATATTCCTTCTCCTTTGCAATAAATTGCTTTATGCTGTATCTCCTTTGCTGTGTGACTCTTCTTTAAATTCTTTTAAATTAAGAAGATAAGAACCAAGGTTTCACAACAGCCATCAACACTGGCACCAGAAGAAGTAGTAACGTGCTTAAAGACGTCACCAGTCAATGTGCCCTGAAATTCTGGTCAAGCTGACTGCTAAAAGAGTCTTCCAAATAAAGCCAGATTGTCAAGACTTGATTAGATACCTACATCAATGCACAAAAATTGGCACCTGGATACAAGGATCAAGACCAATCAGTGAAAGACAATGTCAACAAGTTAATGTGATAAAGTGCCAGTCACTCACCCTAAAGAGATGGAGATAGATGAACTGCCTGACAAGTAATTCAAAGTAGTTGTTTTAGGGATGTTCAGTGGACTTCAAAAGAACAAAAAGAAACAGTAATTTTTCAGAAAAAAATGTAACAAAGAAATATACATAATAAAAAACAGAAATGCTGGAGCTAAAAATTACAGTGAGCAAAGTGAAAATTACACTAGACAGCATCAATGGCAGAATTGATTAAATGGAGGAAAGAATTTTTAAACTCAGAGAAAGGTTGATTGAAAATACACAGTCAGAGGAGAAAACAGAGACAATAATTTAAAGGAATAAAAAAGCTTATGGGATTTATGCAAAACATAAAAAGAGCAAATTTATGGATCAATCTGATTAAAGGGGAGTAGAGAAAAGAAATGGGTAGGATATTTATTTAAAGAAATAGTATTAGAAAACTTTTCAAATGTAGATAGATATATAAATATCCAGGTACAGAAAGGTCAAGGGCCTCCAATAAGATTCAATCCAAATAAGACTACCTCATGACATTATAATCAAAATATCACAGATCCCAGGCAAAGACAGAATTTTGAAAGAAGCAAAAGAAAAAAAGCAAACATACTAGGGAGTCCCACTATGCCCAGTAGCAGGCTTCTTAGTCAAAACTTCACAGTCCAGGAAACAATGGGATAATATACTCAAACTGTTCTTCAGAAATAAAGGAGAGGTAAAGACTTGAATAAACAAAATCTGAAGGAGTTAATCACCTCTAAACCTGTATTATAAGAAATGCTAAAGGAAATTCTTCAAGACGAAAGAAAAGGATGCTAGTAAGTAACATAACATCTGAAAGTATGTAACTTACTGGTGAAAGTACGTAGTCAAATTATGAATATACTAATAATCTCATTATTGTGTGTAAATCACTTATATCTTTAGCATGAAAACTGAAAGACAAAACTTTTAAAAATAATAACTGCAACAATTTGCTGAGAGGTATGTAGCATAAAAAGATATAAATTACGACATGAAAAATGCAGGACTCAGGGAGTGGAGTTAAAAAGTAGAGCTTACTCTCACTTAAAAAAAGTTGCAATCAGAGTTGTCATTCGTTTGAAATAACCTTTTATAACTAAACTTTTTGCAATCCTCATTGTAACCACAAAACCAAAACATGAAATAAATGCACTGAAAATAAAAAGCAAGGAATCAAAACATACCACTAGAGAAAATCACTTAACCATAATGGAAGACAGTAAGGAAGAAACAAAGAGAGAATCATATGCAAGACAATTAGAAAACCAATAACAAAATTAGAGTAGCAAGTCCTTACCTATCAATAATTTGAATGTAAGTAGATTAAATTTTTCAACTAAGACATAAGGTGGCTGAATGGATTTAAAAAATAAATAAGCCAATTATATATACTGCCTAAAAGAGAGTCACTTTACCTGTAAAAAACACATGTAAACTGAAAGTAAAGGGATGTAAAAATACATTATTTTCAAATGGAAACTAAATGAGCACAGGAGTAATTACAGTTATATCAGATAAAATAACTTTGCCAAAAACTGTATTAAGACTTCAAAAGTCATTATATGATAAAGGTGTCCATTTACAAAAGGATAAAGCAATGTAAATATATAAACACCCAACACCAAAGCACCTAAAATATTTAAAGCATATGTTAATGGATCTAATGGGAGAGATATATTGCAGTACAATAATAGTAGAAATCTTTGACACCCCACTTTCAGTAATAGACAAATCATCCAGACAGAGAAACAGCAAAGCAACATTTGAGTAAAACTGCACAAAATCAATGTAACTTTAGCTAGACTGAGAAAAAATGAGAGAAGATCTAAATAAAATCTGAGATAAAGAAGGAGATATTACAGCTGATACCAAAGAAATACAATGATCATAGGAGATTATTATGAACAATTACATGCCAACAATTTAGAACACATAAAGAAAATGGATAAATATTTGGACACATACAACCCAACAAGATTGAACTATGAAGAAATAGAAAACTTGAACAGATCTGTAACCAATAACCAGAAATAAGATGAAATTGGTAATAAAAAGTCCCCCATAAAACAAAACAAAACAAAAAAGAAAAGCCTAGTACCTGATGGTTTCACTGCTGGATTCTACCAAAGATTTATGGAAGAAATAATCCCAATTCTTTTCAAACTATTCCAAAAAACTGAAAAGTAGGGAGTTTTCCCAAACTTATTCTATGAGGTCAGCATCTCCCTGATACTAAAATCAGAAAAGGAAACAACAACAACAGAAATAAAACTACACTCAAATATTCCTGATAATCACAGGAGCAAAAATTCTCAAGAAAATGCTAGCAAAGTGAATTTAATAACACATTAAAAGGATTATTTCAATCCATGATAAAAGCATTATTTACCAAGTGGGATTTATAACAGGGATGCAATATATGTCAATCAGTAAATGTGATACATTACATTAACAGAATGAAGGACAAAAGCCATATAATCATTACAATCGTAGCAGAAATAGCATTTGACAAAACTCAAAATTGCTTCATGGCAAAAACTCTCACCAAAGGAGTTACAGAAAAAAATGTATCTCAACACAATAAAGGCCATAGATGACAAACCCACAGCCAACATCATACTGAAGAGGGAATATTTGAAAACTTTTCCTCTAACATCTGGGATAAGAAAAGGATGTCCACTTTCCCCACTTCTAGTCAATTTAATATGGGAAGTCCTAGTCAGAATAATTAAGCTAGAAAAAGAAATAAAAGGCATCCAAATTGGTATAGACGTTGTTAAACTGCCATTATGTCTGATGGCATGATATTATATATAGAGAACCCTGAACATTCCACTATAAAGCTGTTGAAACTAATATACAATTTCAATAATTTTGCAGATTACAAAATTAATATTCGAAACTCATTTCTCTGTGCTAATAACAAACTATCTGAAAGAGAAATAAACAAAATCATTTACAATAGTTACAAAAAAGTCAGATACCTAAAAATAAATTTAACAAAAAAGGTAAAAGATTTGTATAATTAAAACTGTAAAACATTAATGAAATAAATTGAAAAGACAAAATAAATGAAAAGATATTCCATATTCATTTATTGAATGAATTGATATAATTAAAATGGTCCATACCTCCCAAAGCTATCTACAAATTCAATGCAATATCTATCAAAATACCAATGATATTATTCATAGAAATAGAAATAACTATCCTAAAATCTGTTTGAAATTACCAGACCCTAAATATTCAAAGCAATTTTGAATATAAAGAACAAAGCTGAAGGCATCACACTGTCTGACTTTAAAGTACAGTAGGTCCTTAAATATGATCATTTCATTTAATGTTATTGCATTATAATGTTAATGAGGAAAAAATCTATATTTCCAGCTGATGCCAGAACTCTACACTGTTTATGTAAACTTTACACGTTCTCTTTATGTCTGCATGAGTTTTCTCAAGGTACACTAGTCTCCTCCCATATCCCCAAAATGTGCATGTTAGGTTAACTGGCATATCTAAATTGTGCCATTATGAGTAATTATGGGCTTGTGAATACACGCTGTGATGGAATGGTGTCCGGTTCAGGGATGGTTTCTGCCTTGGCCCTGAGCTTCCAAGACAGGGTTTGGCAACCTGTGACCCTGAATGGGAATAAGCAGGTTAGAAAATGAATAAGTGAATAAATAAAAATTATTGTAAAATAAAATCCATAAAGCATACAATAATCATCCAACTGCATGACAATAAATGATGTGGCATGAAAGGACTCAGTGATCTTGCCATATTTGCTATTATTCGTTTTCAAACTGTGATGGGAGGAGGTACTCCTTAGAATTTTCACTTTGCAAACACTTACTCCTTGATTTAATCCATTACCACTATCACTGCCATCACTCACTGACTCACCAAAAATTGGGTAAATAATTATTTTACTTATTTTTATTATTCTTTCATAAGTGTACATATAACTCACACTTACTTTAATGTTTAATATTAGAAGTGTTTTCGATCCTTATTTAGAAGTTTGGTGATGTTTTTGTAATGGGAAATATATTGTAAGAACATAACTGTTTATACCAATTAGCCTATGGTAAATTAGTTTTGTTCTACATTGTTTAGCTCAAAGTCACAGTTACCAAGAACCTATCTATAACATTAAGTGAGGACTCACTGTATCCTACAAAGCTATAGTAACCAAAACAACATAATATCAACATAAAAACAGACACTTAGATCAGTGAAACAGAATAGAGAGCCCAGAAATAAATCCATGTACTTAGAGCCAATTGATTTTTGAAAAAGGTGCCAAAAACTCACAACGGGGAAATAACAGTCTCTTCAATAAATAGAGATGTGTCTGGGCATGGTGGCTCACACCTGTAATCCCAGTACTTTGGGAGGCAGATATGGGAGGATTACTGACCAGCCTGGACAACACAAGGAGACCCTGTCTCTATAAAATAATAATAAATAAATAAAAATAAATAAATAAATAAATGGAAACGTGAAAACTGGATATTCACATGCAGAAGAATCAAACTGAACTCTTTTTTTTTTTTTTAAGATGGAAGAAGGGCATCAAGGAAGACAGGCAGCCTCTCTCAACACTGGAAAATGCAAGGAAACACATTCTCCTCTAGAGCCTCTGGAAGGAACAGAGCCCCACTGACACCTTGAACTTAGCCCAGCGAGACCCATTTTGGACTTCTGACCTCCAGAACCGTTAAGATAATCAACTTTTGCTGTCATAAGCCACTGAGTTGGTATACTAGTTAATTTGTTGCAACAACAACAGGAAATGAATACACATACACTGGGTTTCCACTTGGAAAAAATACAGTGCCAAGGAAAGAGCGTTGACCAGACTGTCTTCCTACAGGGATGCTTTTTTTTTTTTTTTTTCCTTGAGACAGGATCTCACTCTGTTTCCCTGGCTGGAGTGCAGTGGCATGATCACGGCTCCCAGCAGCCTCAAACTCCTGGGCTCAAGTGATCTCCCTGATCCAGTCTCCTGAGTAGCTGGGACTACAGGTACAAACCACGAGGCCTGGCTAATTTTTAAATCTTTTGTAGAGACAGGATCTCACTATGTTGCCCAGGCTGGCCTCAAGCAGTTTGCCTCAGCCTCACAAAGTGCTGGGATTACAGGCATGAGCCATTGGCCCAGCCCTAGAGGGATGATTTAAATTTTTTTTTAATTATGCTTTAGGTTCTGGGGTACATGTGCAGAACGTGCAGCTTTATTACATAGGTATACATGTGTCACAGTGGTTTGCAGCACGCATCAAATTGAACTCGTATCTCTCACCATATACAAAAATTTACTCAAAATATATTAAGGACTCAAATATAAGACATCTAATTTTGAAACTAATAAAAAAATAGAGAAATGCTTTATCACATTAGTTTGGACAAGGATATTTTGGATATGACATCAAAAGCACAATAAACAAAAGCAAAATTAGACAAATGGGATTACAGTAAACTTAAAAGCTTCTGCACAGCAAGAGAAGCAATCAACAGAATGAAAAGAACCTACTGAATAAGAGAGAATATTTGCAAATTACAAGTCTGACAAAGGGTTAATATAAAAAATGTCTAAGAAACTCAGACTACTCAATAAGAAAAAAAAGAAAAAAGAAAAAAAGAAATAACAATTAAAAATGGGCAAAAGATTTGAACAAACATTTCTCAAAATGAAATATACAAAAGGCCAACAGGTATATAGAAAAACGTTCAACATCATTAATGGCCAGGGAAATGCAAATTAAAACCACAATGATCATCTCACATCTGTTAGAATGGCCATTCTCAAAAAGACAAAAGATAAGTGCTGGTGAGAATGTGAAGGAAGTGAAATCCTTATATACTATTGGTAGGAATGTAAATTAATACACTCATTATGGAAAACAGCATGAAGATTTCTCAAAAAAAAAATCAAAAATAGAACCAGCATATGATCCAGCAATCCCACTACTAAATATATATCCTAAGGAATTGAAATCAGTACATTGAAGACATATCTGTACTTCCATGTTTGTTGCAGTACTATTCAAAATAACAAAGATATAGAATCAATCAAGGTGTCTATTAGTGAATGAATAGACAAAGAAAATGTGATATATATACAAAATGGAATATTGTTTAGCCCCCAAAATGAACGAAAACCTGCCATTTGTGACAACATGAATGAACCTGGAGAATATTGTGTTAAGTGACATAAGCCAGACACAGAAAGACAACTACCACATGATCTCACTCTTACTGGAATCTAATAAAGTTGATTACACAGAAGTAGAGTAGAAAGGTAGTTGCCAGAGGCTGGGTGGTTAGGGGGAATGCAAACATTGGAAAATGTTAGTTAAAGGATACATAATTACAGTTAGAGAGGAGAAAAAATTTTCAAGATAGCTGTATTACAGCAAGGAGACTAGAGTTAATGATGATATATTCTTAAAAATTGTAAAGACAATGAATATAAATTACATGCTCTTACCACATAAATGATAACAAGGTAAGGTAATTCATTTACGAGTAACTTAGATTTAACCATTCCACATTGTATATGTACTTCAACACATCATGTTGTACACAGTAAAACAATTATATCTGTCAATTTAAGAAAATAAAAGATATTTAAAAAGACAAACAAGAAAAGCATTCATTTAGTGAAAAGGGGGGGTGTTGAAAGATACATAGCAAAACACTGGTTTGATATTTTGAAGTATTTCACTAAAAATGGGGTTCAATTTATTACTCTTAATAACATCATTTTTGGTGGTCTCCCCCATATTGTTATACACTGATTTGAATAACAAGGGAAGTCCTCCTCTCTGTGAGAAACTTTCCCCTGCCTCACAGCCTCTCAGCAAGAATTATTGTTATTATATATATGCTTTTGTGTTACATAAAGGCCAAGAAATTTCATTCATTTTTCTACTTACTGGAACAGGGTTTATTGCTGCCTTGACATTGAGAGGCTGAATGTCAGAAGTTTTTTTTTTTTTTTTTTTTTTTCCTAAGAATATGTTCTAATCCAAGTTCAAGGAACAAAGCACTTTTCGCAGAACAAAACATCTAGCTCTTCAGAAAGATTGAGACACGTTATCTAAGATCTTTCTTCCTTCTCAATTGACAAGACATATTCTTTCCTTAGCCCTCAATTTCTGGGTATGCATTCAATAAACCTATCAGGCCATTTTTTTTTCCTTTTGTGAGGCACTTGATAGGTCTTTTTAACCTAAAAAAAAATGTCTTCTTTAGTGAGACATTTCCTCTTCACTAGTTTCTTTGCTACATTTTTTTCTCTTCTCTCATCATAGACATACTCTAGAGAATATAGAGCTTTGTCTATTAACACTGAGTTTATATTTATATTCTACATTGTGAAAAATTTGTTTCCCTTTATCTTCTAAAATTTGGTTATTTTTATTAAACTCAATTATATTATTTTTAATTTCCATGACTATCTTACTAGATTTCTAGTTGTTCTTATTTTAACATACATTTATTCTTTCATGGATACAGGATCTTAAACATCTCTATGAGGATATTAATTGATTATTTTAAATTGTCTTCATTTTACTTGATCTTAATTCTTTCTTAAGGCCTATCTTTCATCAAGTCTTTATTCTAATGACTAGAGAGTTTTGGCTGACTGTTCACTTAAAAAATAATATCTTTAATTTTTAAAGCAGTTTTAGGTTCACAGCAATATTGCACAAAAAGTACAGAGTTCCCATCTGCCCCCGTCTCACACACGCACAGCCTTCCTCACGATCAACATCCTGCACCACAATGATATATTTGTTACAATCAATGTGCTCACATTTTAAAGAGTAAAGTTCTAAAATACTGATTAGAAATTCTGTGTGAGTAGTGTATGTTGACTGATAAGTTTAACAAATAATTAGTTAACAACTGGGTTTTTCATTGGAAACACAAAAATGTTATTTTCCATATGTCTTTTCTACAGTGTAGTTCAATTTCTTCAGAAATGTGTTCTACCTGGGTTCAAATACAAGAAGTTTTTTTTCATAGCTGTGCTGGAAAAGAAGCCAGGGGATTCTTGGCATTTATTAGGTAGACTCATGATGCAGCATACACACTGAAGGCAATGAAGTCTAGCATCAGTCTAACCTGGCCAGGTTATGTGGAAATTAGTTGAAACATGATAACTGAGATTTTGATTCTATTTGTGTTACAATACTTTTATTGCAGTAACTAATGAATAAAACTATGCAGTAGATGAAATAATGGTTACCAAAGATGTCAAGTCCTAATGATGGAACCTATACATGTTTCCTTATATTAGAAAAAGGATCTTTGCAGATGTGACTAAGTTAAGAATCTTGAGATAGGGAAACTATTCTGGACTATCCAGGTGGGTCCTACATACAATCAAAAGTATCTTTGCAAAAGAGAAGCAGAGGAAGATTATATACAAAAGGAAAAAAAAAAAAGGTAGCCGGGGTGGTGGCTCACACCTGTAATCCCAGCACTTTGGGAGGCTGAGGCTGGAGGATTGCTGAGACCAGTCTGGGTAACGTAGTGAAGCTCTATCCCTACCAAAAATACAAAAAAGTAGCTGGTTGTGGTGGTCCATGCCTGTAGTCCCAGTTATTTGGCTGAGGTGGGAGAATCACCTGAGCCCAGGAAGTTGAGGCTACAGTGAGCCGTGTTCACACCACTGCACTCCAGCCTGGGCAACAGAGTGAGACACTCTGCCCTGCCTCAAAAAAAAAAAAAAAATAGAAGAAAAGAAAAAAAAAGATTAAGATTATTGAACAGAGAGGCAGAGATTGGAATGATGTGGCCACAAGCCAAGGAATGCCAGCAGTCAGCAGAAGCTGGAAGAGGCAAAAAATAGATTGTCCCCTAGAGCTTTTCAAGGAAAACTGCTCCTGTCAACACCTTAATTTCAGCCCAGTGATGCTGATTTTTGACTTCTGGCCTTCAGAACTGTGATAAAATCAACTGATTATTTTTAAGCCATCAAGTCTGTGGCAATTTGTTACAACAGCCATAGTTGAATGAAATTTTATTAATTTACCTCAGATTTCTTCATCTTATTTGACTTGAAACTTTCTTTTCCTCCTATTTCCTTTGTATATGGTAATCACTTGTGTATTCTAATGTAGAATTCTCTGGGTTCTGAATAAGTTTTAATCTGCTTTAGGAAAAATCTCAAACTAATTTTTCTAATTACCTTTGAGATATTAGACTCTTTTTAAAGAAAAAATTAAGACAGAAGTTTGAATTAAAATAACACTTTTAATAAGTGCTTATTTTTTAAAGAGATAGTGCAGAAACTGTTCTTCCAGACCTTCCTCTCCTGAGAAGATTCATAATGAAAGATGAGATGCTATTCTTATGTGTCAACTTGGCTAGGCTATAGTGCCAGTTATTTAATCAAATGCCAATCTAGGTGTTGCTGTGACAGTATTTTGTAGATTTAGTTAGCAATCATGTATGATCAGTGGACTTTAAATAAAGGAGATTGCCCTTGATAACGTGGGTAGGACTCATCAATCAATTGGATACAATCAGTTTAGTGTTAAGAGAAAATACTGCGCTTTCTTAGAGAAGAAAAAAATCTGACTCAATACCGTACCTTAAAATCCTGCCTAAGTATACAGCCTAAAAAACTGCCATACAGATTTCAGACCTGCCAGCCTCCATAATCACATGAACCAATTTGCTACAATAAACCAATATCTCTCTCCTCTCTCTAACTATAGGTACACATATAAATAGATATGTATGTATATATATTTACATATGTATACATATACATATATACACATATATTTATATATACAGGTAGACATACATGTACATATATAATGGATTCTTTTTCTTTGGAAACTCCTACTTGTACAAATGGTCTGAAAAGATGTTGACTCAAGCCAAATCCTGGTGATGGTTTGAATCTTTCAATAACAGTATCTACTATGTTTTGAGAATGCTCTCTAAGTCAAATGTTTGTTATATTATCTTCATCCACACCAGTAATGTATAATGAAGCCATTATATCCCAAGGTACAAATGAGCAAGCAGAGGTTGAGTGAAGCTAAGTACAAAATTCAAGAGCCAGGGTTGAGGCTTGACATTAGGACTTTCTCTTCCAGAGCATGGTCTTAAAACATCAATGGATTATTTGCTTCATATCTGAAGGGCTCAATTTTTAATAATAAATTTTTATTCATTTTCAAACTATAGGTGAAAAACTGCTTGCCCATTTGTCTTATATACTTGGTTTCTGGTTATAGAAATAATATTTGTAAATTTTTGAAATATTACAAAGTATGAAATTTAGTGAAGGAAAAACAATCTAACCATAATTAGACCATTCAGAGATAATCACAGTCAATATTTTAGTATGCAACTTCTGGAACAATTCAAGGCATACAATAACAATTTTGGAACTTAGCTAATAATAAGCTGAAGTTCTATGCCACTGAGTATGATCTTTAATGGCTATAGAATATTGAAATCCAGTTCATCTTATTCATCCAATTAATGGGCCAGTATTTATTTACACAGACTCCTACTTCAGACACTTAGTGGAAAGTAAACACATTTTATTGTAAAGAGCAATGCCTAACATCCTTATACATTCATCTTTCTGGTAATTTCTGATTATTCCTTTAGGAAAATATCCTGAACTTAGAATTTCTGGCTCAAAATTTATAAACATTTTAAGCTGATATAGTATTTATTGGTCTCCATAATAATTTTATTAAATTTACTTGCCTTATAGCATAGAGTTGTTTTAATTCTCACCAATGTTTTGAGATTATTAATTTAGATACTTACATATTGTAATTATGTTTAAGAATTCTCGATTCTGACTAACGCTTTGTTAATATTGTGTAAAGAGATATATTAACACTTTCCAGAAATTTCTGATTTAAGGAAATAGTAATATTAAGAATGAGTTTATATTTCTATTTTATGTTCTGTGTAACATATATTTAATATGTAAGATTCTTGCTTGTATTGTTCTTTATAGCTGCAAAACAGAAACTGTTATGCTGAAAGTGATGTGACTTATATGAGGGCACATAGATATTAAAAAGTAAAGAAGGAAGTTTTCTTCCATAAATGAAGTAACAAGGATTGAATTTATGCCCCCCTGCTTCTGAAACAACCAAAAGAAGCAGACAAAATATATGAAATAATAGTTTTCAAGATTGAACATCAGGCAAGAACAGTGGTCCCTAGAAATGAAAGCAAATGACGCAACCCCTAAAATTGCTCTCTATTACTTACTTGAGAGAGTATACCAACTGTGATGCCAGGAGAGGAGCCAAGTCAGAACACAAAGGAAGTCCTAAAAAATGATTTAAAATTTATAGAATAATCTAAGGAGACTAAGGTAACTAGTGTTTAAAGGACAGAGAATTAGAAAAAAAAATAGAGCCACATATAGAAAAACTGTTGAAGAGCTGGAAAAAAATGTCTTTGAGTACTCAGTGGAGTGCATATGCGTGAAGAAACTACCTAAGGCTGAGGAAAAAAACACCAAAAGGGTTAGAGAAAATTATACCTAATGCTATTTTCCAGCCAGAGTGGAATAGTCGTAATTCATAATAGATTACTCAGAAGCATCTTACATCAGTTTGGAAGGTAAATGTTGTTGTGATTCCATTAAACACATATTAAAAAAGAGACCAAAGATTACCAAACTTTTTCCAAATAACAATTATTTACCTTAAGAAAGCTCAAGAATTTTTGTAGAAATAAAAAGATAACCAGGGCCCAGTAAATTAAAATTAATAATGCTTCACAGTCAATAAAATATTACCAGCTACATAGAGAAGGAAGAAAATATGCCCATTATGAGGTGAAAAATTGATTGTAATGGATTCAGAATAAACACAGATGTTAGCATTAGAAAACAAGAACATAAAAACAGTTATTATAACTACACTACACATATTTAAACATTTATGTAGAGATAGGAAGATAGAAAAAAAATCCAAACTAAACTTCGAGAAATTAAAAGTACAATGTCTGAGGTGAAATGTATGTTGAATGTAATTAATGGCAGATTTGATATGGCAGAAGAAAGGAACTTGGACACATAGCCAGATAAACTCTTGAAAATAAAAAGAGGGGAAAAAGAATTTAAAAAATGAAGAGTGAGTAGTGTGAGTAGTCTAAAAATGTATAAAAATGTCTAAAATGTATCCAAATGATAAGAGATAAAGAGAAGCAAGAAAAACTAATAATTGAATAAATAATGGTTGATATTTGCCCAATTTGCTGAAAAAGATAAACCTACAGATTCAAGAAGGTCAAAGAACTCCAGCACAAGAAGTAAACAGAGTAAACCAAGGTGTATCATAATTGAATTGCTCAAAATTACTAATAAAGATGTAGTCTTAAAAGTCTCCAGAGAGAAGGAAAATTTTCATACAAGGTAACAAAGATGGTGACAGCAGATTTTTTTAAAATCAGAAAACAATGTAAGCAAAAAAGACTGTGGAGTAAGATCTTCAAAGTACTAAAAGAACAAAAGCAAAAAAGCCTATCAACCTAGCATTCTTTAGAAACTTTAATATTTTTCAAAATTAAGAAAGCCATAGAGAGATATCAGAGAATTAAAAAAAGCGGGCTAATAGCTCTTGTGAACTTAGATGCAAAAATCTTTTAAAAATATATTATTAGTAAGTCAAATATATCAATGTATAAAAGTAATTTCACAGCTTGGGCAAGTGGAATTTATTCCCAGTGTGCAAGGCTAGTTCAACATTTGGCAATCAATCTACAATAGCAACAGGTTAAAAAATGATGGATGATGGTTTTATGGATATATATACTTATCTCCAAACATTTTGAGTTGTATACATTAAACATGTACAGTTTTTTACATGTCAATCTTACCTTAATAAAGTGGTTCAAAGAAAAATAAAATGATCAATTCATACAATAATATGATCAATTGACATAAGAAAAGCATTTGATAAAATCCAACATCATTTATGATAAAAAAATCTCAGCACACTAGGTATAGAGAACTTTCTTAACTAAATAAAAGCATATATAAAACAAAAACTACAGCTAACATAATGCTTAAAGACTGAATGCTTTCTCTTAAGATTGGAAAAAAAGCAAAAGCGTCCTCTGTTTTATTGTTTTTTCAACTAAGTATTGAAAGTTCTAACCTGTACACTAAGGCAAGAAGAAATAAAATACATCAAGATAGAGATAGAAGATGACATTGTGGATGACATGGTTATCTACATAGACAATCCCAAGGAATACACACACACACACACACACACACACACACACACACAAGAATTAATGAATTGAGCAAGGTGGCATGATACAAGATAATATAGAAAAATAAACTGTATTACTACACACTTAAACGAAATGTATGGATAATGAAGTTAAAAACAAAACACCATTTAAAATTGCTCCAAAGAAAATAAAAAGATTTAGGTATAAATCTTACACAATATGAACATGATCTGCATACTGAAAATTAAAGTGTTCTAATGAATAAAATTGGAAAAGACCTTATTAAATGGGGAGACACACTGTGTTCATAGATTGAAAGAACCAACCTATAAATATATCATTTCCCTTCAAACTGATCTGTAGATTTAATGCAGTTCCAATCAAAATCTCAGCAAGATTTGTGTAGAGATAAATTAAATCTAAAATGTGTATGGAAAAGCACAGGGCCTACAATAGTTAAAAGTAGTTTGAAAATAAGAGTGAAGTGGGAGGAATCATTACTGCATGTTAAAATTTATTATATAGCTGTAGTAATTAGGACACAAGAGATCAACTGAATTGAATATAGAACCCACTAATAGACACATACATGCTGAACCTATTCTTGACAAATATATAAAAGCAATACAATGGAAGAAAAAATAGCCTTTTAGACACAGAGTGCTAAAACAATTGGGCCTTCATAGGCCAAAAATAAACCTTGAACTTCATATAAAAATTAACCAAAATAGATCATAGAGATAAAATGTAAACCTGTACAATGTTTAGAAAAAATATATAAGGAATATTTTGAGGCCTAGGTCTAGGTAAAGAGTGCTCATATTTGATACCATAATCATTATTCTTAACAGGAAAAATGAGTAAATTAGAACTTCATTCAAATTTTAAAAATTGCTCTGTGAGAGACCACATAAAGGAGATAAAAAGACAAGCCACAGAGTCAGAGGAAATATTTGCACATTAGCTATCCAATTAAAACCATTTATTTTGATTACATAAAGAACTGTCAAAACATAATAGTGAAAATTCAAAACAAAACATTGTAATTAGACGATGGACAAAATACATTAATAGATAGATATTTGACTATGAGCACATAAAAATATATTATCATCAGCTATCAGAGAAATACAAATTAATACAAAGGAGATATCACTAACTCTTAGTATACTTAAAATAAAAATATAGTGATGAAACCAAATACTGATGAGGATACAGAGTAACTCGATTACTTATACATTGCTGGTGGAATGAAAATGCTACAGCCACTCTGGAAAAGAGCATGGCAGTTTCTCAAAAAGCTAATTATGTGCTTTTCATACAACCTAGCAATTGCACTTTGACATTCATCCTGAGAAACAAAAACTTCTCTGCACACAAAATCTTCATTAAAGTTTCTAGCATCTGTGTTCATAATAGCTAAAAATTGGCAACAATCTAAATGTCGTTTAATGGATGAATAACTCAACAAACTGTGGTACATCTGTACCATGAAATCCTTCTCAGCAATGAAAAGGAACAAAGAATTGATGCATAAAACAACTTGAATGAACCTCAAGAGTATTATCCTTAGTAAAAATAGGCAATCTCAAGAGGTTATATACTTTATAATCCCATTTATATAACATTATTGAAGTGACAAAATTATTAGATTATATTTACTTTTGTCATAAGTTATTTGGCAGTAGGGAGAGGAATTGTAACATGAGGGATACTTGTGAAAAAAATGTTGTGAATCTTGATTCCATATAGTGAAGTTCAGAGTAACCTATAGTTGAGATAAAACTGCAGAGACATAAGTACACACACAGATACAGAGTACATGTAAATGCACACTGAATACTTTCTTTGGATAGCATCAATGTTAATTTTTTAGTTTTGACATTGCATTATGCAAGATGTTACCACTGGGAAAACTGGAGTGAATGGTACATGGGATTTCTCTGTATTATTTCTTACAAATGCATGTGAATCTACAATTATTTCAATGTCTTTTTTTTTTGTTTTTATTTTTTATTTCTACAGGTTTTTGGGGAACAGGTGGTGTTTGGTTATATGGATAAGTTTTTAGCGGTGAGCTCTGAGATTTGGGTGGACCCATAACCCAAGCAGTGTACACTGTATCCAATGTGTAGTCTTTCATCTCTCACTCCCCTCCAACCCTTTCCCCTGAGTCTCCAGAGTCCATTGTATCATTCTTATGCCTTTGCATCCTCATAGCTTAGCTCCCACTTATGAGTGAGAACATACGGTGTTTGGTTTTTCATTCCTGAGTTATTTCACTTAGAATAATCATTTCCAGGCCGGGCGCGGTGGCTCACGCCTGTAATCCCAGCACTTTGGGAGGCCGAGGCGGGCGGATCACGAGGTCAGGAGATCGAGACCATCCTGGCTAACACGGTGAAACCCCGTCTCTACTAAAAATACAAAAAATTAGCCGGGCGTGGTAGCGGGCGCCTGTAGTCCCAGCTACTCGGGAGGCTGAGGCAGGAGAATGGCGTGAACCCGGGAGGCGGAGCTTGCAGTGAGCCGAGATCGCGCCACTGCACTCCAGCCTGGGCGACAGAGCGAGACTCCGTCTCAAAAAAAAAAAAAAAAAAAAAAAGAATAATCATTTCCAATTCCATCCAGGTTGTTGTAAATGCCATATGTATACATGTTTATATATACATATATACGTATATACATATATACACATATATGTATATGTATATACATATATACATATACATATATGTGTATATACATATATACACATATATGTATATGTATATACACATATATGTATATACATATACATATATGTGTATATACATATACATATACATATGTATATACATATGTATATGTATATGTATATACATATGTATATGTATATGTATATACATATGTATATGTATATGTATATACATATGTATATGTATATGTATATACATATACATATATGTGTATATATGTATATACATATGCATACATATATATGTATACTTATATATATGTATGCATATATATATATATATCACAATTTCTTTATCTTCTCATTGATTGATGGCCATTTGGGCTGGTTCCATATTTTTGCAATTGCAAATTGTGCTGCTATAAACAGGCTTGTCCAAGTATCTTTATTGTATAATGACTTCTTTTCCTCTGGGTAGATACCCAGTAGTGGGATTGCTGGACCAAATGGTAGCTCTACTTTTAGTTCTTTAAGAAATCTCCACACTGTTTTTCATAGTGGTTGAATTTTTCCTGAGAACTGGAACAAGACAAGCATGCTCACTCTCACCACTTCTATTCAAAATAGTACTGAAAGTCCTAGCCAGAGCAATCAGACAAGAGAAAGAAATAAAGGGCCTCAAAATAGGTTAAAAGGAAGCCAAACTGTTACTGTTTGCTGGTGATATGATTGTATTCCAAGAAAAACCTAAAGACTCCTCCAAAAAGCTCCTAGAACTGATAAATGAATTCAGGAAAGTTTCAGAATACAAAACTAAGTACACAAATTAGTAGTTCCGCTATATGCCAAAAGCAACCAAGCTGAGAATCAAATCAAGAACTCAACCCCCTTTACAACAGCTGTAAAAATATATATACTTAGAAATATACGTAACTAAGGAGGTGAAAGACCTCTACAAGGAAAACTACGAAACACTCCTGAAAGAAGTCACAGAAGACACAAACAAATGGAAACACCTCTCCTGCTCATGGATGGGTAGACTCAATATTGTAAAAATGTCCATACTGACAAAAGCAATTTACAAATTCCATGCAATTCCCATCAAAATACCACCATCATTCTTCACAGAACTAGAAAAAAACCATCCTAAGATTCATATGGAAACAAAAAAGAGCCTGCATAGCCAAAGCAAGACTAAGCAAAAATAACAAATCTGATGGCATCACATTACCTGACTTGAAACTATACAATAAGGCCATAGTCATCAAAACAGCATGGTACTGGTATAAAAACAGGCACGTAGACCAATGGAACAGAACAGAGAACCCAGAAATAAAGCCAAATGCTTATAGCCAACTGATCTTCAACAAAGCAAACAAAAACATGAAGTGGAGAAAGGACACCCTATTTAACAAATAGTGCTGGAATAATTGGCAAGTCACATGTAGAAGAATGAAACTGGATCCTCATCTCTTAGCTTAAACAAAAGTCAACTCAAGGTGGATCAAGTACTTAAATCTAAGACCTGAAACCATAAAAATTCTAGAATATAACATTGGAAAAACCCTTCTAGACATTGGCTTAGCCAAAGACTTCATGACCAAGAACCCAAAAGCAAATGCAACAAAAACAAAGATAAATAGATGAGACTTAATTAAGTGAAAAAGCTTCTACCCAGCAAAAGAAACAATCTGCAGAGTAAAGAGACAACCTGCAGAATGGGAGAAAATCTTCTCAATCTATACATCTGACAAAGGACTTATATCCAGAATCTATAAGGAACTCAAACAAATTAGTAAAGATAAACAAACAATCTCATCGAATAGCAGACTAAGGACGTGAATAGACGATTCTCAAAAGAAGACATACAAATGGCCAAAAAACATATGAAAAAATGATCAATATCACTAATTATGAGGGAAATGCAAACTAAAACTGCAATGTCATACCACCTTAATCCTGCAAGAATGGCAATAAAATAATAATAATAATAATAATAATACATATTGGCAGGGATGTGGTGAAAAGGGAACAATTTAACACTGCTGGTGGGAAAGTAAACTAGTTAAATGCATTTTTTAAAGAAGGCAAAATAAAGACATTTTCGGACCTGAAAATCTCAAAGCAGCTCTGGGATTAGAGTAAGGCAAGCAAGTCACACAGGACACAAAATGTAGGGAGGCATCCACTTTCAGGGCTGAACCTGCACTTGTATTAGCCAGAGATGGAATGCCTCCTAAAGTTTTCACCTTGGGAGTCATGCTTGCCTCAAATTAGTTTGGGACATGCCTGAAAGTATTCATCACAAGCAGACCTACACTACAAGAAAGTTAAAGGAAGCTCCTCAGGCAGAAGGAAAATAAGAGCAGATAGAAATGTGGGTACACACAAAGCCACAAAGAGTATCAGAATAGAAACCACATTGGTAAATATATAATATTTTTACAAAAATTACTTGTCTTCTTAAAAGACAACTGCTTAAACAAAAATAATAGCACTGTATTGTGTGAATTTAAAAATGTATAATTAAAATATGTGAGGACAATATTTAAAAGACAGCAAGTGGAAAAACAGAAGTATAATATTTAAAGATTTCTATGCAATATACGAAGTAATATAATGTCACTTAAAGGTAAAAAGTGATGTTCAAGATGTACAATATATGCCCTAAAGCAACAGCTAAAATAACAAAACAAATAGTTATGTTTATTTACCTATAAAATAATAGTTATCTATAAAAAGAGGAAAATTGGCTTATAAAAAATACTCAGTTTATAAAAAGGCAAGAAAACAAAAAAAGAACAAAAAATAGAGGTACAAATAAAAAAACAAATAGCAATATTGTAGATTCAAGGCTACACAGATTAATAATCACAACAAAATAAATGGCCAAACCACTCCCAATTAAAAGGCAGAGTTAGAGGGAGTGGCTAACATGGCCAACTAGAAGCAGCTAGTGTTCATAGCTCTCACAGAAAGGAACAGAAGGAGCAAGTAAATGCAACACCTTCAACTGAAACATCCAGGTATGTGCATTGGAACTAATCAAGGAAACAACTTGCCCCAGAGAGAATGAAGAAAAGCAAAACAGGACAACAGCCCACCTGGGAGCAACAGAGAGTCCATCTTCCTCCGCCCAGGGAAGTGGTGAGTAAATGAGCAACCCTGGGAAACCATGCTTCTCTCATAGATCTTTGCAACCCTTGGGTCAGGAGATCTTGTGAACCCACTCCACCAGGGCCTTCAGTTTTCAGTCTGACAGACAGAACGACATGGAGTCTTGGCAGAGCAGCCACTCAGGCATGTGTAGAGACTCCGCAGTCCTGGATACCTGGGCTTTCCAGCAAAAGTAGCTTCAGCTTTGGCAAAGTGGGAGTTTAGAGTCCTGTAAATACTCTTAGGGAAGAGGCTGAATCCAGGGGGATGAGCAGCAACAGCCTGCAGGCCCCACTTCCATGACACTTCAAAAGATAAGACACACTGGCTTAGAATTCCAGCTAGCTCCCAGTATGGCATTGCACCTCTCTAAGACATCTTTGCTGTTCAGATACCTTAGCCATTCTACCCTTCAGGCTTTGAAGAGTCTGAGCTGAACAAGGGTGGAAGGAATACCCCAGCACAGCACAATTGCTCTACAAAAACGTGGCCAAACTGCTGTTTTAAGAGGGTGCCCAATTCCGTTCCTCTTCACTGGATGGGGCTTTCCAACTGGCACCTCCAGCCATACATGCTCAAGTGCTCTAGCCAACAGAGTTCTGAATTCTCCCTGGAATGGCACTCCCAGTGGGAGGGGCAGGACACCATCTTTGTTGTTTGGGTGACTTAGCCATTCTAGCTTTTGGGCTTTGAAGTGTCTGAGGCAGCTGGGGGGTGAAGTGAGTCGCCAGCACAGCACAGCTGCTCTACCACAATGTAGCCAGACTGCTTTTTTTAAGCAGGTGTCAATCCTATTCTTCCTTATCAGGCAGGACATCCCAACTAGGGTCTCCAGCCACTTCCTACAGGTGTCTTTGGCGAGCAACAGGTCCATACCTTCCCAGGACAAAGCTCCCAGGAGAGACAGGCTGCAATGTGTGCTGTTTTGCAGCCTTCACTGAAGACTCCTTCAGGTTTTGGAAAATCCAAAGTGCCTAGGGACTGGAGTGGGCCCCAACCATACCATAGCAGCCCTATGGAAAAGTGGCCAGACTGTTATGTGGGTGCCTATTCCCATATCTGCTCACCAGGCAGGTTCTTCAGGCCTGGGTCTCCAACCACCTCCTGCCAGAACTATCAAACCAGTACCAACTCAGCAACTCCCTGGACAGAGCCTCCAGCGGCAATGGAAAGCCTCTCTACCACTGCCTCTGCAGTGGAACTGCACTTGCCACCCTCAGACTAAAAAAGAGCAAAGACCCTAAGTACCTTATTCACACCTCCATCAAGCTGCAGTTGATCCAAGGAGAGGAAGCCTGTCCATCTCCCATGGGTCCCACACACCCCCAATAGCTCATCACCAGACGAGGAAGCTCTGGCTTGGCCCCCACAGCACAAACTCTCCATCTTGGGCTTGCACTGACCTGCATCTCTCAGCAGTAGAGCCTCAGGAGTCAAGAAATGAGCCATGACCACAACCACTACTGATATCTCTTCCTCTGCTGCCTCTAAACTAGGGAAGGAACACAAACACCGAGGTCGTTCCAGAACTGCAGTGGGCAGACCAGGAGTGTCAAGTCTTCAAGTACAGCCAGCACTCAAACAGAAGAAGAAATCATACTTTCAGAGCAGTGAGAGAGAACACGGCTGCAACTGTGAAGGCCTCAGCCCAGTGAAAAATCTAGAAAAGAGGTCTGCTAACTGTACTCAATCTACAGTGCAGTTAGAGGAACACCCACAAGCAGAAAGAACCAACATACAAGAATTCTTGTAACTCAAATGGCCAGGGTGTCAGATGTCCTTCAAACAGCCACAATAGTTCTCCAACGAGAGTTCTTAACCAGGCTGAACTGGCTGGAATAACAGAAATAGAATTCAAAATATTCAAAGGAACAAAGATCACTGAGATTCAGAAGGATTGCAAAACCCAATCGAAGGAAAATAAGCATGACAATAAGGTGAGACAGGAGCTGAAGAATAAAATAGCCACTATAAAAGAACCTAACAAGTCTGACAGAGCAGAATAACACAATACAAAAACTTCACAGTGCAATCACAAGTATTAACAGCAAAATACACCAAGCTGAGGAAAGAACCTCAAAACTTGAAGACTGGTTCTCTGAAATAAGATAGTCAGACAAAAATAAAGAGAAAAGAATAAAAATGTGTGAACAAAACCTTCAAGAAGTATGGGATTGTGTAAAGACCCCAAATCTATGAATCACTGGCATCCATGAAAGGGGGGAGAAAGCAAACAATTTGGAAAATATATTTCAGGATATTGTCCATAAAAACATCCCCAACCTTGCTAGAAACTCCAACAGTCAAATTCAGGAAATACAGAGAACTCCTGCAAGATTTTACAAAAGATAATCATCCCCAAGAGACATAATCATCAGATTTTCCAAGGTCAAAATGAAAGAAATAATGTTAAAGACAGCTAGAGACAAAGGCATGCCACCTACAAAGGGAATCCC
Organism: Pan paniscus; assembly: GCF_029289425.2. Classification (NCBI taxonomy): domain Eukaryota; kingdom Metazoa; phylum Chordata; class Mammalia; order Primates; family Hominidae; genus Pan; species Pan paniscus. The sequence goes on from NC_073253.2 coordinate 101,006,778, forward strand.
ATCAGGTTAACAACAGACCTCTCAGCTGCAAACCTACAAGCCAGAAGAGACTGACGGGGTGGGGGTGCTATATTCAACATTTAAAAAAAATATTCAACCAAGAATTTCATATCCAGCTAAACTAAATTTCCTAAGTGAAGGAGAAATAAGATCCTTTTCAGATAAGCAAATGCTGAGGAACTTCATTAGCACTGGACCTGCCTTATGAGAGATCTTGAAAGGAGCACTAAATATAGAAAGGACAGTCCACCGCCAGCTAATACAAAAACGATTTAAACCCACTGTAAAGCAACCACACAAATGAGCTAACATAATAACCAGCTAACAGCACAATGACAGGATCAAATCCACACATATCAATACTAACCTGGAATATAAGCAAGCTAAATGCCCCACTTAAAAGACATGGAATGGCAAGCTGGATAATAAAGCAAGACCCAATGGTATTCTGTCTTCAAGCAACTCATCTCATGCATAATGACACTCATAGCCTCAAATTAAGGGATGGAGAAAAGTCTCCATGCAAATGGATAACAGAAAAAAGCAGAGATTGCAATCCTAATTTCAACCAAAACAGATTTCAAACCAAGAAAGATCAAAAAAAGACAAAGAAGGGCATAACATAATGGTAAAGGGTTCAATTTAACAAAAAGACCTAACTATCCTAAATATATATGTGTTCAACACAGGAGCACCCAGATTCATAAACAAGTTATTAGAGACCTACAAGGAGACATTGACTCCCACAGAATAACAATGGGAGACTTCAACACTTCACTGACAGCATTAGACAGATCATCAAGGCAGAAAATTAACAAAGATATTCAGGACCTAAACTCAGCATTGGAACAAATGGATCTGATAGCCCTTTCCAGAAGTCTCCACCCAAAAACAACAGAATACACATTTTTCTCATTGCCACATGAAACATATTCTCTAAAATCAACCACATAATTTGACATAAAACAATCCTCGACAAATGTAAAATAACCAAAATCATACCAAACACACTCTTGGACTACACTGCAATAAAAATTAAAGTCAACACAATGAAAATCGCTCAAAAACATACAATTACATAGAAATTAAACAACATTCTCCTGAATGAATTTTGGGTAAATAATGAAATTAAGGCAGAAATCAAGGAGTTCTTTGAAAATAATGAGAACAAAGTTACAACACACCAGAATCTCTGGGACACAGATAAGGAACTGTTAATAGGGAAATTCATAGCACTAAATGTCCACGTCAAAAAGTTAGAAATATCTCAAATTAACAACCTACCTTCACAACTGAAACAATTAGAGAAGCAAGAACAAAGCAACTCCAAAGCTAGCAGGAGACAAGAAATAACAAAAACCAGAGCTGAAATAAAGACACAAGAAAAACATTCCAAAGATCAACAAATCCAGGAGTTGGTTTTTGAAAAAAATTATAAAATAGAGAGGCCACTAGCTAGACTAATTAAGAAGAAAAGAGAGAAGATCCAAATAAACACAATTACAATTGACAAAGGGAATGTTACTACTGACCCCACAGGAATAAAAACTATCAGAAACTATGATTAACACCTCTATACACATAAACTAGAAAACCTAGAAGGGATCGATAAATTCATGAGCATGTACACCCTCCCAAGACTGAGCCAGGAAGAAATTGATTCTCTAAACAGACCAATAATGAGTTCCAAAATTGAATCAGTAATAATAGCCTACGAACAACAACAACAACAAAAAAGCCCAGAACCTGATGAATTCACAGCTGAATTCTACCAGATGGACAAAGAAGGGCTGGTACCATTCCTACAGAACTATTTCAAAAAATTAAGGGGTAGGAACTTCTCCCCAACTCATTCTGTGAGGCCAGAATTATCTTCATACCAAAACCTTGCAGAGACACACACAAAATAGAAAACTTCAGATCAATATCCTTGATGAACATTAATGCAAAAATCCTCAACAAAATACTTGTAAACAATCCAGCAGCACATGAAAAAGCTAATCTACCACAATCAAGTAGGTTTCATCCCTGGGATGCAAGGTTGTTTCAACATATGAAAATCAATAAATGTGATTTATCACTTAAACAGAACTAAAGACAAAAACCACATGATTATCTCAATAGATGCAGAAAAGGCTTTTGATAAAATTCAACATCCTTCATGTTGAAAACTCTCAATAAACTAGGTATTGAAGGAACATACCTCAAAACGCAAGAGCCATCAATAACAACCCACAGCCAACATTATACTGAATGGGCAAAAGCTGAAAGCATTCCCTTTGAAAACTGGTACAAGACAGGGATGCCCTTTCTCACCACTTCTATTCAACATAGAATTAGAAGTCCTTGCCCTGGATTTTACAGGTTATGTATATTGGCAGAATATTTTTGGTGTTGTAATTTGGGTTGTGAAGCAGCAGACAGCACTAAATAGCAATGACTGGTAGATAGGCTCTTGCTTAGTCATGTGGCTCTTTTGTATTTCTGTGTGTTCACAGCAGTGCTCTCTAGTAGGGGGTAGGAGTAGAGATGACCCCCTCACCAGGTCTGCTCCTGGGCCTTGGGGGAGCTCCTTTGTTCAGTGCCACCATACCCACTTTCTTTATTAGTTGTTCCCAGCCATAGGGCTCCCTTGGGCAGAGTCCATGACTGGCAGACAGGCCATAGTCTTCCCAGACTGGCCCTGTGGAGGGAGGCATGCCCTGCTCCCATGTCAGCCCATAAACCCATGGGTCTCACGCTTCTCAGTGTTCTGAGAATGCAGGTTCCTCCTCTGTGTGAGTGCCAGACACAGATTTCTGCTTGGCAGTGCTGAGCTGGATGCTGCAGCCCTGGGACTCCATCTTCCAGTCCCTTGGGGTCAGGCACCAGCTGTGCTGGGGGATCTGAAATGCCCGTAGGCCTCTGGGAAGTACTCACGCAGGGCTACTGGCATCCAGGCTGGGCAGTGGAGGCTATGCTGTACACACACTTCTGCAAAAGGAACAAAGCAGAAGCCTTGGGATAGGCTGCAGGCAGAGGACCTGCAAATCAGATGTGCCCCAGTTCTATGGGAAAGACACTCTTGGCCCTGCAATAAGCTGGGGTTAGAACAACTGGAAGGAAGATGGAGAGCCTTGGGAATGGGTCCTTGTGGCCATGTTCTTCTGCAACTTTCCTGTGTGCAAAAATTCCCTTGGTTCTGTACAGGCTGGAGGTCTGTCTCTGTCTACTCTCTAGGAAGATCCCCCGGCTAGTTCAAATATCTATAGGGGTCATGAGATCTCTTATAGCTGGGATCCCAGGGGCCAGCAGCAATACTGGGCTGCCCTGCTGCCCCTTCAATCACCTCTTCCTTAGGAGCCCTTCAGGGGGTTAACACTTGGTAACCCTGCACAGAGTTCCCAGTTTCCTCCCTCTTTGGCCTTGGCGTCTGTGTTGCCTATCTATCAACTCTTAGTGTTTTCTCTTCAAAGGTCTGTTCAAAGTGTATTGGTTTACTCAATATTCTGGTCTCTCTCAGTAGGAGTGGTGCTTCCTGTCTGTAGCTAGTCGTCCATCTTGTCCTCTCTCCAGGCATATATTTTAAAGGGTTGTTAAAAAAATAAAAACAAAAAAACAAAGAAAGTTCAACTCAGTTCCGTGGGTTTAAGAAAAAAGTAAAAGTGAAGAAGGATGTAGAGCAGAGACCTGATGTGGTCCACAGCCCCAAATATTTACTGATTCTTTGCACAAAAATGTGAACCTTTACTCTAGTCAGACTCATCAAGAAAAACTGAGAGAGAGCAATTAGTAACAAAATCAGGAATGGGAGTGTTGATACCGCTATAAATATACAAATAATAAAAGGAAAATTAAAAAATATTATGAACAACTTTATGCTAATAAACTTAAGAATGTAGGTGAAATGGGAAAATTCATTGAAATGAACTACCTAAGCTCACTCAAGAAGACATAGATAACCTGAATAACATGATATATTTTAAATAAATTAAATATATAGTTAGAAACTATTCCACAAAAATAACGACAGGCTCAAATGAATTCTTTGGTAAATTCTAAAAACATTTCAGAAAAAAAAAATACCAATTCTGCTCAAGATTTTTCAGGAAGTTGAAGAATTTTATGCAGCCATTATCCTGATATTAAAATTATATAAACATATCATAGGAAAAAAATCAATAAAACTATAAACCACTCTCCCTCATAAACTTAGTTTAAAAAATCCTGAACAAATGTTAGCACTTCCGATCCAGCAATATATGACAAGGGTAAATTATAATAACCTAGTGGCATTTATCTGAGGATATAAAGGATGGTTTAACATTAAAAAGTTACATAATTCACAATCTTAATAGACTAAAAACTATATATAAAATATATGATCATCTCAATAGACTGAGAGAAAACAATTAATATAATCCAATATTTATTTCTAATAAAAATTCTCAGCAAACTAGGAGTAGAAGCTAATTTTGTCAACCTGATAAAAGTATATACCAAAAACCTACAGATATTATTATACTTAATTGTAGAATGCTGAATACATTCTTTCTAAAATCAGGAATAAGGCATGACTATCTACTTTCACAACTGTATTTAACATTGTCCTCATGGTTCTACACAGTACCAAAACAACAACAAACAAACAAATAAAATGGATGCAGATTGGGGAAAAAAAGTGAAATTGTCTTTATGCACAGATAATATGAGCATCTATATAAAAAATCTGATGGAGTGTATAGAAAGTCTAACCAGAACTAATAAATGAGTTGTACAAGGTGGTAGAATATAAGATCAACATGTAGAAAAAATAATCAGATACAAACATTTCAAAAATCATTACAATTTGATTTTATAATACAGAGTATGAAGTATTTAATGATAGATTTGACAGAAGATACGTAAGACCTGTTGAGAGAAAATGACAAAACATCAGTGAAGGAAACTAAAGACCTAAGTAAATAGAGATACGTAACTGATTTATGGGACTAAAGACTCAATTGCTTTAAGATTCTCCTATACATAATCTATATATTCTATACAATCTCAACAAAAATCTCAGCAATTTTTTTTAATTCCCAGGTGAAAACTATATTGAAATATAAAAGACCTAGAAAACCTCAAAGCATACTTCAAAAACGAACAAAATAAGAGGCCCAAAGACATCTGATTTTAAGAATTCTTATACAGCTATATTATAAGGCTTTACTTTTTATCAAATTTAATCTAACATATCATATTGTCTTAGAGATAGTCAAATTACATCAATGTACCTGAATGGAGAATATAGAAATGAATCTGCACATGTATAGCATATATGGACAATTGTCAGTTTATAACTTTCAACAAAGTTATAAGGGTAATTTAGTGGAGAATGGCTATTATTTTCCACAAGTTATGCCAAAAAATGGAATATCCATATATTAAAAAATGAACTTTTATTCATTCTGACACCATCTAAAAATATTTAGTCAAAATAAATCAAAGACCTAAATGTAAAACTAAATCAGTATAATTCTACATAAAGTTTGGATTAGGCAAAGCTGTCTTAGATATGATTCTAAAACCAGAATGCATAAAATGAGGTGAATTTTAATTTATTAAAATTAAAAATTCTTTGATAGATGCTGTTAAACAAATGAAATGTCAAGGCACAAACTGGAAAAAATATTTGCTGAGTGTATCTAACAATGGATCTAGAATATTTAACGTTTAAACATAATAATAATAAGAAGAAAAACATTAACAACCTACTACAGTTTGAATGTGTCCCCCCAAAATATGTATTGGAAACTTAATCCTCAATGAAACAGTGCTGGAAAGTGGGGTCTTCTTGGCTTAAGATGGAGCACCCCTTCTCTTTAGTTTAGGATGGGGTTACATCTCAACAAAGCCATCACAAGCTTAAAATATTATTGTAAAAAATTCATTTAATACACCTAACCTACCAAACATCATAGCTTAGCCTAGCTTTATTTAAATGTGCTCAGAACACTTATAGTAGCCTACAATTGGGCAAAATCTTCTAACACAGAGAGTATTTCATAATAAAGTGTGGAATATCTTATGTACTGTATTGAATACTGTATATTACTTTCAAATTGCAATGGTTTTGCAACAACATAAGTTGAAAAATTGTAAGTCAAACTATCATAAACTGGGGACTGCATGTGCGGGTGTCTGTATATGTATTGTATCTTTTGCACATTTTTTGTATTTTAGTCTAATTCTATTTATTTAGAGCTTCCAAAATACAAACTAATCTATAGTAACAGAAATCAAACACGTGGTTGCCTAGGACAATAAGGGAGAGTCATCGAGGGGCAGGGAGGAGAAAGTACAAAAAAGCAAAGGGAAACTTTGGGGGGTGATTGATATGTTCATTATCTCACCCTGGTGATGGCTTCATAGGTGTCTAAATATATCAAAACATGACAAAAATTCCACACTTTAAATAACTGCACATTGAATATGTGCTGTTATTTATTTGTTTATTTATTTATTGTATTTTTTATAGAGATAGGGCTTCACCATGCTGCCCAGGCTGGTCTTGAACTACTGGGCTCAAGCAATCTGCTGGCCTCAGCCTCTCAGAGTGCTGGGATTACAGGTCTGAGCCACCGCACTTGCCCTGTGCTGTTTTTTCATGTCAACTACACATCAGCATAAAAATGAAATTAGGGGTAAAGAGACACCCCTCCACCAACTGCAAGAGTAAAAGATAGAGAAGGAAGACTTCACATTCTTGCATTCTAACTCTTAACCTCTTAACCACTGAACTATATCATTATAGTCCACTACAGTCATGGGAAAGAACAATAATAAGTATTTTTTGGCACTCCATAAACCACTGAAAATCACTTTTGAAACATAGAAGCCTCAGATGTAAGTCAGCACTTGCTTCTCATAGCCCTTACCATTCATCACTGTCCACTCACATGGGGCAGTACAGGGTACGGGCATAGCATTATGTTGACGGCTACAAGTATTTTCTTCTCAATAAACATCCCTATGGTTCTGTGATGGGAACAAAAATGAAAAGACAGTTGCTGTGACACTTATTTTTCTCTCTCAGGATATCCAGACAAGCAAAAAGGTTCTGTCCATCTTGGAGATTGGTTAGACATACTTGTACTGCAGTTCACTCTAAAAGTTAAAAAAAAAAAAAAAAAGAAGTTTCATGTTTGTCATTATTGCTACTGCTTCCAAGATCTCTGTAAGACAATCAGGCAACCTGCAAGCTTATGAGATTTATTTGTGTAAAGAGTATATGGCATTACCTGTCCTTTGAACCTCTAATTAGGAGATTTTAGCAGATAGAATCTAATTTATAAGAAGGGCCTACACCCTGGATAATGAAACATAGCCTATTATGAACTTAAATAAACAAGAGCTATAATGCAATGCCAAAACAAATCATTCTGACATGATTTAAAAATATAAGAGGCTTCTTCAAATATCATCAAGAATAAGTCATTTAGTGTTTCAGGTTCATACATCAATGCAGTTGCTGTCACTATGAAAAATTGGACTTTTTGTTTACTTAAAATTTGAAATGCCATGATTTGGTATTTGAAAAATGAGGCGGGAAAAATGAATGTCCTCCTGTTTGTGAAAAATGGAGATTTTATTAGAGCAAAGTAGGGAGGAGGAGAGAGTGCTCATCTGCTCCTGTAGAACAATGTTTACTCAGGAAGAAATATAACAATGGGCAGGCCACTGGGGATAAAGGAAGTAGAATCACTTAGGGAGCTGATGACAACAGGAGCCAAGACTACAGCCTGGGCCTGGAGCTGCCCTACCTTTTGGTCCCTACACACACATAATGAATAAATGCATCTTGAAGTAAGACTCATATTTCATGGCAGTGTGAGACTCCCCAGCTAGACTGCATCTGTTAATAATAAAAATTTGCTTTCTGGAATGAGAGTTTAATAGTTCTTGTTCATGCTTTAAATAGGAGATAACAGCAATAAATCAGCATTATGATTTTAGTAGGTAGTAGCATATGAAATATAATATGTTATTTCTGGCATTTAATTTGGTCAAAATTAAGTTAAAATATTCACCCAAAGGGACAGATTGATAAAATAATAATTATAAGTATATGATGATTCTAAGAAATTTTATACTTTGTGCATTCTGGAAGTACCATTACATTTCACATACATATTATCTTTATTGCCATAATGAGAAAATATTAAATTACGTTATTCAACTTCAGAAGCCAAGTGTCTGCTTGTTTATTATTACAATAAAGTTTACATGCTTACTGTGTTTTGCAATATATTTTTATATGCTCTTAATGAATTTAATTAGTAATTAACATATGAGATTAATTACTTAGTAAATTCTTTTTTAAGATAAACACCTACATTTATGGCTTTAGATGGGTCACTTTAATTTTAGCCTTTGTATGTCAATTCAATTAAGTTATTCCTACTTGCTCCCTCTCTATCTGCTTATGCATGCACACAGACACACACACCCATAAAAGTATCAAAATTATCATAAACAACCTGATATAACTATGTATGAATACAGATAATGTAGACAAAAATACATACTTATGAAACACAGATATACAGACCAAATGATTTACAACCTATTTGAAAGCAAGTTCTATATCTGACTTGTCTTTTGTCTGCACCCATATTTATTGCACTATATTGCAAAAAATTAATTCTTGCTAAGTATTCCTTGAAACAATGACAAGAGGTTAATGAAGGAATAAATATAGCAACTGAGAACTGTCAAAAATAATGTTGACAGACAGTTGGATGTGGCCATTTGCATAAGTCTCATTGATTCCTCTAGATCAGCATATATAGAACATTTTTCTTCCAGAGAGAAATATGCAATTTATACTTCCAGTCACAGGTATATACACCTCATTCTGTGCATCCTTGCTAACTCTAGGTTTCTGAGAAATACTTTTTGCTAGGCTGATAAATTTTTATTTATATTCTTATATTATTGAGGTTTTTTCTTTTGATATTAATGGCTATTAAATTTTACCAAAATTTTTGTGGGCATATTTTCATGCTTTCACGGCATTTTTCACTAAGCAATTTACCTGGTGAATTTGGTGAATTATATTGATAGTTTGTTTCATGAGATACCATGAAAACACTCATTACACTTCCTAATGAATATCCGTTTTTATATTATCTGTTCAGTGTATGTTTACTAGATTGCTAACTGGTTTTTCAGATTTCAATTTATAATTATTTTATTTTCTAAGAATGTATGATGGAGTAAAAACTGTTTAAAGAGCACTATTTAAAACAGCTCAAGCATGCCACTAAAAATATTTCTCATTTGTTAAGAAGAAATTATATAAACTTTTAAAAAATGTTAGTGATATCAGTGGCTTTAATGTTTTGTGCCTGTCAAATTAATACGATATTACTTACAGAATATTGATGTGATTCCATTTGGTTGGATAAATTAAATAAATGGTACACTGCTGTAATTACTATAGTTTTATAATATATCTTACTACGTGGTCGTATAAGTCTTACAGCTTTGTTCTTTTTCTGAAAGACTCACTTGAATATTCTAGAGTATCTGCATGACTATGTAAAGTTTTTAATCTGATAAACAATGCAAAAGGAAATGAAAATTTAGGGTTTTGAATGGGATCATATTGAATCTACATATTATATATTAATGTATTAAAGTGAGGAGAATTTTCATCTTTATAATATGGAGTCTGACAGTTCATGAATATGGTATATTCTTGCACTTATTTCAGTCTTTTTTAATTTCCCTGGGCAATCAAAAAATTTATTGTGGAGACCTTATAACTTTTAAGTTAGATTTATTTTGAGATATTTGTTGTGTTTCCAACCGATTTTAAATGATATTGGCTACTGTGCAAACACTATGCAAAGAAAAGTTAGTGCAGCCACACTAATATTAGACACTAAGCCTACTTTAAGACAAGAAGCGTTATTAAAAGAATATTTGATGATCATACAAGGGTAAATCCAGAGTGTAATATAATAATACTAAAATTGTGAGGACTTAACATATGGAAAATAGTTAATGAAATAAGGAGAAATCTACAAATTCAAAATCCGATTAGAAAGTTAAGTATATCTTGGGCTGGGCGTGGTGGCTCACACCTGTAATCTCAGCACTTTGGGAGGCCGAGGAGGGTAGATTGCTTGAAGTCAGGAGTTTGAGACCAGCCTGGCCAACATGGTGAACCCTGACTCTACTAAAATACAAAAACTAGCCAGGCATGGTGGCAGGCCCCTGTAATCCCAGCTACTTGGGAGGCTGAGGCAGGAGAATCACTTGAACCCAGGAGGTGGAGGTTGCAGTGAGTCGAGATCACGCCACTGCACTCCAGCCTGGGTGACAGAGTGAGACTCTATCTCAAAAAAAAAAAAAAAGTTAAGTATATATCTCTTTCAATAGACGATAGAATGAGCACACATTCCTCTAATACAAATATAAAAGATTGGAACAATAATATTGACAAATTTTACCTAATTTGCAACTTTAGAACAACTTCACTTATAAGTGGCAAAATTTACCTTAATTTCAAGTGCACATGTAATATATTTTAAAACTATCGGATTTTTTAAACAACCTTAAAAATGTCAGTAATTCAGAATATAACCTCTGACAGTGATAAAATTAACCAAGATACCAACAACAAAAAATAACTAGCAAAAAGACTAACACATAGAATTAAATAAAAATTTTAATAATCTGTGAGCCAGAAAGGGTATCAAAATAGACATCATAAACTGTTTTAATCTGAATGACAAGAAAGATACTAATATATATAAACATAGAGATGCTTTTTGATGCTTGCGAAAATAGCTTGCAATTATTAGGAAAAATTAGTGGTGTTTCAATTAAAAAGATATCTAACTCTCAAATTATTTTTAAGATCACTTAGTTATGTTCGGATAACCTTTTAAAAATAAATGGTTATTATATGATCACTTAAAATACTGCTCCAAGCTATCACACAAGTATTTTTTTTGTTTGGTTTGTTTTTGGTTAACATTATTTATTAAAATCTACAAGGTAAGTTTGTACTACCTTTTCTAGATTTCCATAGCATTACCACATACAGACCTCTACTATAGCATTTGAATTTTTATAAGCCAATATTTGAAATGACTTTCTACTCTACTAATCAATTGGTATTGTCATACCTTATTAGTCTTTCTAAGCCTATAATCAAGCAGAGTACCATATAAGATAGACACTTAATAAATGTTAGTTGAGGGGATGTGTTAAAATACTCATGTCTATAGACTAGAAAAAAAAATGGGAAAAAGCATCGTGTGAGCATCAAAGGCAGGTACAGTAGATTTACCCTGCTGAGGACTTAGATGTTCTTAAATTTGGCATAAAATTTCCAAAGACATTTCGGGAATTCAGACACACTGATTCATAATATAATTTAAGTAGATAATTGGGTTTGCTATATAGGAATGTAATATTGCTGAATTATCTTAATGGAAATGTCCTGGGACGATCAATTTTAAAACTGGAAGTATGCATACTGAAGATTTCAGTGAGGAAGGGTAACTCCAGTAAGAACAGCAGTTCTAATTTTGGCAAGACTGCTGGGTAGTTGTTGGGTCAAATCTGCTGATTGAGGGGTCCCTTGTCACAACTGGCCTTCATTAGTGCACTCACTGTAATCAGTAATCAGCTGGGAAGTGTGACGTCTACACAAATGCAGTGGTAGATCCAGGACAGCAGCTGGGGCTATTAGTCAATTATTCTGTTTACAACAGGTCTGAAATGTGCCTTTTCTAGGCTTCCAGGCTTACTGAGTGCATATTATAAGAATAAACTTATGTAGAAAAATAGAACACCTCTTTGCTCCGTTCAACTTTATGGCTAATCATTGGAACAATAAGAATAAGAGCATCCTAGGCTCCTGGTTCAGATTTTATGGCAAACAGATGATAAAATAAGATCTATCTATGCAACTGCTGATTTATTTCAACTTGTCTGTCATGAAGAATAGTCTACAAACAGAAAACGATTAAGTAAATATTATGAGAGAAAAAGAGTGATATAGAGATGAGTCAATGGGAATATGTATCTATATATAAGCTCTTTCCTCCAAATATTTGGTTGGGCAAGACTTTTGCTACATTTGTCCAAAATTCAACTGGGTATGGTTATCACATAATTATTCTTGCAAGTGAATGTACAATCATCCACTGATCACACGAATATCATGCCTATAAAATACCGGAAATAGTATACTTAACAATAACTTCTTCCTGCAATCTACATATTTTTTTCAGTTCTTCTACTTATTTCAATGGCTATATAGTTTAGAGTTAAAAACTTCATAAATTAGGAATCTTTTCAGAATAAATGAATAAAAATGGAATTTAAACACATTAAAACAAAACAAAATGAAAAGAGAACACATGAATTTATTGGATTATGTCACTGCAAAATACATACATAGGGTTTACACTGAATGTGGTTTTGATTCAGAGCCCAAATGACATCACCAGAACACATTTCTGGGTTGTATTGCATTTCTGTTTTGTTTTATTTTTAGTTAGCTTCCTACTCTAGCTGTTTTAGGAAGATAGCTTTAACTCTTTCATGCTGCTATCTTAGTCTACCAAGACCAGCAGGAAATTGTCCAAACTAATTTTCCCCAGTGCCCAGGAAATGTTTCTCTGTGTCATGTTTGTTACATAACATGCTATTTCTGAATCATTAACTCTCTGGAACTGGTTGTGAGTTCATTTCCACTAAAATTGGGCTAAGATTTGGCAGAGAGGTGATTTTCCAAAAAATTTTCAGGAGTTACTGACAGAAAAAATACTAATAGATACTAAAGAGTTATAAGCAAAAGTTCACTACATAAATTTTATTATTTTCCCAACAATTTAATTATGATGAAAAATAGTGAAAAATAAATCATCAAGATATAGCACCAAGACAAACAAAAATCCTTCTTAGATTTCCTTTTTGGGGGATTATTTGTACATTAGCTATCCTCTCTTTTGCAGATTATAAAGAGCAAATTGCATGTAAGAGATTATATTAGGTAAGTAATTAAGAGCATAACATTCAATGCTGAATAAATAATTAATATAATTAGAGACATGGCAATTTTGGCCTTATGTTTTTAGATGAGAAAGGAAAGAAACAATTATTTTACAAAAATAAATTATAAGGTCAACTCTATAGGTAAATTAGAAATAGTTTTTGAAGTGTCTTCAATGGGTTCATGGTTTACATTAATTCCAAATAAGTATCTAGTGTTTGATCTGTTGTACAAGTTAAAAATCTGAACATTGAGGAGAGAACACAATGTAAGATACATTATAAAAATGCAATTCAAAGTGACATATGATTTATTTTTAACAATTATTATTTGCACTAGTTTCTTTTAATTCTCATTGACAAAAGAAAGTTTATAAATATGCACCTGCACCCAATATGTACAAAACATGTAAATCCTGATTTTAAAAGGTTGATAAGGGAGTAAAATTAAAACCTATGTCCAATTAACTTCCTGTTCCAACCCATCATTAGGAAATAAAGCATCCAAATTCATGGTAAATTTTCATTTAGAAACAGACCCTATCTAATGAGGACAGGCTGTATTCTACACTCTGTACTGTTTTGTATATATTATCTCAGTAAATCATCAAAACATTTCAGTATATTAATACATGAGATAATAAAAGTAATCCTCAGACAAACGAGGGGAGCTAATTTCTTCCTTCATTTAAGTAATTTTAACACATTTTATTGCTCAAATACTTTGTGTAAGATACTTTCTCGCTTGAGGTTTTTGATGTTGAATAAATTTATAAGTTTATAACCAGTGTTACAGACATATAACAAATATGACAGTAAGTAAATATAAAATTTTAACATAGACTAGGTAAACAAGAAGAAAACATACAAAAAGATGGAGAATGACTGGGTGGAGACTTATGTTGGGTTTTCATTAAGGTGACAACCTCAGAAATGAGAAAAGGAAGACCACTATACCAAGATTCTGGAATAGAATTACCGGGCCAAAAAAGGATGCATATATTCAATTTTTTTAATAATGCAAAATTTAATTTCTAAACTGGTTTGCTAATATATACTTCCACAAGCAGGTCCAGTGGCTCTATAACCAATGGCACCTATTATTGTCAGATTTTTATTTATGCTAAATGGTGAATATAAATATATTTCATATTGTGGCTTTAATTAACATATTCATCATTATTAATGAAGTTGAGCTTTTTTCCTCTAATTTTCTTTATCTATTATATTTCCTCTTTTGTGAAATACCTAGTCAAGTCATTGTTCATTTATTATTTGCAGCACGTGGGCTTTTAAAAAACTGTATGTTAAATTTATTTATACTTACAAACAGTTTTCCTTTTTCAAGTGTGTCAAAATTGTAAATATATTTTCCTAGGATACAACTTGTCTTTTCCCATTCTACATCTTTTAATTAATAGAGTTCTAATTTTAGTGCAAAGTTTTCTTTGTTATTTGTGCTTTATGAAACTTTTAAAGCTATTTTGTTGTGATCATACAGCAGAAACAGGGTCAACCCTAACCGAAAATTTGGTTCAGAGGTTGAGATTGCTGATATCACACTCAAACCACAAGGATATAAAATGTTTCATTATTTACAGAGTGAGGCTTTCTGAATCATAAAGATATTTATCAATATAGTTACTTTAAGTTTTCCTATTGTTGCTTTTACATTTGCTATTTTATCCACCTGCGATTAGTTTTTATATATTTTCTTAGGAAGTATTCTACTATTTTTTAAACATATGGATAGCAACTTGTCTAACCACCGTTTATACAATAATCAATTTTTTCACAGTTATATAATGCCATATAAAATCCACGTAAAAATTGGTCTTTTCTTGGATTCTTATTTCATTCTATTTGTGCATTTTTTTTTAAATTGGTCTGGAATTGACAAATTTTCCCGGGAACAACAACAACAACAACAACAGAGAGCATGCATTTGTCTCTGTGGTCTTCCTCTGTTCTTCCTCAATTCTCTAGCTGCTTCTTCTATAGCTTTCTGATTCTGCTAAACAGATAATTAACTTTTGGATTTTATACAGCTTTTCTGATTGTTCTTAGCAGGAATGTTGATCTGTCACAAAGTACTCCCTTCTAACCAAAATGTTTCTTATTCTTTCCTCTTTTTTATTTTAACCATATTCAACATACATATTTTGTGCTTTGTGCCTGTGAATTAAGACATTAGAAGTCTTTATAGATCTGATTTGGCTGTCTCTCCTCATTCTGCTGACTCTTGCTCATGGTGCCTTTATCCCTGTGTGTTTTGTTTTAATTTTATTTTATTTGTTCATGTGAACTCACCCACTTAGGACTATTTTCTATGGGCCTTGGTTAAAGAATGGTATTAAAGGTTTTTCCCATTCATTTTTGCCACATAATTGGAAAACAATTGTACTAGAACCATTTTAAAAACATATTTGCCTTGAGACTTTTTTTTTTTTTAATGCAACAGGTTTGTGAACTTGAGCAGCAAACCTGCTTAAGGCCAAGGTTTTAATCATGTAATCTCAGGAGATATTTTTTTTAATCTCTACGTGGTCCTTATGTTAAGACAATACAGATTTTTCAGTTTCTTTCTGAGATGCTTTATGTGGTTCAATTTTATCCTTACATTGAGGATGTATTGCTTTCAGGACTTAGCTATATGCAAGCATTGCTTATTGGAACTCACACCCTGGACAGGCCTTTGGCTTTATTTTCTGCCCCCTGACTTTCTCATAAGCCTCAATAAAGAAGCTCATCAGTGTAACCATGAGAAAAATAATGGACAAACCCAAATTGAGGGGACATTACACACCACTTGACCAGTAATCCCCAAAAGTTTCAAGATCATTGCAAACAAGAAAAGTCTAAGAAATGGTTATTATAGGGAGGTACTTCAGTAGGCATGCCAACTTAAAATAATGTGGTATCCTGGATAAGATCTAGATATAGACAAAACTAGGTAAAAGCTAATGGAAATCAAATTGTGAAATTTAGTTAAACATAATGTACCAATTTGTTTCATTAGTTGTGACAAATGTACTGTGATGATGTAAGATCTTAAAAGAGAAAAGTGGGTACAGAGTATAGAGTTGACAAGATTTTTTTGTATTAACTGCAACTTCGTGGATGTGTTGAGAGAGAGTGATCCAACTTTATCTGACTTCGAAAATACTTGCATTCTCTCTCTCTTTCTTCCTTCCTTTCCTCAATTTAACCTACCTGCCTCTTTTCCTCCTGGGATCCCCCCACCTCTCTCTTTCTTTCTTTCTTACTTAGCTTTTCAACTATTAATTCATTTGTGGCTTTTGAGATTTTTCTTATTTTCTGGTCCAAACAACAATTCACTTGAAATTATGTTTTTAATATTTCATTAAACATTTTAGTTAGTTTTAGAAACAGTTTTGTCAGCATATCTAACTGCTCATAGTGACAGAAGTCAAAACTGGTACTTTCTTTTTCATTTCAGTTCAAACATGCCTCTAAGTTAGAAAAGTCTAGTCATGTGTTTACATAATTGCAAAGAAAGCTGAGGAAGTGAGTTTTATGAATTTGCTAATCATAAGGTGAAAAGTTTCTGAACAATAGAAACAGTAAACAAATAATGTTTCTTCTAAGCCAGATATTTGAAAATGAATGACAAATTAAAAATATTTCTTAATATTACCTTACAATTTTGTATTACCATACAATTTTGTTATGTTAGTTTTCAATGTATTTATTGGATTAATAGATAAATCAGATTATACTTTGTCATTAGCAAGAAACACTTGTTTTTAAAAAGACCAGCACCAGGCCAAAATCCCATGTGTGAACTTTCGAGCCTAACCATGGGCAATATCGTTCAGAAATTGTATAAGGCTTTGCCTGTCAGGCCTAATAAGAAGCTACCCTTCCCTCACCAGTCTTGGAGTACAGTCAGTACTTGCACTTTTCCAGAAAGAGCTGCTGTCAAGGACCCAGCACTTCTAGACCAATCAAGCTCATGTGCGTATCTAAGTGTCTAGCCCAGGCACTTCCTGTTGGAAGCCTCCTCATCAGGGACATTGGCTGAGACTTCTAAGCCACCTTTGCAGAGATGTCTTTGTAGAAAAACCTTGACTGAGGCATTTGCCCCTATCTGTCCTGGATGTCATCTGTTCAGAGTCCCACAAGGTTCTGTGGAAAAATGGAACACTGGGAAGCTAGCGACTTTTTCTTTTGCATCTTTCCTGTGCTGTCACAGATAATAAATAAATGTTTGGCTGTCACTTTCAGTTTGGCTCATTGTGCTAATTGACCACCTATACGAAGGCAATTTGACTATTTTACTTATGAATATTTTTATTGAACTATTTTTACATAATTTTAATGATAAGGTTTAATAATGCTTATGTTTGCATGCAGTCAGTGCTTTAATACAAACACTTTCATATAATACTTGTACTTTCATATAATACAACTTCAGCAGAATAAATGCTACATAAGACATTATTAAATGTTTTATTTACCTGAGATAATTAATGTTGTCAATTTAATATATCCTTTTCTACCACTATTATAATACGGAATGTTGCTACAAGAATGAATTTGTTCATAGGCATGAAAAAAGGAATATCTGTGATTAAAATAAGTCTAAGATGCAAACATCAGTACTTAAAATTCATAATAGATTGATGTATTACTTTTGAAACTGCTAAACAAGACCATTGAGCAATCACTAGAAAAAAATAGATGAAATAATTTTAATTTTTTTCTGTTTTCAAGGAAGTGGCAAGAATCTACTATAGGATATTTACACACATTTTTATTTTTATGCATCAGTTACTAGTCTAGTACTATATCATTCAGTGCTGAAATAAAATATTTAAATAGCCAAACATACTCCTTAGCAATATATGAAGTGCAAAACAGTTTATAACAACAGTGCAAAGATAAATTTAAGCACATATTCAAGAAGGGTATCGTGTTTTGAAAACAAATAGTCACATTCCTAGCAAAAGATTTAATGACATTGACTATAATACTGATTTGATAGGATTCATTTCTCAACTAATGAGGAATGTGATCGTGGTGGAGTTGGTAATTAAGAACAAATGCCTAATGGTTATATTTTAGGTGTTAGAAATTATAAAGTAGTAGGAAATTCTCAAGTAAACTCAAATTATTTTTACTCAAATTGAGGAGCAGTTAGGTCACTTAAATGATAAATATCTTTGTTTTTCATATATTGTTCTGATGCATGAAATATGCCAAATCTGATGATAAATTTTTGTGTAACGTGGCAACATTTCTGCATGTTATCATTCTCTTTTAAATGTATGTTCTGTGTAGATGCAGTCTTCTCTGGTATTAATACATGGTATTCTTTTGTTCTACCAAATAGCATTATCCTAGGGCTTATGTCATTGGTTTCCTTGTTAACTTATTTTGTATTGCAAATGTCATGTTAGCTGTGAATTCAGGTACATTTTTTTCTCTAAAGCCCTATAAGCTTTATAAAACGAGTTATAATTCAGACTGCTTAACCTATTTTGAATGCTTGCAATTTTAAACTTTCAACATATCCAGAAATGCATTTCATGTGTTTACACTCATTTTATGAAAAAAATAAAAATAAACCTTGGCCTTTAAATAGCATTCTCAAATTTAGACAATTTGTGATCAGAACTTGCATTATTACTGTCAGTGCAATAGGGTTGAGTTGTAAAAAGATGGTTTTCTCAATTGTCAGATAATACCTAGACTAAAATATTCCCCTTGTTCCAGTTTTAACTGGTTATACTGCCAGATTAAACCAATCTGTGATTCATTTTGGCTGTATCAATTATTCCTGTTCATTTTTTTAATATGCTGAGAACTAAACGTTTAGTTAATTTGCTACTACAGTAGCATGAATCTGCTAAGCTATTTTTTGCTTAGTTTTCTTTTTTAAACAAAGGCAATTTGAAATCTTAAAGTAAAATTTTGCCAAATTGTAAAGGAAAATAAAATAAATAATAGAATTTCCTTTAATGATTACTCTCGTTGGGGAGCTTAGTTTAGGATCTTTATTCTATAAAACCTACAGACTGTCATTTTGCTGTTAATTACCATCACAATGCATTAGTCTATTTTACGTAATCCTCAGTCAATAAGACACTATGAGACATGTTTGGAAAGTGCATTAAAACATGTCTCTTCTGAGGTTAGATTATAAAAAATAGAAAGCAATTTTGTAAATATAGTTTTTTCTGTTTTGATAAATTATTTTATTTTATTGCTATAAAGTTTTAAGGGTATGTGAATGACTTGAATTTTGAAAGATTCTCACAGAGCTTACAGAGGGTTGGGGTCTGAGTACTCTAAAATAATATAAAATATTATTTGAAATTAAATTCAGACATATTATTAGATTATTATTTCTGGAGTTCAAATAAACTTATTTTTGCAGAGTTTGCTTACATAAGCAGGTTATTCAAATACATGTGAGTGCAATCATGGTTTATCTTTCCTTTAAGATCCTCCAGAAATAGACATGAACTGGTTATATAAGTTAATGTTCAGAAAGTCATTTATTGGAGCTCTCTCGTAAAAATCTAAACTAAACTTGGAATTTTTGTTTTCCCCAATCTGCCTATTTGAAGAAATTTAAATTATCTAAATTATATATTGATGCTGATATTTAACATATTTAAGTTCATTTTCTGATTTTTGGAATGTCTTTGCAGTAAAAAAATACTTAGTAAGTGTTTTGCTTCAGTACTGTGTTTGATTCTTAATTCCTTCAGAATTATTTAGCAGAAATCTACATGGCCAACAGATATTCCTTTTAAGGAAAAGCAAAGGTCACCAATATGGTCTCAGTAAATGTGACTGTATAGAGAAAGTTGAACATTGAGAGGATTCAAAACACTAGAAGGTTGTCATGTAATTTTCTCACTTATACTTGATTTGTACTCTAATATTTTAAGAAGTGAAGAAGAAAGGAAGTCCAATTAGAATCTAAATATTTTTCTAAAATAAAAAATTATATATTATAATTTATATTTATATAATATATACAAATTATATAAATATAATTTATATTTATAATATATACAAATTATATAAATATAATTTATATTTATAATATATACAAATTATATAAATATAATTTATATTTATAATATATACAAATTATATAAATATAATTTATATTTATATAGGATATATAAATTATATAAATATAATTTATATTTATATAGGATATATAAATTATATAAATATAATTTATATTTATATAGGATATATAAATTATATAAATATAATTTATATTTATATAGGATATATAAATTATATAAGTATAATTTATATTTATATAGGATATATAAATTATATAAATATAATTTATATATAAATATAATTTATATTTATATAAAATATAAATTATAAAATTATACAATTTATATAAATTATGTAATATAATTTATAATTTATATAGTATAAATATATGTGTATTTTATAAATAAAATATGTTTATGAATTAAATTATATAATTATTGCCAAATTCAAAGAGAATCTTAAGAGCTGAAAAAAGTAAAAATGAAATAGAAACAATGTGAATTATATATATAAAATCATAAAACAATGCCATTCATGAAAACTGTATGATTAGTTGACATAGACCGTGCAAACTAAGAAGTAAATTTATTTATTGTATTTATTTATTCTCCATAGTTACTACTATATATTCACCTTCATTTGCTCTGCCAAAAATGACAACTATCTTCAAAAATAAACTTGATTTTAGAAACAGCTAGTCCTTATCTATAGATGTCACTCTGCATAAATGCTACTCAGTTAAGCACCATTT
Organism: Pan paniscus; assembly: GCF_029289425.2. Taxonomy (NCBI): domain Eukaryota; kingdom Metazoa; phylum Chordata; class Mammalia; order Primates; family Hominidae; genus Pan; species Pan paniscus. The sequence continues at coordinate 101,027,620 of NC_073253.2, forward strand.
TGAGTAAAAACTACATTTTTTCTTAGAAAATAAAGACAGCTAACTTATATTTTTAAAAAGCATAATTAATTTTCTTCATTCCAAAATGTCAAAGTAATTTTGATACGGACAGGAGGCAGGGAAATTCTGGGCAGACAGGGCAGGTCCCCAGTGACGGCCCTACCCTCAAGTCTGGAATTGCCACCCAAAGTGAGAACATATATTCCTGTTTTCTGACTTAAATGTTGCCTTTTCGAAAACCACCCATGGCCTGCCCTACCCCCATTTTGTGCCCATAAAACCCTATCCTGTGCCCATAAAAACCCTCAGGGATGGCTGGACTCCAGGGGAAGATTATCTTCCTGCTCTGTCCCCTTTTTAGTTCCCCTTCCTGCTGAGAACCACTGTCATTGGCAATAAAATCCCTCACATTGACCATCTCCAATTTGTTCATGCAACCTCATTCCTCCTGGACACCAGACAGGATCTCAGGTGTGGGTGCAAAAGGCTGTCACACTGACCCTCCATTGAGCTGTGAACACTTAAGCCGAACATGGACAGCAAAGCTAAAAGAACACTGATTGTAACACTCTTTCTGGGGTTTCTGGGGTTGTGGGCATCTCCCCAGATGCTGCCATGGGGCCTCATAGAGTTTTGCTCCTGCTGGTGCCCAAAGGCACTTGCTCCTACCCCCACTCACCTACACTCCCCCTCTTGCAAGGGATGGAAGGCAGTGGCACCAAGCAAGTGGAGTCCACCCCTGCTGACACTGAAGTGGCCGGCTAGTTCTAGTGCCTGTGCACTCCAGTTTCCGCCCATGAAGAAAGAGGTCAGGGAAAATTTCCTGCTTCAGTTTCAAATGTTCTATAATACTAAGTTTATAAAATCTAATGTTATTTCTATCTTAAAATGCCAAATAGCTTCAGAACTATCTTACTAGTCAAGTGTACAACTGCCCTATAAGGTAGGTTATGATCTTCCTTAAACTAATATAAGCACCATAAAGGAAATAAAGTACAATGTTCATAGCTGACTTCAAGGTGTTCACTCAGAAATTGTGCCTACATGTATAGCTGGTGCTACACTTCTGAATTACAGAAGTGTTGGTTAATAAATCAGTCCCAAATGTTAAATTTTACTCTAGTCTGAATAAAAAAGTTGCTTTTGTTACAAATATCTTCTTATATGCTACTTAGTTGTTGTTATCCTTACTTGCCTTCTGGAGCTTTGGTAACTTTTTGGTTCATTAACCACTGTAATGACCAACTCTGCATGACTTCTCTTAACTTCACATACACACAACACAATGCACCTTGCCTGGATGCCAAGGTGCACACCTCTATTGAGTTATTTCCTGAGACTTCCCTTTGACACAGAGGCTTGAGACTTCTCAGACCTGACTGGAGGCCATACTTGTGGAAAAAAAATAAATGGTATGGAATTAACACCCTGCAGGGCAAACATTTCCCTATTTAGATCAAGAAAGTTGGTAGACAATTTTTTTCTTACTCTCTGCCCTGCCTCACCATGGACTTCCCTGGGACCAGTAATCCTACAGCCTTTCAGAAGAAGTCTCCAGCTACATTAGTCTGTTTTCACACTGCTATAAAGAAATACCTCAGTCTGGGTAAGTTATAAAGAAAAGAGGTTTACTTGACTCACAGTACCACATGTCAGGGAGCCTCAGGAAACTTACAATTATGGTGGAAGCCAAAGGTGAAGCAAGGACCTTCTTTATATGGTGACAGGAGAGAGAAGAGTGCATGTGTAGGAGGAAATGTGAAACACTTGTAAAAACATCAGATCTCACGAGAACTCACTCACTATCACAAGAACAGCATGGGGGAAACTACCCCCATGACCCAATCACCTCCCACCAGGTCTCTCCCTCAGTATCTGGGGATTACAATTCAAGATAAGATTTGGGTGGGGACACAAAGCCTATCTATATCACCAGTTAGAAATCATTTTCGCTTAGCTCCATGAGGTAGCAGCTCAGTACTACATCTGTTTATTGACTTCCTTCTTCCCTGCTTCATTCTTTTCTCTTGTATTCTGTTTCCCTGGGATTGCACTCTCTAATTTAGTAATTAATTTATCTAAGTTTACTCCCCAGTTCTGATTTCTGGTGGAGCCAAATTAAGTAACTTTTCAAAGTTCCTTTTCCATTCTAACATTCTCTTTCTAAGAAGAATATTCCTATGCTGGGATTTTTTTTTTTTTTTACTTTTATTTTAGGTTCAATGTGCAGGTTTCTTCTATGGGTAAATTGTGTACCATAGGAATTTGGTGTACATATTATTTGATCACCCAGGTAGTAAGCATAGTACCCCATAGGTAGTTTATCTTTTCTTTTTTTCACATCATTTTTTTCATTTTTAATTTTTGTAGGTACATAATAGGTGCATATATTTATCAGGTACATAACATTTCTTGATGCAGGCAGGCAATGTGTGATAATCACACCATGGAGAATGGGGTATCCATCCCCTCAAGCATTTATCCTTTGTGTTAAAACAATCCAATTACCCTTTTATTTTTAAATGTACAATTATTATTGACTATAATCACCTGTTGTGCTATCAAAGAGTATGTCTCACTCATTCTTTGTATTTTTTTGTACCCAATAATTATCCAGCCCCTCACTAAACTTTCCAGACTCTGGTAACCATCCTTCTACACTTTATCTGCATGAGTTCAATCGCTTTGATTTTTAGAGCCCACAAATAAGTGAGAACATACGATGTTCCTCTTTCTGAGCCTGGCTTATTTCACTTAACATAATGATGTCCAGTTCCATCCATGTTGTTGTAAGTAATAGGGTTTAATTCTTTTTTATGGCTAGATTAGTACTCCACTGTATATAATTACCACATTTCTTTTTATCCACTCATCTGTTGATGGACACTTAGGTGCTTTCAAATCTTAGCTATGGTAAACAGCACTGCAGCAAACATGGGAGTGCAGATATCACTTCAATATACTGATTTTCTTTCTTTTGGGTAAATGTCCAGCAGTGGGATTGCTGAATTATATGGTTTTCTATTTTTAATTTTTTGAGGCACCTCCATACTGTTTTCTATCATGGCTGTACTAATTTACATTCCCACCAACAGTGTACAAGGATTCCCTTTTCTCCACATTCTCTCCATTTGTTATTATCTTTCTTTTTTTTTTTTGAGATGGAGACTCGCACTGTTGCCTGGGCTGGAATGCAGTGGTGCGATCTCAGCTCACTGTAACCTCTGCCTCCCAGGTTCATGTGATTCTCCTGCCTCAGCCTCCCCGGTAGGTGAGATTACAGGTGCACACAACCACACCCGGCTATTTTTTTGTATTTTTAGTAGAGATGGGGATTCACCATGTTGGCCAGAATGGTCTCAAACTCCTGACCTCGTGATCCACCCACCTCAGCCTCCCAAAGTGCTGGGATTACAGGCGTGAGCCACCGCGCCCGGCCTATTATCTATCTTTTAGATATAAGCCATTATAACTGGGGTGAGATGATATCCCATTGCAGTTTTGATTTGCATTTCTGATGTTGAGCACATTTTCATATGTCTTTTTTCTATTTGTATGTATTCTTTTGAATCTATTTAAATCTTTTGTTCATTTTTTGGTTGAATTATTAGATTTTTTCCTATACAGTTATCTAAGCTCCTTACATATTTCCATTATTATTCCAGTGATAGGTGGTTTTTCAATTATCTCCCTTCTTCTATCCTTCACCCTCAAGTAGGCCTCAGTGTCTGTTGTTCCCTTCTTTGCGTTCATGTGTATTCAATGTTTCACTCTCACTTATATGTGAGAACCTGCAGTATTTGGTTTTCTGTTTCAGCATTAGTTTGCTAAGCATGACAGCCTCTATCTCCTTTGGTGTTGCTGCAAAGGACATGATATCTTTCTTTTTTATGGCTGAATAGTACTCCAATGTGTATATGTATCACATTTTCTTTATTCAGTCTACTATTAATGGGCATTTAGGTTGATTCTATGTCTTTGCTATTGTAAAGAGTGCTGTAATAAACATACACACGCATATGTCTTTATGGTAGAATGATTTATACACCTTTGGGTATATACTCAATAATGGAATAGCTGGGTTGAATGGTAATTCTGTTTTACATCTTTTGAGTTCCTTATAGATTCTGGCTATTAGACCTTTGTCAGAGACATAGTTTGCAAATATTTTCTCCCATATTGTAGGTGGTCTGTTTGCTCTGCTGATAGGTTTTTTTTATTGTTGTTGTTCTTGATTTTTGTGTTTGTGTGCTGTGAAGAAGCTCTTTAGTTTAATTAGATCACATTTCTCATTTTTTGTTTCTGTTGCAATTTCTTTTAGTGTCTTTGTCATAAAATCTTTGCCAGGGCTCATGTCCAGAATGTTATTTCCTAAGTTATCTACCAGAGTTTTTATAGATTTAGGTTTTACATGTAAGTCTTGAACGCATCTTGAGTAGATTTTTGTATATGGTATAAGGAAGGGGTCCAGCTTTTATCTTCTGCATATGGCCAGTCAGTCATCCCAGCACCATTTATTAGATAGGGAATCCTTTACTCTTTGCTTGATTCTGTTGACTTTGTCAACGATCAGGTGGTTATAAGTGTACAGCTTTATTTCTGGGCTCTCTATGCTGTTCCATTGATACATGTGTCTGCTTTTGTACCAGTACCATGCTGTTTTGGTTCCTGTAGCCTTGTAGTGTACTTTGCAGTCAGGTAACATGATGCCTCCAGCTTTGTTCTTTTTGCTTAGAATTCTCTTGGTTATTCAAGCTATTTCAAGGTGCATATCAATATTAAAATAGTTTTGTTTTTATCTAATTTTGTGAAAAATGTCATTAGTGGTTTGATAGAAACATCATGGAATGTGCAAATTGCTTTGGGGAACATGGTCATTTTAAAATTATTGGATCTTCTTATCCATAAGCATAGAATGTTTTTCCATTTGTTTGTGTCATATCTAATTTCTTTAAGCAGTGTTTTGTAATTCTCATTGTAGAGATTGTTTACCTCCCTGGCTACCTGTATGCCTAGGTATTTTATTCCTTTTTGGTGATTGTGAATTGTATTGCATTCTTGCTTTGGCTCTTAGCTTAAACATTATTGGTGTATAGAAATGCTACTGATTTATATACATTAATTTTGTATTCTGAAACTTTGCTGAAGTTGTTGATCAGATCTCAGAGCTTTTGGGCAGAGACTATGGGGTTTTCTAGATACAGAATGATATCATCTGCAAACAGAGATAATTTGACTTCCTCTATTCCTATTTGCGTGCCTTTTATTTCTTCTCTTGCCTGATTGCTCTGGCTATAACTTCCAGTACTATGTTGAATAGGAGTGGTGAGAGTGGGCATCCCTGTCTTACTCTGGTTCTCAAGGGTCTGGTTTCTACTTATTCAGGATGATTTTGGCTGTTGGTTTGGCATAGATGACTCATTATTTTTAAGTATTTTCCTTCAATGCCTAGTTCGTTGAGGGTTTTTTAACATGAAGTAATGTTTAATATTACGAAAAGCCTTTTCTGCATCTATTGAGATGATCATGTGGTTTTTGTTTTTAGTTTTATATGGTAAATCACATGTAATGATTTGTGTAATTTGAACAAATCTTGCATTCCAGGGATAAAGCCTAATTGACTGTGGTGGATTTGCTTTTTGATATGCTGCTGGATTTGGTTCGCCAGTATTTCGTTGAGAATTTTTACACCTATGTTCATCAAGGATATTGTCTTGAAAATTTCTCTTTTATTTGTTGTATCTCTGCCAGGTTTGATATCAGGGTGACACTGGCCTAATATAATGAGTTTGGGAGGAGTCCTTCTTCCTCAATTTTTTTGAAATAGTTTCAGTAAGAATGGTTCCAACTCTTTTTTATATATCTGGCAGAATTCAACTGTGAATCCATCCGGTCCTGAGATTTTTCTGGTTGATAGGGTGGGAAATTTAAAGTTCAGAAGTTTGCCATGATGTTACATCTTCTCAGCTACATCAGTGCTATTTAATCAGTATCTTAGAAAATTGTTGCAGAAAGGTCTGTTTCTAGATACTTAGAAGTCTGAGGAGTGTTTGCTTTGGCATCACTTAAGTGCTATACATTTAGCCATGAATTTGGAATAAAAATTTATCAAACAGAAGAATTAAATATTTTAAAAAATTATTGCTTGAAGTCTTTAACAGAAAAGAAGACTGTTTGGAAATAACATTTAAAAAATTAACAATGTATTTTATATCCAATTATCCCAAATATTACATTTTCCACAAGAAATTATCATAAGGCATCATCAATGAGGTGTTTGATGTTTTGAATATTGTCATCAAATTTGGTATATTTTATACTTAGAGCACATCTCAATTTGAACTAGCCACATGGCACATGCTGAGAAGCCACACGGGGCTAGTGGCTACCATATTCAACAGCACTGACATATATTGTTCTACCACACACACTATGTAACACTTCATCTGCTCCACTAAATATATCTTGGTCGTGTTCTTGAAGAGGATATGCAGCTATGCCTCACTGTCTAAGAGCTTCATAATGTTCTATTATATGTATTATATGGCTGTTACAAGTGGGGCTTAAATGACTCTCAATGTGAAAAGAAAGAGTAAGAAAACTATATACATTATGAATGAGATAAAATGTTCCTTTGTTATAGATGAGTAAATTAAATTTCAGTTAAGTTACGCAATTCAAATGGAGTCATAGGAAATTTTAACAGATCAATATACTAAGCCATTTATATATTATATATTTATGTATAATATATAAATATATTTATTTATATATAAATAAACATATATATTTATTTATATATATTTACTTATGTATTTATACTTATATAACAAATATATATATATATTTGAAATGGAGTCTTGCTCTGTTGCCAGGCTAGAGTGCAGTGGTACAATCTCAGCTCACTGCAACCTCTACCTCCCAGGTTCAAGCAATTCCCCTGCCTCAACCTCCCGAGTAGCTGGAACTACAGGTGTGTGCCACCGTGCCTGGCTAATTTTTTGTATTTTAGTAGAAACGGGGTTTCACCATGTTGGCCAGGATGGTCTTGATCTCCTGACCTCGTGATCCACCCACCTCGGCCTCCCAAAGTGCTGGGATTACAGGTGTGAGCCACCGCGTCCAGCCTACTAAGCCATATTTATTTACATTTTAGTTGAGTATCAAGATTGGAAATCCAAAAAGATTCATTCCTTTTAACCATAACTGAAAGAGATAAAGACAGGAAGTTAACAGAATCATCATCTACATCTCTATTGTGGAAATAACGTTTTGAAATGACACTGATGTGAAATAATTTTCAAGTCTTCTCAGTATTAAATTAGTAAGTATACTCAGCATTATAATACATAATGATATTTAATCTTTCAAACTGTTAATACTTGGGCAAATAAACTTTAAAAAATAGTGTCAGCCATCATTGGTAAATTTTGTAATAAATCACTTTATATAAAAAATTCAGCATATGTTGGGCTGTGCAAACTGGCAACTGCTCAAAGTAAAAATTGCCAAATATGTTAGGGTTATTTCCTTTAATTAATACAGAAATTGGTATTTGATGTTTGTATATGCCTAGGAACCTGCAGAAATAAGTATAAGCTCATTTCATTTCAAACAAATGTTCTGTCTCTATGGAATTCTGGAATTTAAATGCAAACCTCTGAGGTTAAACAACCATGTTTCCGATTACAGAGTTTTACCATGTCATATGTGCACACATTAAAAAAAATCAGTATGAAACTCACTCTTTGTTGTCAAATAAGGAACAGTAAATTAATTTTGCTTTTGAATTATGTGGAATTGAATTATACAAGAAAATCTTGGCAATGTTCCTTCTTTTAATTAATGTTTTGTCAGATCATCAATCTTACTTTCTCCCTGTGTGTTAATATTCAATTTGTTTAATATTTACTTAAGCCCACATCTCTTTCCTAAAGAAGAATTCCTATCTAGTTAGTTAAGATGTCTCTAAGCAGCATAACAAAAGCAGTGGGGATAAGTTCCCACCATATTTAACAAACAAATGAAGTGCTCAGTTCTCCATAATGAAATCGAGAGTACTTTTTTAATGAATTAGGTTAGAAGCCTACACACAAGTTTTACAGGTAACTATAATATGTAGGACAATAAAGCCAGTTTTTTTAAAAGAATAATAATCTTAGTATAATAAAAATTTTTTAATAGTGGCTTTACACCTCCAAGGCAAATATTATTTTTCCTTCAGAAATGCAAACAGAGATGATTATTTCTTAATTTGGTCACAAAATTGAAAAAAAGACAAACAAAACATGTTTTTTACCCTCTAGTCATTGGCTTTGTCCATTTCAGAAGCTTTGTGCTGAAGACATTAGAAGGTGCAATTACCTCATGGATCAGTGGCTACTAAGCTGATATACCATTGACTTTTTTAAATCATGAGGCGAGGCAGAGCACAGCTGAAGTGGATCAAATGTCTCAGCCCTGTTCGAAGGTCTTTTTTACCCATGTCTTTGCTGTACCTATGCAAGGAAGAATCAATCAGGTAGGAAAGATTGTTGGTAATATTTCATCTGCAATAGGCAAAGAGAAGAAATTTTATTTTAAGAGTTAGTTTTTATATAAAATTATGTCATAATTCTTTGTATGGAATTGCCTGGATCATTAGTAAAATATATTGACAAAGAGTTAGGCATGAGGTTGGCTGCAAATAAAAATGAATGAACTAAGAAGAAAGTATTTTCTTGGTCTTTTAATTAAAACTCAGGAACGCAATGATTCAAAGATTATAGACTCCAAACTGACTCGCTATTGGAATAGTCACATTGTGTATGCTAATCTTTGAAAGAAATTTAATCCATCTATTTTAAATGCTATTACACACACAGTCACACACACATGTGCACACGCACACACAGAACAGCAAAATGCAGATGACTCAGAAGTAGGAATTATGGCCACTGTTATGGAGAGAACCACCAATAGGGGCTCCAACCAGAGCTCAACAAACACTTCAGGTTTCATATTTCAGACTAACTGAAGCAGTTTTTAGATATTTTTGGGGGGTTTAAGAGTTTATTGGTAAGCCATCCTGGATTTTAAATCTGTTTCTCATACACATATAGATCCTTTTTGGGAAGCATCCAGCTTAATAAGTTTAAAGAATGAATATATCATTGACATATTTTTATTTTCCCATATTAATATTTTTTCAGGTTATTGCAAAGACAGCTAAAAGCAAAAGGAACACTAATCTGAAAAAAAAGGAAATAAAGCAAGGAAAGACGAAATGAAGAATGGAGGAAGGTAGGAAAGAAGGGAACTAAGGAAGATATGGTAATTAATATGTATCCACTCTTATCTCATGAAAATAGTTTCTTGGGGAATTTTTTTCTAATAAAGTTTATAGCCATTGAACAAATCCTTTATAATGTCCAGAACAGCACAACTCAACTTTTCTGCACTTTTGATGGTGGAAATAACGTAAGTTAAAGCCAAATATTTGAAAGATAATATATCACAGTAGACAAGAGAAAAGATTAGAGCCAGATACCATGAGATGGAATCCTAGTAAGACTTACTAATCATGTGGCTTCTGCAAGTTACTCAAGCCTTTCGTGTATGTCCATGCATTCCCTCCTTAAATTAGGGTTAATATTATTAATTTTCCATGGGATTGCTGTGCGTGTGATTCTAAATTTCTTAGTGTCTGGTACAGAGTAAGCACTACATAAGTATTAGCAACAAATATTATTTTAAAATTATTTTTCAGGAAAGAACAAATACATAAAAAGTCTGTGAAATCAATATTGTCTCCTTGAAAACATTCATCTTTTCTCAGATTCTAAACCCAGAAAAACTTCCTCTTTCTTATTACTGTCTCATGTTTGTCTTCATCCTCAGATGTACTCCTTTCTCTCCTCCAGCCCTCCTCTAAACCTACCTGTGATCCTTCTTAAGGTTTTGGTCATTTGAGCATCCCTCTGTCACAGACACTTCGCTTCCAGGACTTCAGTGTACTTTTGGGATAGGTGGTGTTTTTCTGGGTTTTGCCCTACCAACTCCTCTGGCATTGTTTGCTTAAGCCAGTAGTTTCTCTTTGATGGCCTTTGCTGGATTAGCAATTTACTACCTGCCTGAATGCAAAGACATTCCTTCTAAATGTACAAGCTTCTTGATAGACTGTGGTTGCTAAACTGCCTTATAGGAATGTATCTGGATTCCTTACTCAGCTGAAGAAACTTCCCAGCAACCCTCCCCCTCTCCAGAAAAGTGTCTGCTACAGAGTAGACATTTAATAAAAAACTGTAAATAAATTAGGATGGTTAATATTGAGATTATTTTTACATTCTACCTTTGAGAATGTAAGATATTTAGATAAGAATATTTTAGGATAATTTCAATTCAAAAATATAAAAATTAATATGTTTTAATTGGCATTTCTGATTAAGTTTCCTCAAGGATTTTAAATAACCAAAATGTACTAGATTAATATTATATCTTATCACTTTTATTTTTGTTTAGAGAAGTAATAATTTATGTATTTCTCCACGCGATTGGAATTAAAATGTAAAATTTAACTGATGGGTTGAATTTATTAACATTTTCTTTCCAGTGTTTGAGACTTTCAAGATTTTTGTCTCAGAGTTTAATGACTGGCGATTTATCTTCTATTGTATCAGTTTAAGAGAAAAAATTGGCAATGGTGCCTAAGACACATTGGGACACAAAAACAATAGAACAAAATGTTGTCAGACAAAATATTTTTTCTACGTATTTGGTCATTAATTTCTGCCATCTCATCTTACATATGTAGGGGAAGCTGTGCTTTTCTCCCTCTATGATCTGTTTTCTTATTATAAACTCTTGTCTGTGAGAGAACTTCTATTTTAATCAAATAGAAATATGGTTGAAAACTAGATTTTTAAGCCAGTATATTATTAGAAGTTAAAATAAATATGCTTATATAGACATCAGAATGTGAAAGTTTCTCTCATCTATGTCTAGCCTAGAAAAAGGAAAGCTTCTTTTTAAACAGTTCATATAAAATTGATCTTTTATGAACAAAATGAGCAAAAATCAATAAAACATGTCAGCATCTATCTGAATATTAGTATATAATACTTAAATGAATGCATGCACTGCATTTTTAATTTAATGTTGCCCATTATTTCCACTTTCATTTATTCTGTAAAAATGTAATAGATTATTTATACAGTAAGTTAGCCCTTATAATGTAATGCTAATTCACCAACATTATTCAATATGGCATAGTAGTGCAATTATAATAATGGCAATGATTTGTACATTTATACTCCATTGTGCTCGAGACTCTAAAGGTATGCTCATTTGTTCAGATTTTCCCATGGAGTGAGCATGAAAGTTCACTGAAATTCATCAAGGGCATTTCCACTCTACCTTAATAGCTAAGTTAGAATGTGGAAAAGAATCATGTTATGACATACTCGAGGCTCTTTTTGTCTCTCGGCCGAAAAATCTATAGGAAAGGGATTGTACTCATGTCAAAATGTGTAACATATAAGAATACAATTAGCTTTACATTAAATTTTTTCCTTTAAAATAGAGCATATTATTTTAAAATAGCAAAAAAACAAAAAAGTTTATTTCCCTACATATTTAATGATTACTTTGTGATGATTTTAAAGCATAATACCAAAAGTAAACTAACTGCACTTACCTGATAAAATATTGTATTAGAAGTGGTTTCAGGGTTTACAAATTTTTTTTCTCACTGGGGTAAGGATTAGAATTCTGAAACTCTGTTAAGAATATGCTAGAGTTGAACAAATAAGTAAATGTATCTTATCATGAGAGTCAGCCTTCACATTGTTAGAAAAAAATGGCAAATAAGGAAAGGAGGACAGCTGAAATAAATCTTGTAATGTTGCAATTAATCAAGGTATTAATGTGAACTTGTGGCTTTAAAATATATATACAGGAAGATAGATTTAGAAATATAGAGATGTCTGTGTGCATGGGTTCAGTATACATACATGTATTTCCAAGCTCTATTCCCTGAAATGTTCTAGAAGCAAGGATATCCTAGTAGCAATGGGCACACCCAGAACATATACGTTGATTAAAAAAATATTATTCCACAATAAAAATAAACAAGATCTTTAGAGAACTGGTTGGTTTCAAAGCTAGGATGGGGAAATACAAGATATCCTGGAGTATCTTGTGATAACAAAAAGAAAGTACACAAAAATGTATGGGAGCATTCCAAAAAGCACAAGAATCAACATGAAAGGGTTCCCAATAGCCAAAGTTGAAAAAACATCACTAACAGTATAATAACAGTAGTAGAATATAAACCACAGAATAAAATAGATATACATGAATGCACAATAATTTAAAGTCTTAAATAAATAATTAAATAAAGGAAAAATGCTAGCTCTTCCTTCCAAAGAATTCCAGTTAGTAAATGTAGAAGAAATGAAGACAATAGAAAATATCATTAGAACACTATGCTCACACTTGTAGCTAAGGCTCACTGATGGATGCTAAAACTAATGGGTAAGAATAAAGTCGGGTTTTTGCATGGTCTTAAGTATGTCTCCCAGAACACTTATTAAAGACAAAGAAGGATACAGTAACTTTACAGTGGAGTGTCTGGCAGATACCAACTAAACCAAGTGATCAATGTTAATATTGCCAGTGCTAAGATATATTAATATAAAGTACCTGCTGATATCATGCATTATGAAAGGTATATAACGTATGTGGTAATCTTGGCCAAAGAATATATAACCTTAATCTAATAACAAGAAAATATTACATAAAATCAAATGAAAAGATAGTCTACAAAGAACTGATGAGTACTCATCAAAAGTGCCAAGGCCATTAAAGAGAAATAGGGCTGGGCATAGTAGCTCATGCCGCTAATCTCAGCACTTTGGGAGGCCAGGAGTCTGAGACCAGCCTGGGCACATGGTGAGATCCTGTCTCTACAAAAAATTAAAAAATTAGACAGGTGTGGTGGCACCTGGAAGGCTGAGGCAGGATGGCTTGAGCCCAGGTGGTGAAGGCTGGAGTGAGCTGTGATCGATCACACCACTGCACTCCAGCCTGGGTGAGGGAGCAAGACTCTGTCTCCAAAAAAAGCAGGAAGGGCTGAGAAACTGTCACAGATTGGAGGAGGATAAGAAATGCAACTAAAAGATATAATGTGAGCTCATGGAATGCATGATCCTGGAATAACAAAAAAGGCCTTTAGTTTAGATAATGGAATTCTATGAAAGTTAATTTTTTAGTTTCGCTAATTACCAGCATATCTCCAAGATGCGGCAGGTTGCTTTCTAGACCACTGCAATAAAGCAAATGTCTCAATAAAGCAAGTCTCACAAATTTTTTGGTTACCCAGTGCATATAAAGTTATGTTTACACTACAATGTAGTCTACTAAGTGCACAAAGCATTATATTTTTAAAAATTGTACTGTAATTTTAAAAAGTTTTATTGCCAAAAATTGCCAACAATCATCTGAGCACTCAGCCAGTTTTTATCTTTCTGCTGTTGGAGGGTCTTGCCTCAACATTGATAGCTGCTGACTGATCAGAGTGTGGTTATTGAGGGTTGAGATGGCTGTGACAATTTAAAAAAAATAAGCCAACAAAGAACTTTGCCAAATCAACTTACTCTTCCTTTCACAAAAGATTTATCTGTAGCATGTGATTGTTTGATAACATTTTACCCACGGTAGAACTTCTTTCAAAATTGGAGTCAATCCTCTCAAACTCTGCTACTGCTTTATCAACTAAGTTTATACAATATTCTAAATTTTTTTCTTTTATTATTATTATTTTTTTAGACGGAGTTTCACTCGGTTGCCCAGGCTAGAGTGCAATGGCACAATCTTGGCTCACTGCAAGATCTGCCTCCTGGGTTCATGCCATTCTCCTGCCTCAGCCTCCTGAGTAGCTGGGACTACAGGCGCCTGCCACCATGCCTGGCTAATATTTTTGTATTTTTAGTAGAGATGGGGTTTCACTGTGTCAGCCAGGATGGTCTCAATCTCCTGACCTCATGATCCACTCGCCTCAGCCTCCCAAAGTGCTGGGATTTCAGGCGTGAGCCACTGTGCCCGGCCTGTTGTTATTTCAATGATCTTCATGAGGAGTAGATTCCATCTCAAGAAACCACTTTGCTCATAACAGGAAGCAACTCCTTATCCATTAATATTTCATTATAAGACTGCAGAAACTCAGACACATATTCAGGTCCCACAAATTTTAGTTCTATTTCCACCACAGCTGCAGTTACTTCCTAACCTGAAGTCTTGAATCCCTCAAAGTCATCCATGAGGGTTGAAATCATCGTCTTCCAAACTCTGGCTAATGTTATTTCAACTTCCTCCCATAAATCATCAATGTTCTTAATAGAATTTAGAATGGTGAATCCTTCCCAGAAGGTTTTCAATTAACTTTGACCAATATATCAGAGAAACAACTATTATGGCGCCTATGACCTTACAAAATGTATTTTTTAAATAAGATCTGAAAGTCAAAATTAGTTCTTGATCCATGAGCTGCAGAATAAATGTTGTGTTAGCAGACATGAAATCAACATTAATCTCCTTGTATATTGCCATCAGAACTCTTGTGTGACCAGGGACATTGTCAATGAGCAGTAATGTTTTGAAAGGAATCTTTTCTTCTGAGCAGTAGTTCTCAACAATGGACTTAAAATAGTAAAACTTGCTGTAAACAGATGTGCTGTCCTCCAGGTTTTGTTATCATATTTATAGAACACAGGCAGAGTCAATTTAGCATAATTTTATGGGTCCTGAGGTTTTTGAAATTGTCAATGTGCATTGGCTTCAACTTATACTGACAAGCTGCCTTAGCCCCTAACAAAAGAGTCAGCCTGTCCTTTGAATCTTTGAAGCCAGGCATTGACTTCTCGTCTCTAGCTATGAAAGTTCTAAATGGCATCTTTTTCCAATATAAGGCTGTTTCATCCACATTAAAAGTCTGTTCTTTCCTGTGGCCAACCTTCCTCAATGATCTTAGCTAGATATTCTGGCTAACTTGCTGCAGCTTGTACATCAGCACTTGCTGCTTCACTTTGCACTTTAGTGTTACAGAGATGGTTTCTTTCATTAAATCTCATGAACCAACCCTGCTAGCTTCAAAATTTTCTTCTGCAGCTTCCTTTCCTCTGTCAGCCTGTATAAAACTGAAGAGAGTTAGGGCTTTGCTCTAGATTAGGCTTTGTCTTAAGGGAATGCTGTGGCTGGTTTTGAGGTAGAAGGCGGGACTCGACTCCAGAGGTGAGGCTTGGACACCAGACCAAATTGAGGACCAGCTAAAACAGGTCGAGGCAGAAGAAATTTTCCATAAGATATGCCCACCAGTGTGCCATGTCAGTTTACCATTGTTGTGGCAACACCCAGGAGTTATCTCCCCTTTCCATGGCAATAACTCAATGGTCCAAAAGTTACTGCCCCTTCTGTGGAAATTTCTGCATAAACCACCCCTTAATCTGTGTATTATTAAAAGCGAGTATAAGTGTGACTGCAAAATTGCCCTGAGTTGCTACTATCTGCCTACAGGGTAACCCTGCTCTGCAGGAGCACTCACAGACCTGTAACACCACCAGAGCTGTAACACTGCGGCTTTAATAAAGTTGATTTTTTTCTGTTAATACCACTAGCTTGTCCTTGGATTCTTTCCTGGGTAAAGCCAAGAACTTTCAGAGGCTAAGCCCCACCTTGGGATTCCCCTGCCTTGCATCAGCTTGGCACCTGATATGGTTTGGCTCTGTGTCCCCACCCAATTCTCATGTTGAATTGTAATCTCCAATGTTGGGGGAAGGGCCTGGTGGGAGGTGATTTGATCATAGGGGTGGAGTTCCTCCTTGCTGGTCTCATGATAGTGAGGGAGTTCTCACAATATCTGGTTGTTTGAACTGTGTAGCTCCTCTCCCTTCACTTGCTCTCTGTCCCGCCAGCCATGTGATGACTGTGCCTGCTTCCCCTTCACCTTCTGCCATGATTGCAAGTTTCCTGAGGCCTCCCTAGAAGCAGAATCTAAACAGCCTGCAGAACCTTGAGTGTATTAAAATTACCGAGTTTCAGGTATGTCTCTATAGCACCTTACTGGGTGTGAGGTGAAGAAAGAAGATAGCATCATGAGAGATGGCAAGGCAATGATGAGGTGGCAATTGGCGATCAGCAAGTGGCAGTCAGAGAGAGGCCAGTATCAAAGGGGCAGATGGTGAATGGAAGTCTGTGAGGCAGCAGTCAACAAGTGGCTAGTGGCAACTGGGGATCAGCTGGATAGTGATTGGCATGATGGCAGTCAGTGGGATGAGGATTGGTGGAATATCATTCAACAGGACTGCAATCCACACAACAGCAGTAGGCAGGACGATGAGTGGAGAGTCAGCCAAGCAGAGCTGTAACATTGAGCTCTAACACTAACCTAAGGCTCTTTTAAGAGCCATCATTTTTCCTAGTAGGCAGTAGAGCTGATAAGACAGGCAAGCCTGATACCCCCCACTCCGACCAGCAGCCTGGTGGGTTACCAGCTCCATGCAGGCTCCTCCTACCATGGCAGACAAGCCTACCTGAGCTGAGGGATTCTGGAGAGATATTCACTTGGGTCCCATGTGGAAGATCAGTCAGCATTATGCCTGGTCTGGTGGTTGGGTGAGTGTCCCTTCTGCCCACACCCTATAGTACAGGGAGAACTAGGAAGTAAAATAAAAGCCTTTGGCTAGGTGATCAGTTTCATTGTTTGCCCCAAAGCACATCTTTGTCACTCCTTCACCTTGTGATGTCATATTATCTTCAGTCCTAAAATGTGTGCATTCTTATGTTTGCTTTTAACGTTTTGTTGTGTGTGAGCAATTTTTTGAGGCAAGACCATTGGTTGTGAGAGGTACCACATTGTGTTGACTCTGGAATGCCAGAGTAATGTCGTTCTGTGACCCCTACTTGGTCTTTGGTTCACTGTTGGCCACTCCCTGCATCCTCCAGGGTTTTCAGCATTGACGAGGAGATCCTCTTTGGATGAAACTCAGCCACTCTGAATTTTCAGCATTGGTATTTTGGCAGTCCCCCAGATGCTCTGGAGTATTTGGTGTTGACATTTCCTCTCGGATTTGGGTTATACCCCTTCACCTAGGGGAATATTGGTCTTGCATTCTTCTGCCCTTTTAGAAGTATTTTCCTAGTCCCTTTTTGTGTGCTGTCTTATAACTGCCTTGCTCAAGACCTGCTTGGTCAAAGACTGGAAGTTTCCAGGCTCTTGGCCTGATGAACAGCCACCTGCAGCAGTAGACAAGTAGCCACCCAAATGTCTTTTTCTCTGCCACTAGGTGTGCTCCCTAGCAAGTTAGGGCTTCTGAGGTCTCCCCTTGGGCAATGCTGTTTCCTCCCTTTCTGCCCAACCCTTACTTTCTTTAGAATTTGGCCTCAACATCCAACTGCCCACTTTAAATGTGTAACCTGCTTTTATATTTTATAATACTTTGATATCTATAGAAAGTGGGAAACTAAAAGGGAAAGGACACTAGGCATTTGATAAATTTAGGCTAACTGAAATCACCTATAGAGATCCTTATGATATATGGAGACAACAGCAAGTGTATGATAAAGACATACCTGAGACTGGGCAATTTACAAAAGAAAGAGGTTCAATGGATTTTCAGTTCCACCTGGCTGGGGAAGCCTCACAATCATGGTGGAAGGCAAGGAGGAGCAAGTCACGTTTTACATGTATGGCAGCAGGCAAAGAGAGAGAGATTGTGCAGAAAAACTTCTCCTTATAAAACCATCAGATCTCATGAGACTTAGTTACTATCACGAGAACAGCACTGGAAAGCCCTGCCCCCATGATTCAATTACCTCCCCCTGGGTCCCTTCCATAACACATGGGAATTGAAGATGAGATTTGGGTGGAGATACAGCCAAACCATATCATTCCACCCCTGACCTCTGCCAAATTTTATGTCCTCACATTTCAAAACAAATCATGCTTTCCCAACAATCCCCCAAAATCTTAACTCATTTTGGCATTAACTCAAAAGTACACAGCCCAGAGTCTCATCTGAGACAAGGCAATGAGCCTACAAAATCAGAAACAAGTTAATTACTTCCTAGATACAATGGTGGTACAGGCATTGGGTAAATACAGCCATTCCAAATGGGAGACATTGGCCAAAACAAAGGGACTACAGACCCCATGCCAGTCCAAAATCCAGCAGGGCAGTAAAATCTTAAAGCTCCAAAATGATCTCCTTTCACTCCATATCTCACATCTAGGTCGCACTGATGCAAGAGGTGGGTTCCCATGGTCTTGGCAACTCCCACCTGTGGCTTTTCAGGGCATAGCCTTCCTCCTGGCTGCTTTCATGGGCTGGCAATGAGTGTCTGTGGCTTTTCCAGGTGCAAGCTGTCAATGAATCTACCATTCTAGGGTCTGGAGGATGGTGGCCCTCTTCTCACAGCTCCCCCAGGAGGTGGTCAGTAGAGCCTGTGTGTGGGGCTTTGACCCCATATTTCCCTTCTGCACTGCCCTAGCAGAGGTTCTCCATGAGAGCCGCACCCATACAGCAAAGTTCTGCCTAGGCATCCAGGCACTTTCGTACATCTTCTGAAATCTAGGTGGAGGTTCCCAAACTTCAATTCTTGACTTCTGGGTATCCACAGGCTCAACACCATGTAGAAGGTGCCAAGGCTTGGAACTTCCACCTTCTGAAGCCATGGACCAAGCTCTATGTTGGCCCCTTTCAGCCATGGCTGGAGCAGCTGGGACACAGGATACAAAGTCCCTAGGCTGCACACAGCATGGGGACCCGTGGCCTGGCCCATTAAGCCATTGTTTCCTCCTAGGCCTCTGGGCCTGTGAATGGGAGGGCCTGCCATGGAGACCTCTGACATGTCCTGCAGACATTTTCCCCACTGTTTTGGGGATTAACATTCAGCATCTCATTGCTGATGGAAATTTCTGCAGCCAGCTTAAATTTCTTCTCAGAAAATGGGATTTTCTTCTCTATCACATTGTCAGGCTACAAATTTTCTGAACTTTTATGCTCTGCTTCTTTTATAAAACAGAATGCCTTTTACAGCACCAAAGTCATCTCTTAAATGCTTTGCTGCTTAGAAATATCTTCTGCCAGATACACCAAATCATCTCTCTCAAATTCAAAGTTCCACAAATCTCTAGGGCAGGAACAGAATGCTGCCAGTCTCTTTGCTAAAGCATAACAAGAGTTATCTTTGCTCCAGGTCCCAACAAATTTCTCATTTCCATCTGAGACCACCCCAGCCTGGATTTCATTGTCCATATCATTATCAGCATTTTGGTCAAAGTGATTCAATAAGTCTCTAGGGAGCTCCAACTTTTCCCACAGTTTCCTGCCCTCCTCTGAATCCTCCAAACTGTTCCAATTTCTGCCTGTTACCCAGTTCCAAAGTTGCTTTCATATTTGCAGGTATCTTTTCAGCAGTGCCCCACTCTAATGTAATGCAGTAATGCAGTAATGAATTTACTGCATTAGTTCATTTTCATGCTGCTAATTAAGACATACCCAAGAATGCACAATTTATATAAGAAAGAAGTTTAATGGACTTACAGTTCCATTAAACTTACAGTTCCCCCGATGGGGAGGCTGCACAATCATGGTGGAAGGTGAAAGGCACATCTGACATGGCATCAGACAAGAGAAGAGAGTTTATGCAGGGAAGCTCCCCTTTTTATAAAACCATCAGGTCTCATGAGACTTATTCACTATCACAAGAACAGCACGGGAAAGAGTTGCCCCCATGATCCAATTACCACCCACCGGGTCCCTCCTACGACATGTGGAAAGTCAAGATGAGATTTGGGTGGGGACATAGCCAAACCAGAACATGGAATAAAGGGGAGTCTGTGCAGTCATTAATAAAACTTGCTGGACACATATTAACAACTTTGACAAGTTAAGCTTAACAATCAAAGGATTTGCAAGTAAGCTACCTGATTGCATAGATATAACCATGGCACTAACCCCACCTATATCTGGTCAACTATAAAAAAAAGTCTTCCCATATCTCACCTAGTTTTTTCCTCTCCTAGGACCTTTTGATAGCTATTTTGTTGTTACTAAATTTGGGCCCCTTGCTTGTTTAACCTCTTAGTAAAATCTGTGTCTTTTAGGCTACAATAGTTCCAGGTAAAGACAATCCTGGTACAAGTCTTCCAACCCATCCCATCTACTGACTTGGAGAATAAATGTATCCTGCTTCTGAGCCCTTTATATCAGGTATCCAGAGATTTTTACTTCTCCAGTGCTAGGCAGGGTCTATGCCCATAAGCTCAGCAGAAAGCAGTTACAGAAGACAGACCTCCACCCTTTAATAGACCCCTAAGTTTGAGGAGGAATATCTAATCTCTAACAGTGGAATTATATGGGAGGTGGGACTCAACTCCAGAGGTGGGGCTCTGATACTGGACCAAACTGAAGACTAGCTAAAACAGGTCTGGAGCAGAAGCAGTTTTCCATAAGACACATCCACCAGTGTGCCATGTCAGTTTACCAGTGCCATGGCAATGGTTACTGCCCCTTTCCATGGCAATGACATGATGACCCAAAAGTTACTACCCCTTCCATGGAGATTGCTGCATAAACTGCCCCTTAATCTACATATTATTAAAAGTGGCTATAAATGTCACTGCAAAACGGCCCTGAGCTTCTACTCTCTGCCTGTGGGTTAGCACTGTTCTGCAGGAGCAGTCACGGAACTGTAACCATAGGAACTGTAACAATACTGCTTTAATAAAGCTGATTCTTCTCCCTCCAGCTTGTCCTTGAATTCTTTCCTGGGCAAAACCAAGAACATTCATGGCCTAAGGCCCACTTTGGGGCTCGCCTGCCCCATATCAGCTTGACCTTCTTTGTAGACCACTCAAACTTTTTCCAAATGAGCAATAATACTATTTCACTTTCTTGTCATTCATGTGTTCACTGGAGTAGCATTTTTAATATACTTCAATAACGTTTTCTTTGCATTCACACATGGCTAACTGGCATCAGGAACCTAGCTTTTGGCCTATCTCATTTTTTGACATGCCTTCTTCACTAAGCTTTATCGTTTCTAACTTTTGATTTAAAGCGAGAGATGTGTGACTCTCTTTTCACTTAAACACTTAGAGGCTGTTGGATAATCTTTAATTGGCCTAATTTCAGTACTGTTGTGTCTCCAGGAATATGGTGGCCAGATTACAGGGAGAGAGGTGGGGCAATGTCTAGCCATTAGAGCAGTCAGAACACATTTATCTATTAAGTTATTCGTCTTATATGGTCGTGGTTCATGGCACCTCTAAACAATTACTAGAGTACCATCAGAGATCACTAATCATAGATCACCATAACAGTTATAATAATAAAGTTTGAAATATTGTGAGTATTAACAAAATATGACCCAGACATGAAGTGAGTACATGCTGTTAGAAAAATGACACTGATAGACTTGCTTGACATAGGGTTGCCATAAGCATTCAATTTGTAAAAAAGAAATGCATTATCTGTGAAGTGCTATTAAATGAGTTATGCCTCTATACTATAATTTTGCAGCATGCCAATATAAGGGGAAGCTAGTGAAGTGTATTTGTGAAACTTTTAAGTGTAAAATTATTTCAAAATTTATAAAGAGATCAACTAATGATGGAGATTAATTTCAAGTCCACTAAATCTTACTGAGAAGCTTGTTTTATTAATACCAAAGTTGATTGCAACAATCTAAAGGAACAATCAGAGATCTAATTTTCAGAGATTATTTTTCATTTAGACAAGAGGTTGATTCGAGGTCACAGGCTGACTCTATAATTAAAAAAAACTGGGTAGAACAAGGAAGGAGAGATTCAAAAAAGGAGGGAATTTTTAAAATTTTACTAAGGAAGAGGGGAACCTTTGGATACTGAGCATCATATATATTCACATGTTATTTGTAGGTTTTGGAGTTTACACAGATTAAACAATGCACAATGTTATATTTGTTATTACAAAAAAATTGAAAACGTGCTCTTCTCTGAAATACAATTTTAACTTTACTAGTTAAATGGATTTATTATAAATTATCATTGAGATTTTTTATAATAAATTGCAAGCATCTTTGATAACTTTCTTGAAAGTGAAGGGATATTGCTTAGCATTTATTTATTATTCCCCATCTCATGAGTCCTTTCTAAACATTAAATTTGTATACATCCGTATAGAGCTAAAATAAAATCTCCAAGACAGAAATTTTAAAATATCTGTGCAGATCATAGAAAGGATGGTGTTCTAATCCTAAAAGAAAATAAAATTTCCCTTTGCCCTTTAGCTTCTTCTGCTTTATCCCAACCATGTTATTTTTCAATAGATTTTATTATAGAAAAGTGAATGTGAAATGTTTCATCTCCTTAACTATAACATTCAATTACTGCAGTTCTCTACTAAAAGCCTTTTATCCATAATGAAAGGAAAAGTGGGTCAATATAATATTCAAATAAGATTAATGGATACGTGATTTTAAAGTACTCTGAAAATATAAATTGCTCTTCAAATATCAAATATTATAACATACTTTCCTCCATGTAGAGTTTTATCACAAAATGTACTAATATTTAGATCAAGTAGGAGAAATTTGTTTCAATGTCAAGAGATTTTACAGTGAAGATGTTAAAGAAAGGGAGAGCTAGAAACACAAAATGATCATTTGCACATGAAATAGTTTGAATTTACATTAAATTTTATGGTGTTTAAGAAAATTCTGAAAACTGTTTAGTCAAAGCTGGAGATTATAGAACCATTTGCAAGTCTAAGAAAACATTCAGCCTTGCAAAACAATATTTAGAGGCTGCATGATGTGACACATACTGCAGGTAAATTCACTCAATATCCATTTAAACCTTTGTTCCTGATGTCTTTCAACATAGAAGTTGAAAGGGTGCTACCACTCTTTCCCAATCTGCCTTTCAATTAGGAATGGTTATGTGATGCAAATTTCACACATGAGGCTTTTGTAGAAATAAATGAGTATTCTAGCCTCTTTCTCCCTTTCTGGAATGTGGATACGATGCTTCGATTTTCAGCAGCTCTCCTGTGACCATGAGGACAAAGGCCTTGCCTCAGGAGGGTAAAACAGAATATTGGAAGAACTAGACTCCTTAAAAATGTCAGTAAGCTGGCACAATTCCAGACTGTTATTGATGTTTGAGGAAAACAAACTCCTTGATTGTTTAAGTGAAAGGAATATGTTTTTTCATTCCTCACAACTGATTGTAATTCTATTTGACACACATGACCTTAGGGGCATGAGGAAGAGACTATGTCTGACTCACCTCTGCTTCACAATGCCAGGCACACAGAAGATATCAAGTCCCTATTGCTAAATCATGGGCAATATAGGATGTTACCAATAGAGAGATAAAGGGACTTTATGACAAATGGTCAGAAAGTCAACAAAAAAGCAGGATATATGGAAAAGAATGCTGTTACACAGGCAACAGATACTAAGAAACTTGTTAACAAGGGAAAGTGCTCCAAATACTTCTCTGGAAATCCAGGATGAGACGCCAAAGTCTAGTGGAGAAGGAAGTTATATAACAGGCCTATTCTAGAAGGAACAAGTAGTAGGCACTTTATCCATTTAGAATTTAAGCACAGAAACAAAAACAAGTGGAAGATTCAGTCATTCCTTCACTCACTCCACAACATTTATTCGACCCTATGTAATTAACAACATGCTAGAGTAGGGGTCGGCAGCCTATGGCCAGCAAGCCAAATCTGGCCTGATGCCTGTCACAGTAAATAAAGTTTTATTGGAACATAACCATGGTCATTTATGTACATATTGCCTATGGCTGTTTTGATGCTACAACAGCACAGCTTAGTAGTTGTGATAATTTGCCAGCTCCTGAGCTAAAGGATGGGGGGCATAAAAATGCTGCTGATGTAGGACTGATTCCAGCCCTCAAGTAGCTTCAGTATAGAGTGATAGGCAGAAATATCAATGAGCAATGTCGATATAGTTATTAATGCAAAGAGAGATATATAAAGAAGTGCCATGAAAGCACAGGGGAAAAAATCCCTGTCTCCATCTGGAATTCAATGAAAGATGCCAGGAGGAGGTGTCTCCTGACCTGGGGAAGAAGAAGAAGAATACTTTTTAAAAAGGTGGAAAGTGAATTTCTGGGGGACAAAAGCCAGGAGCAATGAGGCATAAAATAGACAAAGTGAGAAAATACACTCATTTTTTTGTTCTACCATGGGAATTGTGATGTGTAAAATCTCAGGAGACTACGGTAGAGTCAGAAGCAGGGCCTCTGCATAGCCATGCTGAAAATGGTTTGGACCAGTCAAGAGTTTGACAAAATTCAAAATTCTGGTTTCAGAGTGGATTTTCCTTTTCTTGTTTTTCCTTTTTTTTTTTTTTTTTTGGACATGATGCAGTCAAAATTCAGTAAGGAAAGAAATTGTGGAAATGGGATAGTTTATGGCTGAATTTTGTTTATTATTTACCTTCTTATTCATCTTATTTATCGTTGTATCCCAAACATTCAACACTGCATGGCACACAGTAGGGCCATAGTACTTTTTGTTTAATTGATCCTCTTTCCGTTTGCCCTGAGAATACTCACTGGCAGCACTTGTGGCTGCGGTGTTTACCTAGAGATAACTTTGCTAGGAAATAGCTCGCTTCTATTATTATTTTCGCATCGCTCTAGTATATTAACTTTAGAAACAAAAGATATCATTCTATTTATAGTATTCTGTTTTTAGTAGTGGTATTTTCATTTACATAATATAGTAATGCTCCATCGCTGACCATGTCAAATCCTAGAAAACCTAGCATTCCTACACGCGATGCTAACATCATTCTCGCACAGTTGCTGTTGGCTGAAGATTCATTTGATGAATCTGATTTTTCCAAAATAGATAAGGCTGATGATTTGGAGGATTCTGATGCTAGCCCTGTTTACAAATAACTCTGAAAACAGTTTTTATATTTTATTTTCACAATGAAAATCAGTCAGGTTTGCTTCAACCTCAAAGAGAGTGTTTATGTAAAATTAAATGCGACCTGGTAGCGAGCTGCATTTTTTTTCTAAAAGGGAAAATGGTAAAATTAATAAAGAAACAAAGGTTAGGAACTATGTAAAATAGGAAACAGGAAAAAAAACTATTGTTAAAGAGCTATGTATGCAGCCATAAAAAATGATGAGTTCGTGTCCTTTGTAGGGACATGGATGAAGCTGGAAACCATCATTCTCAGCAAACTATCCCAAGGACAAAAAACCAAACACCGCATGTTCTCACTCATAGGTGAGAATTGAACAATGAGAACGCATGGACACAGGAAGGGGAACATCACACACCGGGGCCTGTTGTGGGGTGGGGGGTAGGGGGGAGGGATAGCATTAGGAGATATACCTAATGTTAAATGATGAGTTACTGGGTGCAGCACACCAACATGGCACATGTATACATATGTAACAAACCTGCACGTTGTGCACATGTACCCTAAAACTTAAAGTATATATATATATATATATATATATATATATGAGCTTTGTTTAGTAAAAAGTAGTGTGTATAGAGGGAGTAGTGTGGTAGTATGTATGTCAGAAAGAAAAATGGAGAATCCAAACTTCAGAGCATCATTATTGGTTAACAGTGACAATCAGATTACTCATAGGTGGTACTTTTCCACCAGGATACAAAAATTAATGGAATAATTGTTGTGATACTCCTGTAAAAAGAAGAGTTTCTTATTCCCAATAAGAAATAAATACTAATTCAACTTGGCAAGAAATATTAATTCAACTTGAAGTGAGTTTGTGTGTTTCTTTCTTCCTCCCCAAGTCACACATTCAGTAGTGGTAACCAGGAATGTGAACTCTTTTTCTACTCTGAATATCGGAATCATGTTTCTTACTGTGTAATGAAGCAAATTGGGTTGTAAAAAAGAACCAGATAAAATAATATCATATCCTTGGAAGATTTACACTTGACATAAAATGGAAAGGAAACAAGTAGCTTTTCTGTGTGGAAAAGTAAACATATTTTACATAGAAATTTTAAATGCATTTGCCCTAAGTCCCAATTCCACCCCACTGAATAAATTATAAGATGTACTTAAATAATTGGCTGTCAAAGTTTTTCTGAGCCATAGATTTTTCAAATAAATGCAAATTTTATGAGAATCAGACACTTGAGTGATGAAAGAGGAGGTTCCACGAAGAAAGTGTCTTTTCAATCAGAGGTATCTGATTACCTGTAATACGTAGGAGGAAAATTAAACAATGAAAGTGTGAAAGTTACACATGCAAATAAATATTTCAAGGTCTAAGAAAAATGATTCCATAGAAATAATTCTTCAACAAGTTAACCAGGAGAAAGGTTATTTCTTCATATTTCCAAATGACCATTCCCTAGGCAGAAGAGATATTGACAAATTACCTATTCTCCTGCCTATTCATGCCTTTTGATCAAAATGGAATTATTCATTTTTGTTACCTGTGTTAATATTTTAATACTGTGTTAACACTTTAATATAGAAATTAAGAAAATTCATAAGTAGGTTGGTCTATACAAATAATTAAAGATGTCTATACAAAATCTACTTTAAAGTTCAGAATTAATCATTGGTATAGGATGAACCTGATATGGTTAACTGACCCTACAGAACAATATATTTGGGGTGTATGTGGAATTTCTACATATAGATACCTTCAAGCCTATGAAGATTTGTTAGGCTTGATAAAAATCACACGCATCTGGACATCAGAAAGAACCCTTTTACAAATACTATCTTCCATTTTACTCTTATGAAACCAGATTGAATGGAGTTTAATAGCAGAGAATTTATTAGAGAAACAGAGTCTAGGTAATGAATGTCATAACTGTATTTGTGGACATTCAATGAAAGTACATTTTCCCCATAATTTGTTATTTTTTCACATTCATTTTCTGTTGGAATACTTGATATTTCATTTTAAATGTTGTATTGAAGGGCCATTAGAACAGAAGGTGCCAATTAAAAAAAAAGTGACAATATAAATGGAATCAGTTGTATATTCCAATTACATATCGAGAAATGAAGAATATTGTGCAGTCCCTGGGAACTAACCTAGTACATTTAGAATGTAGCTTTTTAGTTGAGTGTTTATTATCAGTTTCCTCTAATTTTTGTGTAGAATCTGTTTTTGTAGATATACCTACACTCATCTTAAAAATACTAAAAGCCTGAAATTAAAGATAAAATTCAGTCAGAGGCATGGGAAAGAAAAACCAAGACAAAGTTTGCCCCTCGTTTGTGATTTACCCAGGCTTCATTTATATCCCTACTTGTGGTCCCTTGCTCCCTCCAATTCATCCCGTATGCCCCTGTCATTCTATTGGTTCTTAGGGTCCACTGCAATGCAAGATATCTTGTCTAGTTATTATTTTCCAAAGACTACCCAAATAAATAAAACAATATAAATTGGAGAAAAATATTTTTAACATTATATTAGAATGGCTAGAAGGAAGAAAAGAGAGAGAGAAAAAGGTAGAGGGAGAGTGGAGAAGGGAGAGGCAGAGGAAGGCAGAGGAATATATATATGTTTATATATATATATGAATACACACACACACACACACACACACACACATATATATATATATATATATATATATATATATAGAGAGAGAGAGAGAGAGAGAGAGAGATGGAGTCTCACTCTGTTGTCCAGGCTGGAGTGCAGTGGTGCTATCTCGGCTCACTGCAAGCTCTGCCTCCCGGGTTCATGTCATTCTCCTGCCTCAGCCTCCCAAGTAGCTGGGACTACAGGCTCCCGCCACCATACCCGGCTAATTTTTTTTGTATTTTTAGTAGAGATGGGGTTTCACTGTGTTAGCCAGGATGGTCTCGATCTCATGACCTCATGATCCATCCACCTCAGCCTCTCAAAGTGCTGGGATTACAGGCATGAGCCACTGCGCCCGGCCTAAAAAATATTTTATGATGTTTGAGAATCACCAAAATAATATACTTATGATGTGACTAGAAATGATTTTTATAGCACTACTTGCGCTTCCATTTTCCACAGTTTTGTGCAATTAATATGCATATTATTGTCATAATAAAAATTAAAATGCAAAAAAGAACCTTTTGCTATCTGACACTCTCTTACAGATCTCAACTTAATCTTCCACTCCTTCCAGATTTCTATCTTCAGATGCAATTCACGCTGAAAGTAATCTGGCAATACACCATGTACATCTTTGAAAAAGTAAAATCTTCATCTACATCTTTGAAAAAGTAAAATCCATGGACTTCCTTTTTTCTTTGAAAAGTTCACCCACTTATCTTTTTCACTGTTCTTTAAGGTCCCTTCATTGACTACTACATCCTTTCTTCATTTCTCTATCTTCTGTTTTCTATAAATAATGATATTAGACACAGAAAATGTAGTACAGAAATATAGAATCAAGTTGTAACATTTCAGATATTCTAAACTTATTTATTTCAAACCTTTTCAATTACTTAAGGCCAAGAAAGATACAGAAAAATTTCAGTTTCCTTCCAGGGCTAGCAAATATGTACATATACGGTAGTCACTAAAATATCTCATTGATTTTCATTCCATTTCCCTCTTTCTTTCTTAAGAAATGAATCATCCTGGGCTCCATTATATTCAATGGTTTAGAAATCAATAATCACCTACTGAAGGGCTTAGAATTTTAATTATTAACATAGCTGTCATACTGTGTTTTCTTCAATCTTCATATTCACTTTTATGTGAGTAATTTGCTTTTACAATCAGATACAAGCAGCAATTTAAAAGTAAGATATTAAATAGATCATCACTGCAAGTATATAATACCCGAGGCAAATTTGTCCTTTGAGAATAAAAAAATCAAAGTTTATATTTATAA
Organism: Pan paniscus; assembly: GCF_029289425.2. Lineage (NCBI taxonomy): Eukaryota > Metazoa > Chordata > Mammalia > Primates > Hominidae > Pan > Pan paniscus. Next base: position 101,056,506 of record NC_073253.2, read on the forward strand.
ATCTCATCAAAGTCCATATTTTTCGGACCACCTAGAGTTGATAGGCCTGTTGTCAGGCAATTGTGTTCCAGGTTTGAAGACCACTATTTTATTTAAATATCATAGTAGTAGTAGGTCTCAAATACTCAAAGGTAAATTTGCCAGAATCTAAATGTTTCACTTTCGCTCTGTCTTCACAATATACTCATAGAGGTGTCTGAAACTATTTTAGTTCATCTATATGCAAATTTACATGGTTCATCTTCCTAGTCTATTACAACAGAGAAAGCAACTGAAATGATACAAAATGATTTTACTCATTCAGAGCTTTGTTTTATAAGAAATAGGCATTGATTTTTTATGTAAAAAATATCAATGCTATTTGAATTTAAGACTAATGAAGATTTATAAACAGTGAAGGTAAGATAGTAGTTGGTTTATGCAAAATGAATAACATGTAAGAGCATTATGTCACTCAATAACCAAAGATGTTATTTCTTGTCTAGATCAACTACATTTAATACTAGCTAAAAAGTATTTATTATGTCTTTAATGATTCTGCCCTTGCTCTGGCACTGAAAATATTGTGTTGAAAATCTCACAAAAATGTTATCAATACAATACCAGAGCAAATTGTGGTTATTTTGTTTTTGAGTACCACTCAAATTATGTGATGTTCTGTTTGAAAGACGTATTAAGGTAGGAATGAATCTGATGCTAAAAGAAATAGCTTCAGCAATGACAGGCAGTCACTTTTGTAGAGATAATTGTTACCTATCCATGTTTTAATTTATTTATAAAAAGTTGCTGCTGAGAAGAATCTGCCTATCCAGGGACTGTATTTTCCATACCTTATCCCATTCCCATCTCCTTTGAATGTAGGTAGGACCACGTAACGAATTCTTGTTATGAGAATAGATGTGACATGTATAACTAAGGCATGCTTTTAGTTAAAAGGAGAGCCTAGTGAAAGCCAAAGTAGAAGGATTCTGGTTCCCTGTTTCACCACATAAAAGAAAACAGCTTGTTGAACAAGAAAAACAATATTGGACTACTATGCGAATAAAATATAAACCTCTCTTGCACACATCTACTGAAACGTTGGAGTTTGTTTTATGCCACATCCAGCATTATTCTTACTGATTTTTTAAAAAATCGTATATACAGACATAATTTCAATTTCAGTAAGTACAATAAAGTACAAAATTATTTTGAGATATTCTGAAAAGATACTGAATAAACTCCTGCACAGAGTACTGATAAACTGAGAAAAGGGGTGTGAGCATTAACAACTAAATGGTGAACAATAGAGGCATTCACATAACATCAAAAATTGTAATATATTACTTTCGTGTTGCTTTACATTACTTAGAAATACAGACAATTCAGTAATAAGGACACAGAATATAGTGTCTGATCATCATAAGGAGAGAGATATATTATTCACCCTTGAAAATACATTTAAATAACAACACTAAAAGGAGCAATTAGATTACAAAGATTATAGATGTATTGAATGTTTACTAAATTGGCCAGAGACAACAGATATTAAAAAGTTGATAGTTATTAATATTCAAGCAATAATAATCAAATCAATATTAAGTTTATAGAATACTATGATTAATGAACATCAACAACCTTTGTGAAAATAACTATGAAATTTCACTCAAATTTTTGAAAAGTACCCTGAAAGTCACAAGCTCACATGAAGTTTCAGAAAAGTGAATAAAAATATCAAATAGTGTGTATGAGACCATATGTTTGTTATATTTTATTTTAATTTATAAATTTAATTTATCAAATAATACTATTCCTTCAATGAATATAATAATATATGATATGCTATTTAATTTATGAAATAATACTATTCCTTCAATGAATATAATAAATGATATCATAATCTCTATATAAGTAATGGGATATTTAATATATTTTTGGATTAAATATTTTGACATCTATATTTATATGTACAATTTATTTATTTTCTATGTCAGGGGTCTGTGTCAGGTTTTAGTATTAGCACTGAATGTCACTCATAAAATAGTGTACATAATTATGTAAAGTTTTAAATAATATTTTAATGAAATAGTATGACATTTAAAGTTTAGTATCAGCATTGAATGTCACTCATAAATTAGAGTGAACATAATTATATAAAATTTGAAATAATATCTTAATGAAATAATATGTCATTTAAAGTTTAGTATCAGCATTGAATGTCACTCATAAATTAAAGTGTACATAATTATATAAAATTTGAAATAATATATTAATGAAATAATATGTCATTTAATGTTTAACATAATTTACCAATCCATATGTGTCTGGGTGTTCCTTGGGATCATTTTTCTTCCTTAAAATTTTCTTCCTTAAATAATTGCCTAGTGACAAGTTAGAATTACGGAGTAATTATTTAAAGATATTTTACAATCTATTAGGTTTTGTACAAGTACAGTGTTCTTTTACATTTTGTTAATCTGCATACTTACTGTTATTTTTCTTTGTAATGGGTGATTTATTATGGTAAGTCATTTTAAGTAATTATGTTTTTCATTTTAATATTGTTTTTGTTATATGAAGCCCCTTGTAATCCATATGTATGTGGGGATCATCTTTTCTACTTCTGAAAAAAACACTATTAAAATTTTGAAAAGGATTGCAGTAAATCTGTACATCAGTTTGGGGGATACTGTCATCGTAATAATATCAGATCTAGTTCATGAACATGGGTGGTTCTTTCATTAGGTCTTGTTTAATTTATTTCAACAATGTTTTGTAGCTTTTAGCGTACAAGTCTTTCATTTCCTTTGTTAAATTTATCCCCAGAAATTTTGTAATTTTGGATACTATTGTAAATAGAATTTTTAATCATTATACTATGTACCTTGCAACTGCTGGATTTGCTTATTACCCCTAGTAGTTTGTGCATGTGAGCTTGTGTGTTTGTGTGTGTGTGTGTGTGTGTCTATTTTATGGAATATTCTCTCTATAAAATCATTTCATCTAAGAATAGAGATAGTTTTACTTCTCTTTTCCCAATGTGGATAGTTTTTTTATTTTTCTTGCCTATTTTTCTCTGGCTAGGAGTTTCAACACGCTGTGAAACAGCAGTGGTAAACTTGGTCATCCTTATCTTGTTTTTGATTGTAGAAAAAGCCTTTCATTCTTTTCGTCATTGAGTATGATATTAGCTATAGGTTTTTTATAAACACACTCTATCATGTTAAGGAAACTCCCTTCTATTCCTAGTTTGTTGAGAGGTTCCATCATAAGGGATATTAAATTTTGTCAAATGTTTTTTCTGCATCTATTGAGATGGGATTTTTTCCCCTTTGTCCTAGTGTTGTGGTGCATTGATTTTCTTATGTTGATCATCATCGCGTTCATGAGGTAAATCACACATTTTCAGCATGTGTCATTCTTTTAATGTGCTCTTAAATTTGATTTGCTATTATTCTGTTGAGGATTGTTATGTCTGTATTAATAAGGGATATTGATTGTAGTTTTCTTTTCCTGTAAAATCTTTCTGTGGTATCATGGCAATGCTGGATTCATAGAATGTGTTAGAAAGTGCCCCCTCCTTTTCCATGTTTTGGAACAGCTTGAATAGGATTGGTGTTGATTCTTCTTTTTTGTTTGGAAGAATTTATCAATAAGTGAAGTCATCACTAAGTCAGGTCATAAACTTTTTGTTGTTGTTGTGAGAGTGAGATGTTTGATGGCTTATTTAATTGCTTTCCTTATTATAGGCCCATTTTGATTTTCTATTTCTTCTTGAGTCAGATTTGGTAATTTATGTGTTTCTACAAATTTTTCAATTTTGTGTGGATAATCTAATTTTCATATGTGCAGTCATATTGCACATACAAAAAAGCACAATATATAAAAGTATTGTAAGGCAATTTCCTTATCATTTTTTTAGTTTCTGTAAGTTCACTAGTAATGGCCCTGCTTTCATTTCTTTTGAGACAGAGTCTTACTCTCTCGCCCAGGCTGGAGTGGTGCAGTGGCACAATCTCTGCTCACTGCAACCTCTGCCTCATAGTTCAAGCAATTCTCCCACCTCAGCCTCCAAGTAGCTGAGATTACAGGTTGCTGCCACCACATCCAGCTAATTTTTGTATTTTTAGTAGAGATGGGGTTTCGCCATGTTGGCTAGGCTGGTCTCAAACTCCTGACCTCAGGTGATCCACCCATCTCTGCCTCCCAAAGTGCTGGGATTACACGTGAGCCACCGTGCCCGGCCCCTGCTTTAATTTCTAACTTGAGTTATGTATCTTCACTCATTTTTCTTAGTCTAGCTAAGGACTTATCAATTTTGATGACCTTTTCAATAAATAAACTTTTGGTTTATTGATTCTATTATTTTTCTAGTTTCTATTTTGTTTATCCCCATTCTAATTTTTTCATTTTGCTTGTTTTGGGTTTAGTTTTCTCCTCTTTTTCTAGTTTCTTAAGGTATAAAATTAGGTTACTGATTTGAGTACTTTTTACTTTGCTATAGGCATTTACAGCTATAAATTTCTTTGTGAGCACTGCTTTTCCTACATTCCATAATTTTGTTATCTTGTGGTTTTGTTTTCATTCATCTCAAAATATTTTCAAATTGCTCCACTGATTCATTCTTTGACCTATAGCTTAAAAGTATGTTGTTTAATTTCCACCTGATTCTCCAATCTTCCTTCTGCTTTTGATTACTAATTTCATTTCATTGTGATTGAAAAAAATACTTTTTGTGATTTTGATCTTTTAAAATCTATCAAGAATTGTTGTATGGCCTAATGTTTGTGCACTTGAGATAAATATATATTATTCTGTTGTTGTGTGGAATATTCTGTATGTCTGTTAGGTATAGTTGGTTTGTAGTGTTAAGTCTTCAATTTCCTTATTGATGTTCTATGGAGAGGTTCTATCCATTATTGATAGTGGGGTATTGAAACAGCCAACTATTACTGTCTAGTTCTCCTTTCAATTCTGTCAACCTTTGTTTCAGTGTCCATAATAAATTATTTCTGAAACATAGTTACACTCATGTAACATATTGTCTGTGGCTGCTTTTGTGATATAACAGCCGACTTATGTATTTGGGACAAGAACCATATGGTTTTCAAAGCTTAAAGTATTCACTATGTGGGCCTTACAGAAAAAGTTTGCCAACCCCTGGTCTAAAAAATGGCAGAACCTCAGAAAGACAAAAATAGGCTTTCCACATGATTGCTTCTATGGAGTTAGAGATATATTTAGGGTTGATCATGACAAAGTCCAGATATTTAGCATAAGAAAATGTTCTGTGGATTAATTAGCAATCATTTCAAGTATAAAAATAGAAAATCCTCTTAGCTGGCCATGTTATAATCATTGAGAAAGAAGAACTATCATGACCAAGTAGAATTGATTCCACAATTTCATAAATAACTTAAAACAGAAAAATCTATATTTGTCAGCCATTATGTTAAGTTAAAGAAATAAAAAAGCCCACAAAAGTTGTAAAACTTTCTTATATCCAAAAACTCTTTTATGACAAAATGTATTAAAACACTAAGACCAAAAGAGAACTTCCTTAAATAGGTAATGGTTATTTTCCAAAATCTATCCAAGCCTTATACTTAATAGTGAAACAGGTAGAGTTTCTGTATATAAATTAAAAGGACAGAAAATCATATTTGTTGTGATTATATTTAATATTTAAATAAGAATCATAGTAAAATAATATAGGGTAAACATAGGTGATACTTATGGGTTGAAAAGAAATGAAATCAAATTTTTATTATTCACTGATCAAACCACAAATCAAAATTCAAAAAAAATTTTAAACTTAAAGAATATAATTCATACACAGATTTCAATAGTACTGCAAATACTAAAAACATAAGTAACAAAGTTAATTTTTTAAATCCCATATAAAATAGCAATGTAAACTAGAAGATAGTACACATATGCATACTCTATTTATTTAGAAAATTATAAAACATAAAAATTATAAAACTTTAGTTACGGACATAAAAGGAGACATAAATAAATGAAAACACATACCATATTCATAGGTGGAGAAATCTAAATAATAGGGAGAGATACACATTATTCCTAAATTATCTGGGAGTGATATGCAAGTTCTATCATGACTTCCATCATCTCCTAAAGTTTTTTTTCACAGTTCCCATAACAAGGAAGACCTCAATTAAGATTGTACTCAAAGTATACTCCATTTCTATCCTGTTTTGTTCTCATCTGTAGTTGTTACTATATTGACAATTATACGGACAATAAAAATTAACTGAAACAGACTCTCTGGATTAGCAAATGGATTTACAGTGTTCTACATAGAAACCCACGAGTGGACACCAGGCTGTTAGTTGCAGACAATACCAGTTGTTTGGGGATTTACCTACTCTGGCTAGTAAGCAGTAGGCACTGATGATTCTGCATAATGCCTGTTTTTCAAATGTTTATCAGCTTTCTCAGCTCTGGTGGGTGAAAAGATTATAAATGTTGCAAACAATTTGTATTTTAAACAAAAAGATTAAGTCAAATTTATGTTTGTCTTTATTCATTATTTGTTTGCCAGTGCTTCCCTTTATTACACAATACAATAAAATTTCTTAAAAGAGAAACCTACAAGACACAAGTTCAATATGGGGTGTGTTTAGGGGCATAGGACTTTCATGCCAAGATTTATCCTATTCTTTAACAATGTTTACTCAGGGAATAGGAGCACATAATGCGTAACATCATTATCAGACCGAAAGCTAATATTGGACTTTTCAGCTATAAGCAATTACTACCAAGGATGAAGTGGAATATGTAAATTGTAATTAAATATAACAAATGTGAAACATCTGTAATAAAATCAGTTTCTGAATACAATTTAAGAAGAAAATTATTTGTAAAGTGAGCTATAAATAGGTATTTTATCTATAAAATATATAAAATAGGTATTTTGCCAATAAAATAGGTTAGGTATTTGAGTGATAGAATAATCTTATCTAATTGTTTGAATATGATGACTCTATCTTTAATTATACCCCTTATCTGTGTCAATAACATAAGCAAGAATATAATCTTCCAAGTAATCATTTTATGATTTCTCTAACATACTTTAAAATCAGATAATTTTCTCTGTAATATGTAAGCCAACTTCCGTCCTTCTTTTTACCTACTTTCATTTCAGCTTCTTTAAGGACTAATTACCTGGAATGCAAAAAAAGAAATAATCTTTCTTTTTTTCTTTTCATAGTTTTCTCAGTAGAAAGAGATTTCCAGAGCCCATGGTGTGCTTTTTTCTTAGTGATTTGTAACTTTAATTTTTAACTGACTAAAATGTTATAATTTAACCTAAAACGTTGCTAATAAAATCATTATTCTACATAACTATAGTATTTGGTAATTTCATTACTTATAAGCAGTTGAAATTAAATAAATTAAATATCCATGTATTATACAACCATTTCACATTCTTATGTTGTCTAATAGCTAGTTTAATAAAAATATCCTTGTTGCATATGTTTTATTTCCTAGAGAAACAAATAAGAAAATATTTACATACTTTTGTTTCAATATGTCAACAATCTAAAAATAAATTCTCAACCTTCCCATGAAAACAAACATAAAAATATTTTTAATAAAAAGAAAATACTGTCAACTGTATTGCAAATGAAAGTTAGTGAAAACCACAGCTCATAGGTGGAGATTTCACGCTAATTGTGTATCATCGAAGCAGATGTTCATTTTTAAGGAGACTATCACGTTTCTCCTTCTAAAACAGAATTTAACAAATTATCTCAAGAGAAGGAGTATTTTATATCATATTCACTGTCAGTATTTACTTCTAAGAGATAATGCTTTTAAAGACTATCTCCCAACTATGGGAACTGTTAAGTGAGAAAATTATTATTATTCCTCTCCCCTTAAAATTATTCTTCTCAGACCAACTGTTCAGAGAATATAATACACAGCACCATGCAATGTGGTGAGGAGAGAGCTATCCTGAAGTTTTTTTTTACCATGACAGAATAGACAGAGGAAAGAGATATCTTCCAAATACTGTGTTGTTCAGAAAAGAACTTCAAATGCCACTGAATTCTTTAGGTACCTATTTGGAGCAAGAGAGGATATCCACTTTCTGAGAAAATGCTCATTGGATGTTGAAGATTACCTATTTAAAAAACTAGAGGCTGGGCATGGTGGCTCACGCCTATAATCCCAGAACTTTGGGAGGCCGAGGCAGGAGGATCACTTGAGATCAGGAGTTCGAGATCAGCCTGGCCAACATGGCCAAACCCTGTCTTTACTAAAAATACAAAACATAGCCAGGCATGGTGGTGCATGCCTGTAATCCCAGCTACTTGGGAGGCTAAGGCAGGAGAATGACTTGAATCCGGGAGGCAGAGTTTGCAGTAAGCCAAGATTGCACCACTGCCCTCCAGCCTGGCGGACAGAGTGACACTCCATCTCAAAAGAAAAAAAAAATTAGATGTACAAGCCTAGGTTTAGAAGAAGGAATGTACGAATGTTCAAAATTGTTGATGGAGAGAGTTGAAGAGGTGGCAATAGGACACTCAAATCAAAACACACAATCTGAAGTGTTAGAGGATGTGGCCCCGTGTTCCCCACCCTAGTAATATCAAGTATCTCCCAAAATGGAAAAGCTGATCCTTCAGAAATGAAAAAGCTGGTTCTCACATTCATATGAAACTGCAAAGGACACCAGATTGCCAAAAGAATGTTAAAAAGAAAAATAAAGTTATATGATTCCCACATTGTAATTACCAAAAGTTGTATGGTACTGGTATAAGCATACACACAGAAAGCAATGGAATATAATTTGAAAGTCTAGCAATAAACCCAAACATATATAATCAATTGATTTTAATTTTATATAATTTTCAAAGGTGAAAAAATATTATCTCTTTCTTTTTTAACTATTTATAATGCTAAACAATTCTTAGCTGACAACCTATACAAAAATAGGTGGTGAGCTATGGTTTGGCCATCCTAAAAGGCAATCTGTTTTTGCTCAAATTTACTTTCTTCTCTGATTTAATAAGTTTACACACACAAACACACACTTTTAGGTGTATTTTTGTGTGTTTAATATATTTGATTTATCACAGTTACACTGAAATGTCATATCCAGAAAGTAATACTCTTCCAGTATATTACTTATTAACTTCAACAGTATTTTATTTCTCTGTGTTTTGCATACCATTCTATTACTTTGTCTTTCCTTTCTTTTGGTCAATAATCCAAACCATAATCTTATATATCCTATAATTTCTTAATTTGTTTAATGTCATCAGAAAATTTCTTGTTCCAGAATTTCCTATACCATTTCTTGCTGCAACGTTGGGACACTAGTTCAATAAGAGTTGTAAAAGTGACTAGTTCTGATTATCTTTCCACGGATAACTTTGTTTTTAAACAAAGATTGCATCGCTAGTGCATTCTTCTCTAGTCTAGTCATTAAAGAACAGAGAAAATAGTTGAAGATTGAGACAACTAAAGAAAATACCATGTTCAAAAATTTACATTTTGAGAGGACAGATCTCATTTCTATTTGATCACATATGTATCATCTGCATAGAGACTGAGACATAAAGAAAGCTATCAAAATGTTTATTGCCATGATTTACTCATAAACTGAGTGTTTTTTCATAATTAAACTTTCCCAAATCCCAGAATGGGTGAGAAAAGCCACATTAAGAAGATAAAACTAGGGCTGGGTGCAGTGGCTCACGCCTGTAATCCCAGTGCTTTGGGAGGTCGAGGTGGGCAGATCACCTGAGGTCAGGAGTTCAAGACCAGCCTGGCCAAGACGGTGAAACCACATCTCTACAAAAATACAAAAAAATTAGCTGGGCACGATGGCGGGTGCTTGTAATCCCAGCTATTCAGGAGGCTGAGGCAAGAGAAGCTCTTGAACCCAGGAGGTGAGGCGAGGCGAAGATTGCAGTGAGCCACAATTGTGCCACTGAACTGAAGCCTGGGCGACAGAGTGAGACTCCGTCTCAAAAAAAAAAAAAAAAAAAAAGAAAGATAAAACTTACTACAAACATCTAAAGACAGTGTCCATTATATTAAGAACGGGTAAGGAAAAACTACTTAAAGTGTATTTGGTTGTTTCTTGAGGCTCTGGTGAAAAGAGAACTAAGACTTATTAATGGAAAGTATAAACTTCAGGTGATCAAGGCATGACTGGGTTTTTGTAACTTAAGTTTTGCATATTCTAGAGTAAAGTAAGGATTTTCACGAAGTCACTCATCAATGGAAACAAAGCATATCTAAGAGTCTACAGTAATTAATATAATCTTAATATTAAAGAAAGAAATATCTACATAACAGAAATAAAAATGGAGTCATAGAGCTCCACAAAAATGGTTTTGATATTTGTTATTGTCACTTGTCTTTACCCTTATTAGTAGACATCATTCTTTACAAAAAATGAGTGGTCACAAATTCATTGATCCATTGAACACACTGATTTTCTCCATTTTAATTCACTTCATAGTGCCCCAGAGGGAATATTTTCACAGCTGTGTGACCCCCCTTTAATGAATTAATTATTAAGTCTCCAAAGAATGTCATATTACATAATGATAAAATAAATTTTGAATGGTAAATCATTATTGTTCCGAATGCTGTATATTTTTTGAAAGACAGAACATTCATATACAAACTGTAAAAAAAAAATGAAGACATGATTAATTACAGAATTGTGGTTAACTCACTGATATGGCAAATCACATACATCTGGACTTTTCCAGGGAGACGCTTTATTACATGTACACCAGGGAAGTACAAAATGGAGAAAATGTTCTCTGATGATTGAAGGCCTTCTCTTCATACTTGAGTAGGAGAGTATGAATATGCAGTTGAATAATTGAAGTCTAGACAGAGATTCTGAATAACTCTGATGTTTGAATCAACTTTGCCCAATCCTAATCAATAGCTTTCTTAATAAGTAGAACAAAAACAAAAACATAAAATTCACAATTAGTGAATGGCAAGGATGAGCCTACACATATAGTCAGCTGGAAACTCAGTGTCAGGTTTCAAGTGCCAAATGTGTTACATCTGATTTCATGCCATTTGGGGAGTTTATGAAATTGGATATGTGTATATTTCACATAAAATGGAGTAAAATGGAGTAAAAATGCTAGAAACCTCACAGTAGAAAATAAATGCAAATTAGGCATATCTAAAAATGAGGGGAGATGGTATCATTTTAAGTTACTAATTTTAAGAATCATGGTGGTAATCAAAGGTAAATTCTGAGACAAAAAACCATTTTGAAATATGTGTATATGTTTAAAAGATATATGTGTGGCATTGTCATAAGTGAGAAGGACAAACAATAGAAATGCAAGTGTACAAAGAGTTGAGACAATGTGTATGCAGATGTGATTTACATGAAGAGTAGAGAAAAATCAGGAAAAGGATGAGGCTTATGAAATATGTACATATATGTATATGTATATGTATATGTATATCAGCTGGGTTAGTGTTTCTGGCAACAGGATATTATACTAAAGAATTGGGGAATATAAGAATATAATTTTTTAAAACTATCCAATAGAGCATGAAAGAAGAAATGCACAAGTCAATAAGGCAAACAACAATATAAATTTTCTAAATATATCATCAGTTAGAGACCAAGAATGAATTCCCTTTAAGAAATAATGAAGAAAATGCATCAATAAAATAGATGAATAGTGACAGGAAACATAACAAGTTGGAGAGAGAACACATAAAGAAGACTATCTTTCATGTAAGTATAAGATAAATTATTAAAATTTCAGGTTACAATTGAGATAAGTTAGTGCAACATTTTTTTAAAGAAGCACTTCGAAGGAACTAGTTTATTAAAAGAAGAGCCGCAATGTTAAATCAATAGCAGCAAATACATAATCAATTAAGCCAGAATTGGTTCAGAAAGCAAGTAAAAAATAGACAGAAAATGAAACTAAGACAGGAATCCCTAGACTTTCCTCAATAAGGAGAGAGATTCATCAATTATAAAGAAAATCAGGAAGTCCTGAAATGAAACTGAAAAGTGAAATACAATTGTCAAGGCTGTAGAAAGCCAAAGATGTCCTTCCTTCATGCAATGGCTCAGCTGAAGGCCTTTTCAACCGACCTGGGAGGGTAGGCTGGAGAAATTAGTGACTTGATCACTTTAGTAATTATTTTTTATATTTAAGTAGGAGACATTGCCCATAGGAAAAAATGTGGACTGCACCTCCTCAGCTTTTCTAGGAAGATATCCAAACGAACTGAGGTCTCCATCCCAAGGAGAAAAGGAATCAGGTGACAGAGTTTGATCATCTGTGTCAGTAAAGTCACCTTAAATCACATCCAGCCACACCCTTCTTGTGTCATTTTGAACCCAAAGTTTTCTGCATATATTTATACATATATTTATATTTGTTATAGTGAATCTATGTCATAATAACTAGAATGATGTGATTTTGTTCACTCTGAAAAATTCACAAGCCCATACTAGTGAGAGATGCCCATTAAGAAAATTATTTAATAGGCTTAATGAAAGAAAATAATTACAGTTCAAGACATGGGATTGGGGCCAGGCATGGTAGCTCACACCTGAATCCCAGCACTTTGGGAGGTCAAGGGAGGATGACTTGAGCCCAGGAGTTTGAGACCAGTCTGGGCAACATGGTGAGATCTCATCTCTTTAGCCAGGTGTGGTGGTGCATGGCTGGAATACTAGCTGCTCAGGAGGCTGAGATGAGAGAATTGCTTGAGCCTGGGAGTTCGAGACTGCAGTGAGCCAAGATTGTGCCATCGCACTCCAGCTTGGAAGATAGATTGAGACCCTATCTTGGAAAAGAAAGAGACAGAGAGAGAGAGAGAGAGAGAGAGAGAGATTGGGAATGATCTAGATGATAAGATGTATTTTTCCAAGACTCATAAAAACAATTCGCTTTCTTCTAGTCCTTCTAATCCTGAAAATAAAAAAAAATGAATACATAAACCAGAACCTAAGATATGTTGTTCTATTTATCTCTATTGCAGTACAATTTGATCAGTGTTATGATCTCCATCCATTTTATACATATAGACACTGGGACTAGTCAAGGCTAAAGTAACTTGTCCAGTATCTGCTAGTAAATGGGAGAGCAGGGGTTGAAACTAAGGTGGTGTTGCTGGTGCTTGAGTGAGGCAAGGATGTTATCAAGCCCTAGGAGATACAGAAAAGCCTAGTGGTTAAAAGAACTGACTCTGAAGTTTGACTGCACGGATCGCAATCCAGATTAGCCACTTCTAGCTGTGTAACAACAAGTTTCTAAACCTCTGCATATATCTTATTTTCCTCATCTATAAAGTGGGCGTAATAATTGTACTACTTTAGGGAGTTTTTATAAAGAATACATGAGTTTTTTTTTTAATAAAATGAATATGTGGGTGAATAATTGAAAGCTGGACAGAAATTCCATTTAACTGTGAAATTTGAATCAACTTTGCCCAACTTTACCTGTAGAATGTTCTCTATGTGTTTCTTAAATAACTTTTCATCTTTTTAGCTGTAGAAGGGTTATTTGCATATGCTGGAAAGCAATTTTGAGAATGCTTGCCCTAAACACTTTATTAGCCTGTACTGCATGAACTAAATTCTATTTATTTATTTATTTATTTATTGACCAATTGCTGTATGGTTTGAAATACATATGCTTAGAAAGTCTTTTGGATTTTGACATAAGAGTTTCAGGCACAATTTAAAGCAAATGCATTTTTCTGGAAGCCTTGGTCGATTATAAGTAAGCAATAGCAAATCAAGAAATGTTTTGTAGCATCATAGCATTGTTCATTCTCTTTCGGCTCTTCCTATTTTTGTACATTTTATAGTTCATGAATTGTGTATGGATAATGCAACACATTACTAACAAAAGTGATCTTCATTGTCCAGGTATCTTTGATGTTTAAATATCCCTTGAGAATGCCAGGAAAACTTTGTGAATTTTGTTTAAGATACAAATAGGGTCTGATTCATCAGATATCCTGGTGTTTCTTCCTTTTGTATATTTTTCAAGGACTTCTTTATCATTCAGGATTACTTTACCATGCTACTTTCTGCTTCATATAGAAGAGTATTTCCTGTGCTTTTATCCTCATTAGATTACAGTATGTACTTGAGATAATAAAAGTGAAGATTGAATAAAAGCTGTTAAAATAATATCCAAATTATATAAATAATATCGCTAAGGTGCACTCATGATTTTAACTATAATCCTCTGCAATGACAAAGAAGTCCCATAGGGTTATGAAACTAAGTAATTTCCTGTATTTGACTAGCTATATTCTACTTATCCCCTGTCTTCATGATCTTCTAAACACTTTTAAGAAAAAATAATGAATGACTTCAGGTAAGGCTTCACATGATCATTATTTAACATCTGATTGCTGTCATAAGGCACATGTCTATTTCAGAGGAGTGGTTGCCATACAATATCGAATCTGCAAAACATTCTAGTTCATTAGTTTTGGCCAAGAGAAAGACTTGGTTCATTAGTCAGAGGAATTAACTCATCCATCATACACAGTAATGTAAAAACTGGACCTCAACTGCCATTCTTCCTTTTACAAATGATCATTTCCCCTCTGATGTTCTCTACCCTATATGGATAAACCATTTGTTTTTCTTTTTACACTGTCTCACAGTTGACTCATGTAGAGCTTCATTCTTTTTACAATACAATTTGCTTTTTAAATAGAAATGACTTATATGAAAATACAAAAATACTTGTTACCTTATTAATATTTTACATATTAAAGCTATCTAATGTAATGAATTACATATTATTGCATTTTTTACAAGAAAGCATATTGTTACACACTAAGCACTTTTTATTGCACTGAAACTTCTCCCAACTTTTATTTAAAAGGGTAGGCTTTATTCCATTCCATATAAATGAGAACAACCTTCTTAAGCCTCTCTTTACTCAGCCTTACACATCATAGTTGTGGAAAAGTACATATAAAACCCCCATAATATCTGCATATTGAAAATGTTCAAAATATCAAATATTGACTAAAATATTAATTAATCATTATTTTCCCTGTAAAATAATACCAGTAAATATTTCTTAGAGGAAAATAAAAAATACAGAAACTGCAATGAAGAATATCGACAGTGAGGATGATTCATTCAAGTTAACAATCTTTCCACTTTACGATGGAGTGAAAGCCACAGATATTCAGTAGAAATGTACTTTGAGTACCCATTAACCAATCTGTTTTTCACTTTCAGTATAGTATTCAATAAATTACTTGAAATAGTCAACACTTCATTAAAAAATAGACTTTTTATTAGATGATTTTGCCCAATTGTAGGCTAATATAAGAGTTTTGAGTATGTTTAAGGTATCTAGGCTAAGCTGTGTAGTTTAGTATGTTAGGTCTACTAAATGCATTTGTAATTCATGATATTCTCAACTTACAATGGATTTATTATAGTGTAGCTCCATTGTAAGTTGAGGAGCATCTATATATACTTATGATTTCTGTATCTAGAGATAAACATTAACATTTTTTCTGTCTTTGGTTTATTTTGTAGGAAGATGTGCTGTCTTTAGCTATCTATATTTTAACACTTAGAAATCCATGCCTATGTATGCATATATTTAGCTACAGTTATAACTATATATGCATATAGATACATAATTATTTACATTAATGTCATATGGTGTTAAGAGATATAAATTTATTTGATAAAATATTCTAACATGCACATTTTCCTTGCACCTAAATATAATTGAAAAATACAATTTAAATGACTGCATACTATCCTCATGATATATCTGAATTTATTAACTCAATTTCTTGTTACTACTCGTGCTTCTTTTTCGGTTATTAACTGTTACAAGTAACGCTACACTGAAAAATTTATACATAAGTTTCTTCAAATATTTTTATTCATTAAATTCTTTTCTTGAGTGTATGTGGATTCTAAAACAGAATGTCATGTGGATCATAGTAACAGATTTTTTTCAGAGTAAATTTAGACTTTGAGAGGTTTTTATTGCAAAACTATGATTTTCCAGTGAAGGTAACTTGATAAACAGATATATAAGATTTATCAAGAATACTCTGGTAGCGAGTGAGTGATTCAGACAATAGCCTAGTCTGCTTACTCCCAAGGTAAGCAGATATGTAAGAGGGTTTCTCAGGAATACTCTGATAGCAAGTGCATGATTCAGACAATAGCCTAGTCTGCTTATTCCCAGGGCACTCCCTGCTCTTCCCTCTGCACAACATTCTCCAAGGATATTTCAATGCTATTTAATAAATCCATATGACTTTTCTATTTTTATGAATTTGACCTTAGATGAAGCTATCTTTTTTTAAAAGAAAGTGTTCTATTTTAAGTAGATATATTTTTCTACTTCTTCAATTACATATAAAATTGATATTATCTACTTTGAATAGGAATGCCTTAGAAGTCTGCTTCCATTCCTTTCGAAGGACTTGGTTCCAGGTAATTTTTTAGTCTTTTTTCTATGAAGATTTTCATCCATAAAGATAAGTGCCATTACCCACACTTGACTGGTAATTAGACTGTCTAATCAACACCATGGATTATGGTGATGGAAGCAGACTGACTGTAAAGTTTTATTTATTGCATCATTTTAAAAATGTTGTAAAACCTTTCTAGTGAGCTTGAAAGTGATGGCCATATCTGATTTTCTTTCTCCCTTTCTTTCTTTCTTTCTTTTCCAGGTCTGGCAATGTATTTTAAACATTGGGGAAACAAAATAAATATTTGTTAATTTTATTAATATGTAGAGCAATTATGTATCAATTAAAAAATTAAACTATGAGAAAATGTATAAAAGTATAAGAAAAATCTTATAAAAGTATAAGAAAAATGCCTCAAAGAACTTGAACCAACTTTCTAAACATGTACGTATATTTATTAGTTAACTTCAATGTTTCTCAAGGCTGGGCACCATGGCTCACACCTGTAATCCCAGCACTTTAGGAGGCCTAGGTGGGAGAATCACATGAGCCTAGGAGTTCGAGACAAGCCTGGGGAACATGGTGAAACTCCATCTCTACAAAAAAACACAAAAATTAGATGGGTGTGGTGGCACATGCTGTGGTCCCAGCTACTTGGGAGGCTGAGGTCAGAGGATCACTTGAGCCTGGGATGTCGAAGCTTCAGTGAGCCGTGATTGTGCCACTGCACTCCGGCTTGGGTGACAGAATGAGGCACTGTCTCAAAAAAACAAAAATTCAAATATTGCTATTCCAATATATTCAACTCTAGCTTCTTTTATTTCTTGTTTTCCCATATTCCCACCTTCTCTTGGGCATTAACTCCTCTCTAACTTTTGATGTATAGGGATTATTGTAATGCCAATCTCAATAATTTCACTTAATTTGAATTGATATTTCAGTCTAATCTATTCTGTAAAATAATACTTTTATTTTCCTTAAGAGTCTGCATAGCGGTTTTTCTTCTTTCTTCTTTTGCTTTATTAAATATATTTATTATCTGGATTGCATTTTTAGACACCAGGAGAGTAAAGATATATCACAACTTCATGAATAGTCTTTGGGGTGATAACAGTCATTACATCCCCCAATATATCACAAAAATTACGAAATGTCTTCACTTATAGCTATTGTACAGAGTTAAATAACTTTCATATTAAATGTGTTTTTTCTCTGAGTTATTATTTCTAAAACAATACATTTCTTTCCATTTTTATTTTTCTCTAGGCTTTGAATATATTCACACTGTTTACAAAGTTAAACCAAAATATATTATTTACCACATATTTAAATATAATAAAAATTTACTCTCAATCCTTATTTAGTGAGGACAAATATGAGAGGTACATTTACAGAATTATCAGACATATTTATAAAATCGATGTAGGAAATAGAATCATTAGGCTTAAAATAAACTGTGAATTCAAAATGGACTGTATCTTAAGGCATTAGAATTTTTCCACTTTTAAAATTGATCGGAAGTTATCTAAGGCAATTTAATTCCCTGGGAATTTAAAATTCTGGATGTGGTATTTGTCAAGAAGCTCAGAGTGTCTGCAGTTTTCTCTCTATCAAATCAAAAGGGCATTACTGCTATTCTTTGTTTGAGGAGTGCATGCTTTCTTGGATTTTTATTGTTCTCAAGGCTATATTGTTGATTCTTCTGTCATAAAGTACTCTGATACATGGGCACTGCAATTCATAAATTAATAAATAATAATGCTTGTTTAACCACAGGCACGAAGGCTTCTCTGCAGCATTTGTTTCGTAGAGTATGTTTAGCACCCTCTCTCCATTATCTCAGATGCTGTTTTAATTAAGTGGCAGATGCTAAAAGGCAGGTGATTTTCCAGGGTGATGGCAAGGTTCCCTGTCTATAAGCATTTGATTCTAGAATTCCAAAGTGATTGCCATTTGAACCTGTACCATAAGAAAGTTAAATCTGATGCAATTACCAAAAAAGGAGATGCTGACTGTTCTCAGCATTGCATCTGTGACAAGGATAAGACAGACTAAATGCATTCTCTTTCACAGCCATCACTTGATACACAAACTTTTTCATTATATTCTATCAACAAAATAAGAAGATAACAGGCTCATGTTTGGGTATCAAATGTGACTAGCAATCCAAAGTCTTGATTGTAGTGGTTGGTTGCATTGTTATTGAAATAATTTCACTGAACTTCTGCAACATTAGGCAGAATCTCTAATGATTTTCTTTTCAAAATTATTGTAGAAGCAGAGATATTCTTGGGCATTGACCATTGCTAACTTAACTTCTCATGTATACCCGTCTGACTGATGTTGGCAAAAGAAACTTGAAAATTACAGGGCATCATTTCCAATCAAAATAAAACAGCATGTCATATTAAGGAGAAAAATGAATGTAAAAGTATAATATTTTCCATCTTTAAGTTAGGCCGATATTACATGTAATTCAAGAGATGGGACTAATCTGTTCATAATCACGTTGCAAACATAAAGCAAGAAAATATTTGTTTTACATAGGTATGCCAAAGGAGAAAGTAGCTGTATTTCATTAGAGTAAGTGATGTGATCAAAACTATATCTTTCTCAATTCTAAAATAAATTAGAGTTTATCTTCAAGATTTAGGTAAAATAACTACACGATAGAAGTACCTTGGTGAATCAAAGCGGTACAATATTCATGCTTGCCATTGACTTAAAAAAAAAACAGATAGTCTTTATATTTGTTTTATGCCTAAGGAATAATAGTTGATGTCTACATGATTGTTTCAATTCACTGATACTTTTACTTCTAATAACCTTTCCACCTGTTGTAATTGAAAAATGCTTATGCTGTTCCAAAGTTTTTGTTCATATGCCCCCATCACCCCCTAAAATATATGCCCATATTTGCCTGTTACTTTTATTCTTTTAGTGTTTTATAAGTTTTGATCTATAGAGTTTACTCTAAAGTAGTATGTGATCAATATGAAACAAAACTTATCTTTTCCATATGGCAAACCATACGTCTACATACCTTGTATTCAAAAAATCTAATGTTAACCTATAGATTGCTAATGTTTTGTTACATACTAAAACATTATGCATAAGTGTGTTGCTTTCTGGATTTTCTATTCTGTTTGATTTGTTCTGTCTGTTCATGTGCCAAATTCAAATTTCAGTTATTGAAGATTTATAATATGTTTAGGTAAAGTTATTCCATACTCTTTGCTCCTTTTTACAGCGCTTTTCTGAATATTCTTAATTTTTTATTTTGCAATGTATACATTAAGAGCTCTTAGCCTACTTCTGGGAAAGAAAAAAATAGCATTTATATATTTTTATTCACAGACTTAGCATATTGTTGTGGTTAAGAACACTGACTATGGGTTAAAATCAATTTCAATCTTGACATTTGTATTTTCCAGCAAGTTATCTAACTTCTCTGCCTCAATTTGCATGTTTATAAATAGCAATAGAATTAATACTTCCTACCTCTTGGAATTACTTGTCGGATTACATGAATTAATATATGTTAAAACCTTAAAGGATGCCTAAAACATTGAGTATGTAAATTTACTTGTTATTAATGGTATTAATTGTATTCATATTAAAATATGAATTGATATAGGTAAATTTGATGTCTCAATGATGCTGTGTACCCTTATCCAAGATAATAATCTATATTTCCTTTCGTAGAAGCCCACTTCTTTTTTTTTTTTTTTTTTTTTTTTTGAGACAGGGTCTCACTCTGTCACTTAGACTGGAGTGCAGTGGTGAGATCTCGGGTCACTGCTGCCTCAACCTCCCAGGCTCAGGTGATCCTCCCAACCTCAGCCTACCAAGTAGCTGGGATTACAGCCACATGACACCATGCCTGGCTAATTTTTGTATTTTCAGTAAAGATGGGTTTTTTTCCATGTTGGCCAGGCTGGTCTGAACTCCTGAGCTCAAACACTCCTCCCATCACTGCCTCCCAAAGTGCTGACACTGCAGGTGTAAGCTACTGTACCCTGCCAGAAGTCTATTTTTTATATCCAAAAGTATTTTTTAATGTTTTCCAATTTAGACATATTATATTTATTCCCAATCCTTTTTCTGAATATTTTTAATATAAATATCAGGATTATATTTATAAGATGAATTCAAGTGCTTGTAAGAAGTAATAGTCTACCAGTGACTGGATAAATGACATATAGTCTACCAATTTAAAGGAATGCTATACTGAAGAAATAATGCTATTAAATATTATTAAATATAGTATGTCTAAATTGAGAAAACATTAAAAAGAACTTTTGGATGTAAAAAAATAGACTTCTGGCAGGGCATGGTGGCTCACACCTGTGGTGTCAGCAGTTTGGGACAAATAATAATACTACTATTATATGCTATTATTTCTTCAGTATAGCATTCCCTTAAATTGGTAGACTCTATGTCATTAATCCAGTCTGCTCTTGATTGACATTTGGATTATTTCCAGGGTTTTGTTATTACAAACTACAGTGATATGAATATTCTTGTACCTGTTTTATGATGCACATATGCAAGAATAAGAGTGAAATCAGTCAGCTTTACCTTCACCATCTCATCCCAAATCAATGTCCAGTTGACTCAGTGCCATTTAATGGAGAGATCATACCTTTCTATGCATTGCAGTGATACCTTTGCCATAAATTGAATAGCCATATATGCATGGGTTTATTCCAATGTTCTATTTGTCTCAGTCTGTTATCTTAACCAGAATTGGCAACTGTTTCAGTGGAAGTGGAGGTTACTTACCTCTCCTCTATTCAGTTCTTTCCTTTTCTAGAATTCTTCAATTTTTGCTTTTCTGTTCCTGATTGCCTTAGGAGTCCTAGATGCTTTACACACACATTGTGTATATATAAAAAAATTACTAATTACCCATTATGAATATGTATTTATACAAACATATGATTTTAACATTTTAGTCTATAGGCAAATTTGCTGAAATTCAGAACATCTCTGGAGCATAATCCCAGCTCCAGAGATCTCTAGTTTGGCTGAGGCATTTGTTGTGATGTGAACACAATGTCTTCTGTTCAATTATAATTCTTTCACTCTCTTACAGGTGTTCTCCCAGATCTAATTCCTGGGGAATATGATCTGTGAGATAGATTTTATATTTCTCTCTCTATATATATGTGTGCGTGTGTGTGTATACATGATCTTCAGTGTATATTTTTGTACCGTGTGGACCTCAAAGATGCATGCTGCTTATGGCAGAATGAGCATAGGCCAATCATTCTGGCCTCAGAGGCTTGCTTAGTCAAATGGAAGAACACACACACACACACACACACACACACACACACTTGCATTTGAACATTATCTGCTGTTTTTTCCTTAAGCAGTTCAACTGTACCTAGAACTTGATATATCTGTACCTTACTTTTTATAGTCTAAAAAGAAAATAAGGCACCCAAGATAGTCAGAAACCAGATCGTTAGCTCCATGTTCACCATTTTTAGATAAAAAGCCAGTCCTTAGCTTCTGGAGAAGGTGTTCCAGAAAAGGGCCCAGGGCTTGGTGAGGGAGTCATGATAGTCCTGATCACCAGGTCCTGTGTGAAATGCCTTCATTTGTTATCCAACCTACTAAACGCAATGTAAGATGAAAACCCTCTTATTGTAGCCACTGAGAACTTACAGCTAAAACTGTTCTAGTGCTATCAATACAAGCAAAACTCAGGTACATTCAACTTTAGAGTCTCAAATATTTTTTGGCCAACAATGACTAAAAAATATGACCCCATCTTTCCAAGCTTTTGATTCCAGACACAGCTGCACCTATGTTGTTCCTCACCACCAATGTTCCAGAAAAGTCTCCTCCATTTGGCTAAGCCAGTCTCCATGCACCACATGTTTTCTGAGGCCAGGGTGACCGGCATATGCTCATTTTGCCATAAGCAGCATGCATCTTTGAGCTCCACAACGTCTAAGAAATATACACTCAGGATCATTGTCCCTATGTATTTGCTGAAATGAATAACCTCTTTATCTTTTCTTAGACACTAGATTTTGTTTAATATAAGCAAGGTCTTATATTATTATATATGGCCAAATAAACCATAAAATGCACCAATTTGCCAACTTGAAAATGCTACTTAGCTGTCATTTATTGCTGAAAGCCACCTGCCCAGAATCTAACCATAAAAATTAAACCACATAATCATGTAAGTCAGACTCATGACTACAAAATACTGCCAGAAGTCTACAGTTTAAAGGTGAAAGCTGTGCATTGTTGTCATTAAGAGAGTCTATATAATTTGTACTTCCAAATAGACATCCTTTATAACACTATTTTAAATTTAATTTTCCTCCCAAATCTGAAGTAGTCTCCCTCTGCAAAGTTATACAAGAAGGAGCAAAATATATGCTACCTTCTGGCTGGTTTGTTCAGAAGAGCAAAAGGAAAAGGGGAAAAAAAAGCTGCCTCAACATATCCATTGCCCCCTCTCAAAATTTACCAATTAAATATGTCACACTATATAATGTACTATAAATTTGTCAATTCTATTTATACTTAATTTCAAAGCTATTTCATTCTCATAAAAATAGTTAAGAAGTAAACTTTCTTTTATATCCTCTGGATGATTTTTTGGAAGAATCAAATTGTTTCCTTAAATATTTGGTTGATGTTGTAAAATTATTTGGGAGTAGTAATTTTTAAGTGTGTGTATATGTGTGAGTCTGTGTGTGTGTGTGAACTGTTTAACTTACAGATTCAATTATACAAAGGTTATGAGAATATTCTAATTTTCTAATTGTTTATGAATGAGTTATGTTGAAAGATTATACAATTTTTTTCTAGGAATTTTTTATTAAGACACATTTTTCAAGTTTAGGTGTTGACATGAAAATGTTCATAATATTTACTTCTCACCTTTTTAATAATACTTGCAAATATGATTATTTCCTCAATATAAATTTTATTTATGTATGTCTTTTATTTTCTTCTTAGTCAATATTTGTAGAGAGAAGACAATTTTTTTTTTTTTAGCTTAACCAACTCACTATATTCTGGTTCTGTGTGATAGTTCATCATTTTATATATAATTTCTTATCTTTTCTGTTTTTTTGTCATTTTGCTATCTTAGAGTCCGTTGTGATATCCTTCTTTTAACTTCTTTTAAATTGAACATAAATCTCATAAAACTTCAGTTTTTATACATTTCTAATGTATCAATTTATGGCTCTAAATTTTGCTCTGTTATCACTCCACCTATATCCCACATTTGAATGCTCTTACGAGTTCTAAATAGTTTCAACTTTTTCTCATGATTTCTTTCTTGAGCAATTAATTTTAATTCACAAAGATATAATCTTTTAAGAGAATTATTTTATTTGATGATGAACTTCTATCTTATTTAGATTGTTTTCAGGGATAAAATGTTTATATGTACCTAAAAAATAAAAGTATCTCCTCCATTTTGTGTAGAGTGTTCTGTAGATTTATGTAATTGATCTTCTCTCACTTCACTGACATTTTTCTCCTAATGTATATTTACTAAAAGTGGTCAGTTAAAACCTATTGTGATTATGATTTATTGAATTCTCATTTTAAATATTTATTTTGGCTGATATAGTTTGGTTCTGTGTCTCCACCCAAATCTCAGGCTGAATTTTTATCCCCAGTGGTGGAGGAGGGTCCTGGTGGGAGGTGATTGGATCATGGGGATTGATTTTCCCCTTGCTGTTCTTATGATATAGTAAGTGACTTCTCACAAGATCTGCTTGTTTAAAAGTGTGTTGCACTTCCCCCTTTGCTCTCTCTCTCTCCTGCTGTCATATGAAGAGATGCTTTTTTCCTCTTCACCCTTCTGCCATGACTGTAAGTTTCCTGAGGCCTCCTAGCCATGCTTCTAGTAGAGCCTGTGGGAAGAAAATTGGCACCAGAGAAGTGGGGCGTTGCTATAAAGATACCGAAAAATTTGGAAGCAGCTTTGGAACTGGGTAATGGGCAGAGATTGGAATGGTGCAGAGGAATCAGAAGAAGACAGAAAGATGAGGGAAAGTTTGGAACTTCCTAGAGACTTATTGAATGATTGTGACCAAAATGCTGATAATGATATGGACAGTGAAGTCCAGGCTGAGGTGGTCTCAGATGGAAATGAAGAACTTATTGGGAATTGGAACAAAGGTCAATTTTGCTATGCTTTAGCAAAAAGACTGGCAGCATTTTGCCCCTGCCCTAGAGATATGTGGAACTTTCAACTTAAGAGAGATGATTTAGTGTAACTGGTGGAAGAAATTTCCAAGTAGCAAAGTATTCAAGACGTGACCTGGCTTTTTCTAAAAGCCACACATTCATATGTGTGAAGAAAAGATGGTCTGAAATTTGAATTTATGTTTAAAAGAGAAGCAGAGCATAAAAGTTTGGAAAATTTGCCGCCTGACCAAGCAGTAGAAAAGAAAAACCCATTTTCTGGGGAGAAATTTAAACAGGCTGCAGAAATTTGCATAAGTAACAAGGAGCCAAATGTTAATAGCCAAGATAATGGGGAAAATGTCTCCAGGGCATTTTTAAATTTTAAGTTTTAAAATTTTAAAAAATTTAGTACTCTTTAAAATTTAGTGCTCTTTAAATTTAAATTTTAAATTTAAAAATTTTAAAGAGTACTAAATTGTATCAGAAGGATTAAAGAAGAAAAGTGAAGTCACACCTTCCTTTGAGCAATGTTCAATTTGATCATCAATAAGAATGATAATTGAAATTAATTTTAAAATATCAAATGTGTTTTAATAGATGAGTTTATAATAATACTAGAAAATATGGTCACTTTAGGAGGATGATAAATGTTTAATGTTTTATTTTAAAAATTGATACCATTTTTTTCTGCCTTTCCTACAAAAAGATCATTTTAGTGTAGCCAAATAGTTGGTAAAACCAGTTAATTTTATTAAAGAAAATAATATTGTATCTAAGGAATTATCATATTAGAACATCATGATTTTGCAGCTTCTAGTTAAATAATGGATCTAAGCAATAATTATCAGTGTTTGTTAACATCACCATGAGACAGCCAATTGAAATTAAAATAGCATTTTGAATTGAACTTGTCAAATTATCAAGACAGAGAAACATTTTAAACACATTATATGACAGCATGGGATTAAAATAGCAAAATCTAACAGTGAGAATTTCTGTAAGACATATGATCCCAGTTATTCAGTAAGAAAATTATAACACAAAGAGAGAAAGAAAGAGAAACGGATGGGGGAAAAGGAGGGAGAGAGAAAGTTGGGGTAGGGCTACAATTTAAATTCATAATTTAATTGTTAAAAAGCATAGTAGATATATCATCCAGTTGAAATGCATGAACCTTGTTTGGATCTTTATTCAGCAAATAAGCTGTTAAAAATTATGAATTAGAAAAACGTGGGCATTTGTTGGTATTTACTAATAATCATTGTTCTACTCTTAAGTATTACAATGTTAGTTTAAAGAATTCTTATCTCTTGAAACACTTTTGGATTAAATGGCACAGATGCTAGAATTTATTTTAAATTAATATTATAGGGGCTATCTATTAGGCAAAATAATAATTCCAAGAAGATTGGCTATGATTTGATAGTTGTTGAAACTGAAGGACAGATATGAGAATTTGTTGTAATATTTTTTTCCATTTAGAATATGCCGGAGGTTGTTCATACTACAAAGCTTTTTTTTTTTAACTTTTTCAGATTAGTCCTTATGTTTGTCATTTTTTCATTTGTTCACACATTGGAAATTTCCTTAGTCAGAGTATATTGACAGTAAATTTTCTGTTTTTGTCTAAAATTTTTTTCCACCTTAATCTAAAGATAGTTTAGCTATCTTTGGTAATACATGGAAAAGAGGAAGGGGAAGGAATTCATTTGCCTGACTTCACCATCTCCAATCTCCACCAACTAAAATTTATTCCTCAGAGGGTTAATTCTCCCAAGACTTCTGGATTCTATCATCTATCAGCCACTCAGAAAATAAGATTCTCATTCCAAGTTGTAGAATTTTGTAGTAAAAAGCAGAGAAGAGTTTGTGGCACAGATGGGACATTTACCCAAATAACTGAAAATAACTTTATGAAGCCAATAAAACGCCCCTTGGAAAAACTGTCCTAGTGCTTTGAATAAATGGGTCACTTTTGCCTTGTGCATAGGTAATCAATGGTCCCACTTTCTGACAGAGCCAGGAAATAAGGTATTTTGGAGACTTTGAGAAGAGAGGTATTCAACTAGTCTGCAAGTAACTGATCTACATTCACAATTTAAGGAAGAGACCTTGGCTTTGCTTCCTAGCCTCCAGAGACTTTTAAAAGTCTAATCTGGGCTGTGTGCAGTGGTACATGCCTGTAACCTCAGCATTTTGGGAGGCCGAGGCAGGAGGATTACTTGATGCCAGGAGTTAGAGACTAGCCTGGCCAACATACTGAAACCCTCTCTCTATTAAAAAATAAATAATAATAAATACAGAAAAAAGAAAAAAATTAATTAAAAGTCTACTCTGACATTTCTAATGAAAAACTCCAACAACAGAATTAAAAGGAACCTATATGAACAGTCACTTTTCTTGCTGAACTTATGTAAATGATCAGCCCAATTTTAATAAAATTAAACTTAGTTTACATATAAATTATACTTACATAGATTGATAAAATTAGGGTACTTGAGAAAGAAAAATTACGTTTCAAAAGAAAACTATAGTACACCTGTTATTAGATTCTAGCTCATTATTTTTGAGATTGTATTCCTTATTAGAAATTTGGACTGAATCTGAATTTCTTATAGTTTCTTCCAATATTTGGATGTGAGCCCACAAACTAATATTCCCAATTTTCTCCAATTTTTCTGACTTGGAACCACTGAAATTAAAACTGTCATTTTTCCTGAAGTCCTGTAAGCTAAAACTGGTCAATCTCATATAATCTAGGAAAAAATGACCATGACAGTTTATGTGTAGACAACTTTTTGTACCATGCAAACTGCAATCTAGAAGTCTGTCAGATTGCCACTACCTTCTTCCACTCCAACTGAAAATGCTTCACATCCCATCTCAACCGACTGCCCTGAAACTCCATAAGAAACTAGCTTATAGTCTCCTCCAGACCTTAACTTTTATTTTTTTCTGTTTCCATAGAAATGCCTTTTAATAAACAACCATCTGCCTCCTTGATATAAAGGCTTAACTTTGATGGGACCCCTACAAACGCCACTTCCTGAAATGAGACACAACTGTTTAATAGGACTGACCTATTCACAGGAATGGAAGACTGGTTTAATGAGATCTTTTACCACTCAGCTACGAACCTATTTTTTTCTTTTTTCAATCTGCATCCACCAACTCATCTTTCAGTATGTGAAACTTCTAGGAGAATTTCAGTTAGGACAATTTTGGGGCACAGAGAATGATATAACTAAGTGTGATGCTTTGGTATGCTGAACACTTTTAAATTAAGAGAAACTGTAAGGCCTTAGAAGCTGCTTAGAAGCCAAGGACAGAAACCTTTTCTTGTTTCTCCCTGCCAAGCTCTGGGAGGGGCTCTCTTTCTAAGTTCCCTTATCGGACTGAGAAAAACTTCTTCCCAAAGAAATGTAATTGTCTGGCCGGGTGCGGTGGCTCACGCCTGTAATCCCAGCACTTAGGGAGCCCGAGGTGGGCAGATCACGAGGTCAGCAATTCGAGATCAGCCTGGCCAATACGGCGAAACCCCTCTCTACTAACACTACAAAAATTACCGGGGCGTGGTGGTGCACACTTGTAGTCCCAGCTACTCAAGAGGCTGAGGCCGAAGAATCGCTTGAACCTGGGAGGCAGAGGTTACAGTGAGCCGAGATTGTGCCACTGCACTCCAGCCTGGGCGACAGAGCGAGACTCCATCTCAAAAAAGAAAAAAAAAATGTAATTGTCTTAAAACTCCCTCCCTAGAAATCTCATCAAATAAAGAAGAAACAGTAACCACTGAAGAAAGAGAAAAAACTGTAAGTCCTCACCATGCCCAGATAGACTTTTCATCTATTCTTTTGAGGGCAGCTCCAAGAGGATTACTTGAGAGGCTTTATCTGCATAATAAGACAACTTTTGTTCACAGTAAAGTTCCGTTGCTCACCTTCATGCAATTTGTCACCATCTCCCCCAGAACTCCTAGGAACTTTGTTCTAGACCATTGTCTGTTCTCTGGACTTATTTAATTCCCATGGAAATTATTTACCACCCCTCAAAATTGCCTTCATACTCGATTTCCCTGTCCCCTATAAAAGACGGTATTTAAGACTTAACCGTATGGTTTTTCAATGTCTCATATTTTAAATGGTTCCTGTGCATACTCAATGTTAAGAAATTTGCATGCCTATTCTCCTGCTAATTTATTGTCCTTTTACTTCAGCAGACTAGAACCTTCAGAGAGAAGGGGAAAATTCCCTTCACCTGTACACTGTTTAGGTGCATGTGTGTTTGGTAGTGGGGAGGGGTTGACAATAAATTAACTATTTCTAGAATAAAGAAAAAAAATTAGAAAGCATGAGAACTGTGAAAAACAAATCAACATAAATGATCAATCCAAGGAGACAAATATCCAACCAATAAGAACTCCAGAAACAATTAAACATGTATAAAGCGGATGAGAAGATATAAGATATAATTTGTCAGACAAATGCCATGTGCCTTCCAAGTCCTCAATAGAGTGAATGAGAAGGAAGAATTACAAACCATACCAAGATGTATTTTTAGACCACTAAGGATAAAAAAAAAAAGACAAGAATATATATTTTTTAAACCTGTAACTTCTTTTGTATAGGGGAAAACAAGATTATCTACTGTATCTATTAAGAAATAGGCATCACATGATTCATGATCAAGACCTGAGTATCACAGATACAATATCTGCTGGAAAATGGTTTTTGTCAGGTCTCTGAGCCCAAGCTAAGCCATCATATCCCCTGTGACCTGCACGTATACATGCAGATGGCCCGAAGCAAGTGAAAAATCACAAAAGAAGTGAAAATGGCCAGTTCCTTCCTTAACTGATGACATTCCACCATTGTGATTTGTTTCTGCCCCCCACTTAACTGAGCGATTAATCTTGTGAAATTCCTTCTCATAGCTCAAAAGCTCCCCCACTGAGCACCTTGCAACCCCCACCCCTGCCCATAAGAGAACAACCCCCTTTGACTGTAATTTTCCACTACATACCCAAATCCTATAAAATGGCCCCACCCCTATCTCCCTTCCATGACTCTCTTTTCAGACTCAGCCTGCCTGCACCCAGGTGAAATAAACAGCTTTATTGCTCACACAAAGCCTGTGTGGTAGTCTCTTCACACGGACGCATGTGACAGTTTTGATCTAAAGAACAAACAAAAACAAATTACGTGTCAAGAGTCATAACATAAGGTAGATATTTAGACATGTGTAAAGTGTCATATACCTATAATCACCCAATGGATTCATCTTGCCTGCTGTCCAGAAAAGCCAATGCTTGGAGAACAGCAGGTTTTTGTAGAAAAAAAAAAAAAAAAAAAAAAAAAAAAAGAATGTGATAATCACAGTGCTGGCCAAGAGGAATCACAGGAGTTAATTCTCAAATCTGTTTCCCTGGTAATTCAGAGGCTGTGGTTTTCATGGATAATTTGGCAGGCAGAGTGTAAGAGTTAAAGAAAGAGGAAAGAAACATGAAAAGTTGCTCAACAGTCAAAGACAGGTTTATTTTAGAGAATAAACCTGAGAGGGGCTTCTGGCCAATTTCTGTCAGGAGCACTCTCTCTTACAGACTAAGGGCATTTACTGGTTTTAGGATGAGAGAGCTTATCACAAGCTTGGAATGTTTCTGTGTGGGGGAGAAGTTTATGGTGGGGTTGGAATGCCTCTGGTCCTGGGGAGGTTATGTTGGGGTTGACATATTTCTGGCTGGAAGGGAGGTTATCTCAGGTCTAGCATGTCTCTGGTTGGGGAAGGGTTTATCTTATGGTTGGAATGTTTCTGGTCAGAGGTGTCATTTGTGGTTTATGGTCATGTTGACCTTAGCCATTAGGCTGATACCCTTTGACTTTAGGCAGTTTTTGATCAAGGTGAACTTTAAAATGGTGGTACTTGTCCAAGATGGTGATGTTCCTGCTCTGTGATGGGACACCTGGGAATGGGTGCTGCTGATTGGTTGGGGGGTGAAATCATAAGAGTGTAAAAAATGGTCCTCATGAACCTGGGTGGGGACCACAGGACCAGTTGAGTCATGAGTCACAGTTCCAGGTAGAGTCAGTTGACAAAATGGAAATGTCTGAAAAAGTATCTGAAAAGACCAATCATAGGTTCTACAATAGTGATATTTTAGCTATAGGAGCAATTCGGGAAGTCACAGATCTTGTGATCTCTGGCCACATGACTCCTGAGCAATTAAGGGATTATAGAAGAATAAACTAGGAAACAATGGCTGGTTATCATTTAACTACGCATACATTTTAGCAGAATTCAGGCCCCTCTCATAATCCTGATCTTGATGGCTTTCATTAGTCTTATGAAAGCCATTTCAGTCCCCAAGCAAAGAAAGGGTCAGTTTTATGGAGGGACTATTATGATCCTTGCTTCAAAGTTAAACTATAAATTAATTTCCCCCCACAGTTTGCTTGGCCTACTCCCAGGAATGAGCTAGGACAGCCAACCTATGAGGGTAGAGGCAAGATGCAGCCAGCCATGCTAAACTTCTCTAATTGTCGTAATTTTTGTAAAGGTGGTTTTATATCCACCCATGGGAAGTTCCTCGAGAATCAAAAAGGGAGTAAAGAAAGAAAAAAAACACCCTTGTGATCCAGTCTCCAACACTGCTGTAAAGTAATTGTGGAAAAAAAAAAGAGAAAACAAATCACCAGTTATATATGAGTCATATTGTTTTCTTTATTATTATTACTATTTTTCTTGAGACAGAGACTCACTCTGTCACCCAATCTGGAGTGCAGTGGCGTTATCTCAGCTCACTGCAGCCTCCGCCTCCCGGGTTCAAGCGATTCTCATGACTCAGCCTCCCGAGTAGCTGGGATTACAGGTGTGTGCCACCATGCCTGGCTAATTTTTTTGTATTTTTAGTGGAGACCAGGTTTCGCCACATTGGCCAGGCCGGTCTCCAACTCCTGGCTGCAAGCAATCTCCCTGCCTCAGCCTCTCAAAGTGGGGATTACAGGAGTGAGCCACCATGCCCGACCATATTGTTTTCCTTTTATCCAGCTGAAAAATACATTGCCATGCCCTTTAACTGAGTTCATATTCTGCAAAATATTTATTTTTAAAATTTTCTCTAGCTACCTTTTCTCCCTGGAATGTAAATAGTCCTATTAAGAATAGTGACTGATACATACTGATGATTTTAAAATGCATATCTCTGGTCATGATCTCTCTTTTGACGTCCAAATTTGGAAATGTAATTGTTTACTTGGCATTTCCCATTGGAATATATAACAGATAAATCAAACTGAACATGATCAAAATAGAACTTTGAATTCTCCTGTCCCTTCCTCAATCTATTTATCTTCCACTTTTCTACATCGGAGATACTATAATCCTCTAAATTGTTAAGGGATCTTGGAGGCCAAGACTCTTGGCCCTCTACAGATTCATGGAAAATCACCAACATGAGGCAGATTGATTAACAGAAAAAAAGACCTGCAATTTTTTTTTTTTTAATGTGTATACACAGGGACCTTCAGAATGAAGACAAACTTCCCAATAAGGTACAGAAGCTTATATGCCACCTTCAGGCCACAGAGAAAAATGGGGACTTGGATCTTGGTAAAACAGGTTATGGGAAATGGAAAAAGAGGAATTCTAGTGAGGGGCAATAAATAAATGATGAATAGAAAATATGATTAGATCTGGGAACAGTCATTTTCTTTCTTTTTCGTTTTCTTTTCTTTCTTTATTTTCTTTTTGTTTTTCTTTTTTGTTTTTTAGACTCCAGTTCAGGCTGGAGTGCAGAGTGCAGTGATGTGATCTCACCCTACTGCTGCATCCTTAACCTCCTGGCTTGAGCAATCCTCTGACCTCCATCTCCCACACAGTTGCGACTATAGGCACGCGCCACCACACTCAGCTAATTTTTATGTATTTTTTGTAGAGATGCGGTATCACTATGTTGCCCAGGCTGGTCTTGAATTCCTGGAATCAAGTGTTCCTCCTGCCTCAGCCTCTCAAAGTGCTAGGATTACAGGCAGGAGCTACTGTACCTGGTCTCAGTAATTTTCTTGACAAAGGGTCAGTTCAGGTGTAGTTTACATTTTTGGTCTTCTTTTTTGCAACAGACCATGGGATAGCAAGGAGGGGCACAAGAACAGTTTTCTCCTTGGTGGGTCAGTCCCATCATTATGTAGACAGGGGAAAAAAGTCTCTTTCAGCATTTGATGATCTCTAAGTGTTTTTTTTTAAATACTCATACACCAGAGAGCCATATTTTGTAGTGAAACATATTGATTTCCTTCAGGATACGGTAAGAGTCATCTCCCTGCATCCAAGCCATTCGCACATCTCACTCTACCAACAAAAACATATGTCAAATCCAATCACTTCTCTGTCTCTCCTGTCACTGCCACAGTCCCTGCTACCATCATTTTTAATCAGGATTAATGCAATAGCCTCTTAACTGCTCTCTCTGCATCCATTCTTGTTACTTATTGTCAATTCTCCACAGATTAACAACAACAAAAGTAATGATAATCATAATAATAAATTTAAAGTGCAATCCACTGGCTTTTCTTAGTGGAATAAAGTTTAAACTCTTTATGACTTTGTTATGGTTTATGCCTAGTTATCTCTGAAGATGTCTTCTACACTATACTAACCTCTTCCCCACCCAAGTATTTCTTTCTCCTTTTAGGAAGGAAGGAGAGAAGAAAGGAAGAAAGAAGGAGGAGAAGGGTATGGAGAAGAAGAAGAAAGAAGAAAAGAAAAACAACTTTGTTTCTGTCTGGGCCTGCATACCTTACTTTGCCCTGGCTGGCTTTTCTAGTCAAGAAAATTTTTCTTTAAATGCCAACATGTCAGGGAATTCTGCCTTGTGGTTACCCTATCTGAAGTATTTCCTGTCCCTTGCCTGACCTAGTAAGTCTCTATTATCCCACAGTGTCTTTTAGCTTCATAGCAATAATCTTTTTCTCTAAACTCACCTTTTAAAAATTGTATTTATTTATTTATGTGTTTGCCACTAGAATGTAAGTTCTATGACAAGAGACTTTATTTATTTATTTTTTTGCATTTCCCAAAAAATGTATCCCTAGCAATTACAACAGAGTCACATTATGGACTGACAAAAAAAAAAAAAAAAAAAAAAAAAAAAAAAAGCCGAACACTAGAATGAATGAATAAATGAATGAATGAATGCTGTCACATGGGCAACTTTTACCTAAGTGTCATTTATATATCTTAATCTCCTTAGTGATGGCAGCATCAAATTTTTAAAATTATTTTCCTTATTAATAAATACATGCAAGAAAACCATCAAAGACAATTTCTAATTAAATATTACTGTTGTAAAATGGGAATGATTTAGTTGGTATTACCATTTGCGATTTCCTGATACTTGAGTTATTTTTCTTAAGAGAAATCAGAACTGTACAGTTATTTTTAAAGCTTCAAAATTAGAAAGAGCAATATGATCTATGCCAGACATTCTGCATGAAATACCATTGCAAATTCATGCCTGATTTAGTAAGTGAAGAATGCCATTTTCTTCAGCATCCCTATGATTTGTGGAGCATGGAAAAATAACAAAAATAGCTTTGGAGAGGAACACAAAGGAATTTTATCTTTATCATAAGTTTGATAGAAATATTTAAGTCCCAGACATGTGGTAATGTTTAGGGGCAAAAAAACTCATTTAAGGTTTTATGATTTCCATAAGTAGAAATGCTTGGAATATTTCTAGGGAAAATGAATTTCTGCTAATCTATCAGAGTTTTAAGCTCTGGTAACTAAGATTGGTTTCTTTTGCATTACTTGAAATACATTTTCTGAAAATTATTAGTATTTTGATAATTCCTTTTGATGCTATTAGTAAAGGGAGCAGCACAA
The DNA here is from genome assembly GCF_029289425.2 of Pan paniscus. Taxonomy (NCBI): domain Eukaryota; kingdom Metazoa; phylum Chordata; class Mammalia; order Primates; family Hominidae; genus Pan; species Pan paniscus. Next base: position 101,091,009 of record NC_073253.2, read on the forward strand.
AAATGACAACTAGTACTTGTCAAGACAACTGAAACAGAGAAACTCCATTCAAGATATTTGTGAAATATATCTATGTTATTTTTAAGAATAGAAATGACAAGCTCAAGACCACATTTACATAATTATTTGCTAAAATCAATTTTAATAATTAAAACTAAAAATTGAAAAAGTGATGGATGTACCACCAATTGTAAACAACCTAAAAATCCCATCAGCCACGCTGCAGTCAATTAAACCATTGTGCATAAATGCAGTAAGAAAGACTCTTTCCAATGCTTCTTTCTCAGACTATTCATGAGCGTAATAGACCGTGCTATTTCAATGCAAAATGCAGTCAGTTCTTTATTATCCTCACTAATGGTGCAGATAATCCAAAGTGTTAGATAATCCCCAAACCATTTATTGTGGCATAGAAATAGACCTTTTAAGGTTAAAAAATCCTTCTTAAAATTGGGGTTGATTTATCCACTGAGTGTAGAGAAAACTGAGACCTTTCTGTCCTTGCAGCCAGGAGACAGAAATTAAGATTCTTCTAGCTCTTCATTCATATTACAAATTTTAGTCTATATTTTCATTCAGTGAGACACTATTTTGCAACACTTTCATGGCTTTATTTTTTTTTTAATTTTGCTTAAACAAGTTTTCAAATAAGAGGCAGGTGTACATTTTCATAAAAAGTAATGGATTCGAATTTCTTTTATACCTATTGTCTTACACTTTCATTAAATAACACCCAAACTTTTGAGTTGTGGTTTGAGAAACAGTGTTGCACTTATCCACTCATTACTACTCTTCCATGTTATTCTTCCCTGCTTTTTAGGGCATTTACCCTTTAGCTAATTGTCACCCAATAAATGTACATTATTTAAACACTGATCATAAGGAATATGTCTTTATTGTAAGAATCTCTAGATTACAGAGCCATGAAGTTTGAGGGTGCACTATAAATTATTTCATGATACAAGTCGACTGAGTAAATGGGGAACCAAAAAGATCAAATAACTTGCTGAAGGTCAAAAAGGGAGCAGAACTGACAGCTTAAACTTGTGTGTGTGTGTGTGTGTGTGTGTATGTGTGTGTGTTTTCCTTTCTGAATATGCTATCTTATTCTTAACAAATACTAACATGTTCTACATAATGCTAGATAATTCCATAGAATTTTCTACTTGAGTTTAAATTCAATTATAGCGTCCTCCTTCTCTTGTGTGTTCTCTCTTTCCAAGAATAGTACATTCTGGCTAAAAGTTTGCTTGGCATTTTTTAATAATAGTTTGGTTTCCTGAACAGAAACTCACAGACTGCAGGAAAAGATAGATCAGAAGTGTACTGTGTAGCTGAGGCATATCATCTGGGAACTTCAAATTAATTATGGGTAATAACAGTAAAAAAAAAAATCAGTCATTGACTGGAGATCATTTATTTCTCCTTTTCCTTTCTTGTAACCGCAGAGAAATACGTATTGAAAATTACATTTTCTATTCAATTATACCTAAAAGTGTTATGCCTAGTTGAGTGCTTAGTCTATACTCAGAGAGAACAATTAGAAACTTGTGTCTACAATTACTTAATTTAATATTTCATTGCATGCCAGTGCTTTAAAAAGGGAGTTCTATCTCAGGCATTGTTAAAATGAAGCTTAGCATAATTAAAAGACAGGATGCCCCTGAAAAGTTACACTGATGTTTAAAAAATTTGTTAATATCAACTAATGATGACATTAATTTAGTAAAAATATGCACAAGAAAAATCTTTTACTACAAACTAACAATTATATTAATGCTTAATATTAACACTCAAACACAAATAAAGTGATATACCTACTTTTAAAATTGAAAAGAAACCATACTTTAAATACTCACTGAACAAATTTTTAAAAATTGGCTACTACCCTCATCACACTAACAAATACATTTTTCTCTTGTTCTCCCTTTATAAAAATTTTCCCAGCTGGGCATGGTGGCTCACGCCTGTAATCCCAGTACTTCGGGAGGCCGAGGCAGGTCAGGAGTTCAAGAACATCCTGGCCAAGATGGTGAAACCTCATCTCTACTAAAAATACAAAAATTAGCCTGGTGTGGTGGCATGTGCCTGTAGTCCCAGCTACTTGAGAGGCTGAGGCAGAGAATTGCTTGAACCTGGGAGGCAGAGGGTGCAGGGAGCTGAGATTGCCCCACTGCATTCCAGCCTGGGCGACAGAGCGAGACTCCGTCTCAAAAAAAAAAAAAAAAAAAAAAAAAAAAAAAAAAAAAAAAAAAAAAAAAATTCCCGTCATCTAAATACGATAGGAAAATGGAAATATATCCCTTCAAAATACTCCCTGCCTCCACCTCGTGGTCAAATACTTGATAGTATTCATTTGTAGATAATGTTAAGTTGAACTACGTGAAATCCTCAATATTTGAATTTTTTTTGCCCAAAGAAGCTTGACAGCCTAGTCTATGTGAGGGTATGGTAAAGGTATGGTAGAGGTTCTTTTAGCATTTAAAACTAGAAAGTAAGATTATCACTTTTTAAGGTTGAAAATTATCAATAATTGTGGATAGCATTGAGTATATCATATTTGAGACATTTTTGACATAAATTATCTCACTTCATTTCCACCCTTATCCTAAGATTATTATTGACCCTATTTTAACTGATAAAAGAGCTAATTTTTCAGATTTTAAGTAACTTGACCTAGATTACAAATCCGTGAAATGTCCAAGATGTCATGCTCCTCTTCTGTTGTGATATAGATCACTTTTCTATATTTCTTCTGAAAATAAAAGCCATATGTTCATAGTGATGACACTGTGCTTCATTATATAAATTAACAAAGAAAAGACATCCTCTCTAGAACATGAAAGTCACCAACACTTTCCCTCTATTATCCAAAAAGACAGAACTTTTGCCTGGGGAGCCATTCATTGTCATATAAGTGCTTCTTCCCTTTCATTCAAGGTGCAGGAAGAAAATGGTTGGAATTAGTAAGTACTGAAAAGTAGGATGTTGGTAAAACAAACAAAAAAAAAGACTGATAAAAGGGCATTTCATTATTCTCTAGAGAGAGTTGACGCATCTTTGGAAGGGACGAATGGCAGAGATTGTCAGAAATGAGGAAAGGAGAGTTGCTCAAAGGCAAGAATCCGAAAAAAAAAAAAAATAGAGAAAGGACATTGGAGGTGAGACGGCATTCTTAATGCACAACTTCCTATGTTTTGAAAGCATTTATACTGAACACTAATGTAATTAACTCTACTTGATGCCAATTTAATAGGCAGTTGACTGCATTTGTATTGTACAGTTCTTGGAAGTAAAGAGATCTACTACTGGATACTGTTTAGTTGAAGGATGAGTAGGAACAATCCCTTAGACTTCACCCACTGAGAGAGTAGGTAGGGCAAAATGAAACTATGTAGAAAGCAGTGTTTATATCAGGTTAATTGTTTCTGGCTATTCTAGTTTCTTTTGTACCCATCTCATTATATTTTAGGGAACCCTCTTACTTTTTTCTTTTTCTAGATCCTAAGGAAACATATGCTGGGCATTGAACGTTCCTCATTTATCATTATTTTGTCTGATCTTTAAAAAGTGACAAAACATGGTAGGTGTTCAAGAAATATGTGTTGAATGAGTCATTGACTGATATTAATGTTTTCTAAAGATTTAGGAAAGCAGCATCAGGTAATTTAGTTTCTGAAAAAAAGGAAGTATTCAGCCCTTGTAAAAAATAATCAAATGCGTTAGTTTTCCTTGTAAGTGAGTACAATAAAATTATTTGCTGTTGGAGCAGGGAATCATGCCTGGTCTCTTCTGAAGCTTCCATAACATGAAGGCTATCAATGGATATAGATTGAGTAAAATAAAAATTGGTAAAATAAATAAATGAGTTAACAAATCATGTAAACTGTATCAATAAAATCAAGGAAATATATTATTTTTCTCTGAATGTCTAAAAATTTTCCCACTAAGGCTAATATATTGTGGAGCTGGCAATCCACTTTACTGAATGATTCTTAGGGTACTGAATGAAGGCAGCAATTATTACAAGGTAAACTTAAGGGTAGAGCTTAAAAATGCAAATCTGTATTTATCCCACTAAGGCTAATATATTGTGGAGCTGGCAGTCTGCTTTACTGAATGATTCTTAGGGTACTGAATGAAAGCAGCAATTATTACAAGGCAAACTTAGGGTAGAGCTTAAAAATGCAAATCTGTAAAAAGACTAAGATTTATAGTTGGGATAATAATTTATATTGGCATCTTTGAGCTTCGATTAAGTATACAAAAAACGAGGAAAAAAAGGAGGAAAAAAATGGCTAATCTAAGCAAAATGAATTTTCTGCTGGATGTGTAAGCAAAAATACAGATGAGTTTTTAAGAAAGGACATCAATAAATTTTGAGTTGGATCAGTAGCAGTTGAACGTACTTAAAAACTTGTGTATATATTCATCACACGTGCAGCCTCCAAGTTTACATGTAACTGGTAGTACAGTTATAATTCAAATCAGCAAAAGCCATGAAATCTAAATGCAAAGATAAACCATAATTTACACCATTGAGTTTTCATGTCCCTTTCCTGGCTCCATCTGAAATTCCCCTTGAGAATCTTAAGTCAGAGCTCTGTCTGGAAGAAGTAATCCTGAGGATATCTAAAATCCTTTGTTACCACTTAGGCAAAGGAGATTCCACAAGACCTGAGAAGTGTGGAGTAATTCTTCCTAGCATCATAATGTTCAGAGCTGTATACTCAGAGGAGAAAAAAATTCAACCGTATCATATAACTACAGTGTATTTAGCCAAAATGGAAGCTATTTTTGGCATGGCTTGCTCACTGTAGATGTTATTTCCTTTAGCAATATATTGAGCAATGCATTTGTGGTTATTATAAATAAATAAAACTCTATGTACAACAACCACAGTAAAATCATTTGAAAAAACTGCTAACCTATTTTTTAGGATAGAAATCTTTATGAATTTCTTTAATAAAATATCATTATTCCAGTAAGACAAGGGCTTAAGAAATTATAGATGCCTTCCCCCCCTAATTTAATCATATTAGCAATCTAAGTAAAACCTTCTAAATGCTTTCTGAAGTTATTGATTCCCCTTGTAGAAATCTATCTGAACTATATCATAGAGTCATTAGCAGGTAATGCTATGCTGTACAAATTATATACTGACAGAATTTACTGGTGAGGTAAGAGAATCAGGACACATTAGCCATTTGCTCAACTAATTGTTGCTACTGTGTGCATTTTAGTGCGTGCAATCTCTGCAAAACAGTTTTTAATGAGGCCATTAGTCTTTTTCTTATATTATTCCCCTAATTCCCTTCTATATTCTTTAAAATCCTAATCAGCAAAATCACTCACAATACCCACTTCTAAAAGTGAAACAGTTAGCTGCAATGTGGTATCAATGGACTTAGCATTGTACCTTTAATATGTGTACACTGTACATCTCAAAGGGAGTCAACTTCACATATTTGTTCAGTAAACAATAATAATGATCTTAATAAGGTACTATGCATATTTGATGAGTTTTAACGTAAAGCATATTTCCTAATATACAAAATATACCAAAAGTAATCTTTCAATTCAAGTAATTTTCTTCCCTAGAATTTATTAAGAGCAGAAACTTCCAAATGAATATAAATGAATTATATATAAATGATTTTTTTTCTGGAAAATCCCACGCAACCAAAAGAGTTAATATTGCATAAAAAATAGATATGCAAATTAACTGTGGTACAAGCATTAAAAGTGTATAAATGCTGGCCAAAAAAGCTAAACAGCCCATGGAAAAGGACAACTGTAATTCAACAAATTTAAATTCTAGGCCTAAGGGTAACAAAAATATAGACCCTAATAAGATGGTTCCAACTCAAGTTTTCAGAGGAATCACTATTTCTGTGGAATGACTACAAATAGTTTCTAATGCTATTATCAACAAAATAATAAAAGCCTGGAGGCAAGATAAAACGCACATCAACACTTTATAGTTTAAATAACACAACATGCTTAACAATCTTAGCCATTATGCTCTCATTTTGACAATATTCAAACTCCAATGTGGTTTAAAATATTCCAGTGGGAAAAATTTGTATAAATTTTTAAGTGTTCACTAGATGTGTTGATTGTAAATTTCTTCTCTGTACACTGAACTTTTTTTTTTTTTTTTTTTTTTTTTTAAGATGGAGTCTCCCTTTGTCGCCCACGCTGGCGTGCAGTGGCGCTATATCGGCTCACTGCAAGCTCCGCCTCCCGGGTTTATACCATTCTGCTGCCTCAGCCTCACGAGTAGCTGTGACTACAGGCACCGGCCACCATGCCCGGCTAATTTTTTGTATTTTTAGTAGAGACGGGGTTTCACCGTGTTAGCCAGGATGGTCTCGATCTCCTGACCTCGTGATCCGCCCGCCTCAGCCTCCCAAAGTGCTGGGGGTTACAGGCGTGAGCCACCGCACCCAGCTATACACTGAAATTTTAAATGAAGTCAAGCTAAATATTTATAAACTCAAATACTGTGAGTGTGTGTGTATGTATGCATGTTCATTAGAATAAAAGCTGAATATAATTGTATTCTGAAAAATTGATCCCCAAATTGGTAAACAATGACTGAATTCTAAATCTCTAGCTAAAGTCTGCATCTCTTTTTCTGAACTTTAGAATTTCATGTTCTTCATCCAGATACATCACACTTTAACATGTAGATGACCTCCAGCTGAACTCATTTTTTCTACTCCACTCTCTCCCTGTCCCCCACACAATTTTCCAAGCCGGTGTTAGAATGGATGGTAATTTATAAATTTAGTTATGCAACACTTTTGCCACAACTTGTAGAATAAAACCTACACTCCCTACCTTATTCTACAAGGCTACATTGGATTTGTTCATGGATGTTATTGAGTCTCATTTCTCATACCTTTTTCATAAACTATTTTATGTCTCAGTCTCTTCGCAGGTTCTCTTCCTCCTTGCCCAGGATGCTAGCCTCTATTCTGATATTCCAATGATAAACACTTGCGCATTTTCAAGGTACATGAACGTCACATTTCTAAAGTATCTTACCTGATACTCCACTCTCAGGTAGAGTATTGTTTCTTACATTATACCGACTTAAACATTTATATATTTAACTCCCATATTAGCCTATCAGCTACTTGATATGGGAGATATTATCTAGCTCATTATTGTATCATTTTCTGTTACAGTTCCAGGTGTATGATAGCTATGCAACAAATATTTCATAAAGGGTACTTACTTGGTATTTTGTAATCTCTTTAACATACACTCTTCACTAAGGCTTACAGAACAAGTCTAGAATTTTTTTTTGCAGGGGAGGTCATAGTAGCTAATTCTTCTAGTTGATCATCTTCTGTTTTGTAATTGTTTTAGATATTGATAAACCTAATATAATTAACACATTACATTTTCTGGCTGCAGAAATAGGTTCAGGAATGGACTTTGACCTAATGCAGGTCAAGAAGCATATGAAGATTTTGGGAGGTTCCCCTGCACTTATGAAAGAGCTTCAGAATTATGCTTTCATCTGGACTATTTCATATAGGGATGCTTTAAACTTACCTATTCCATTATATCTAGGACGTCCTTGACTGAAGCTTCTATATTTACGTTAAGCTTATTACTTACACTAATTTCAACCAAAGTCAGCTAGAGATACAGCTGGTTGAGCCCATAATATTAATAACAATTTCAAAAGCCTAGGTCTTGTTTAACATTCATAATCAATGTAAAGTTTTATCCTCAGTTATCTACTTGTTTTTTACCGCATCCTTTTCCAAATCCATCCCTTGATCTTCCCACGAAGAAATTTTCTACTCCATCTTAATTGCCCTATACTTTATTTTCCTATAGCTGTTTTCATTATCACATGGAAGAGTTCCATTTCCAAGTTAAGTGACAGTAATGAAAAAACTTGTCTCAATTGGATTTCCTCTATTGCAATTGGTCAAATTCTGAGTATTTCACAAGAATGTTATAAAATGTCAAAAGAATGTAAACTCTTTGTACTGTCTTTCTTCCTACTTTGTCTGCTACTCCACAAGGTGTTTTAGGCTTTAGAAAATTTCTCAGAATGAACTTTTACATCTTTCAATTAAATTAAATAACCTTTTAATTTTTCTCTACCTATGTCTGCACTAATGTAACCTTTCATTAAATTAAACCAATAAATAAAGTTTTATTATATTCTATATTCCCTAGTCAACAGATGAAATGCCCGTTTATTATGAGCTTGGTGTTCAAGTTAACTTCCAGGCTGGCTCACACCTGTAATCCCAGCACTTTGGGAGGCCAAGGCGCGTGGATCACGAGGTCAGGAGTTCGAGACCAGCCTGACCAACATGGTGAAACCCCGTCTCTACTAAAAATACAAAAATGAGCCTGGTGGCACATGCCTATAATCCCAGCTACTCAGGAGGCTGAGGCAGGAGAGTTGCTTTAACCCGGGAGGCGGAGGTTGCAGTGAGCCGAGATGGCGTCATTGCACTCCAGTCTGAGTGACAGGGCGAGACTCCATCTCAGAAAAAAAAAAAAAAGTTAACATCCAGAAGAGAAGAGAAAAAATAAGAAGTTGTAGAAATGGAGTTGGAAATCTGATGGAATTTTGCCTGATCACTATCTTTGTTCTGAAATTTCTCTCTAATGAGAGTCAGTAAAACCAACCTGTATTTTAAGCTACCTTGAGTTTGTTTTCTTCAGCAGTAAAAATAGTTCAAATGATCACAAGATTTTATATATATATATGTACACATATATCTGTATCTATATATCTATATATGATAGAATATGAATAGGGAGACATATATTACCGATAAGACATATATAAATCAGGGGATATATGTTTATATTTCTTATTAGTAATAATTATATTATAGTAACATAATTATACTATTATATAACATATCTTATATGTTACATAACATAATATATATTATAATTACTATAATATATTATAATATAAATATAAAATATATATAACTATAATTACAAATATAAACATATTTAATTTATAGACTTCATTTCCAAATATGACACCAAGTAGAGAGAAGTATTCCATGGGCCTTCACACAGCAACTTTTCTGTGGGCGTTCAACTCCATAGAGTGTCCTTGAGTGACAGAGACTCACTCAGGGGCTGGATGGAGGACACAGTCATACTCAGGTGTCCATAGTGACATCAAGATATAAAGGGAGAACTAGGTTGGCCAGAGTGGCATCAGTCCCCAACCAAGCCTGGAGAGAGACCTAACCATGAAATGCACAATCTCAATCTCCATGCCAAATTTACCCACTAACGTGAAAGTTAAATACTTTAATAGTGTAAAAATTAATAGTGTGAATGCCATTAGAATGAATAGTGACTAGTTGGGCAAGGAAACTTGTCATGACTAATGACTAAAGAGCAGCCACAGTAAAAAGAGGACACTCACAGATATGAAAACCAAAACATTTGGACCAAAAAAGTTGTTTTATTTAAATGTTTCATTTAAGCATTTTGAGTATGGAGCAATATTACTAAATTAGACTCACTCTTAGCTTTCTCCATCTCCCAACCTCATCAGGAGGCAATGGATTTGTGAATTGAGAAGGGAGATTGGCATGCTCCATTACCCACTTAAATATCAACTAGGGGAAGAGCAGGTAATGTGGAAGAGATTTGAAAGTCTGGAAATATTTTCAAAAGGGAGTTGGTAACTTTAACTGATTGTCCACTTATGCTTTTGGATCAAACTTATTCTCCTCTGGCATCTGCTCTGTGTTGGAGCTGATTGTATACATCTCTTTCTAATTCCCTGTTCAGTCAAGTCACATAGATCGTTTGAAATCAGTCATGGTGGGAATATCTCTACCACAGAAATCTGTAGCCCATCAGATGTTTTTCTTTCTAGAGATCATTTTACCACTGTGCCAGTTTTTGGAGGCTGAAAAAGGAAGAACAGTTATATCCTTTCATGAATAAAGATACTATCTTGGGTAAGGGAAAGGGTTTGTATCAAACATCTCAAAATCTGAGCACTTATCCAAAACATAGTTAAGGTTTTGGGATAAGAGATTAGCCTGAAATTATCTCACTGAAAAGTCTTAGTTTTGTTTTCTCCTGACTTCCTCAGCACATGAGGAAAATTAGAGCAATCTTCTCAAATAAGTGGTATTTTTACTGTCCATCTCAGTTCATGTCGAGTGATTCTTTTTTCAGTAATATGCCAAAGAAATAAATGCCACAGTCAAGGAATGTAATAAAATATGTAAACAACAACCATTACTAGCAAAGAGAAATAGAAAATGTTGTTTTCTAATTTTTGAGCCAATAAAATGATGTAAGTATCCTAGAGACAGGAATACTGATGTAACCATAAACAAACAAGTGATGGCCCTGATCCTAGTTTATCTGTGTAAACAAAGGATTTTGTCATTTGATCACAACATGTAACACCCAGATATTTTTTTCTCTGTGGAATCAATCTACATGTTTTATCGCAAAATAAATGTAATTATGTATTATAATATTTTTCTTCTCATGCAAAAATAATCTCACTCCATATTAATCTGTTTCCCCTGTACACACATGATAAATCAGATAATTTAAATTTACTATTATTTTATTTTAAAGCTTATACCTAGACATGTTATTTTCTATTGATAAAGTTATTCCAACGATTATTATCAAATTGTTTTATTTTAATATGTATGACATGAAAATGGAATGTCAGTTACAATTCCATCAAAAAAATGGAAGGTGGTTGTTTCTGTGTAAAAAGTCAAAAATGATCCAGTGGAGTTGCATAAACTTATTTGATTGTTTAAGCACTTAACTTTAATATAAGGTCATAAACTAAACATTAAAACTTGGGATACATGGTACAGAGTGATTCTAGACTAGAAAGCTGAAAGGAGAAACAACAACAATAAATTGGCCATGTATATGTTGGATTACCTAGATATTGCATTTATCAGAAATGTTACCTAGTATCATATAAAAATTGTGATTGGCACACTTAATGTGTCTATTGTTTTTATAGACAGTCTTTTATTTTGGGTATCCCAAATTATTTTTTGAAATGTTATTTTGTATACCAGTTAAACACCACCCTCCAAAAAAATGACAAAATTATAAATCACAGTAATAGCAAAGTTTTTCTTTCATATATACCTAAAATATCTGACTTTATAAAATATTAATTATTTCTTTAATTTCCTCTGTAGGTTTTTGACACTGTAATAATGAGCTAAATTTTCTTCTCTCCTTATTCTATAAAACAGCACCCTTTTTGAAAATATGAGTATTTATTACACTAAATATTAATTTCCTCATTTTCATCTTGTCTCTCAAAAGAATTATTTGCTTTGCTTTTTCCAGCGCTGTATTTTACAGAACACGCTGAATTATATTACCTCTTTCCTTTGTATTTTCTGGTTTGTTGTTTTGTTTAACAGCAAATGCCAGCAAAGCAGTGCTATGCTTCTGCTTATTGGTCATCGAATTATAAAGTGGAGAGAGCTACCTTTGAAATTAAATTCTGTCTACTTGAGTCACATTTTCAGCAATGTTTTAATCACTTTATTTCTATTTTCACATATTACTGACACAAATAATCAAATACATAATATAATGATTGCTTTTTATATGACATAATTGTACACATTGTTACGTTTGAGATATTCAACTGAAAAACATCACCATTTGTAACACTTGATTATAATTAACTAAACCCCAAAATAAGACTAGAAGAATTTAATGGTCAGAGAATTTAGAGGGTCATTTGATTGATTTTTCCATGAACCAAAAATCTTTCTACAACCCATAATAGAAGAAAGGTAAAATTTTTAACATAAAAAGTGAAAGAAACTTTAGACACATCGGTTTTGGAAATATGGCCCAGTGAATAAATTACAACATAGAGTTAATTCACAGAAGTGGAGTTACACATAATTGTATTCATTCACTCATTCAACAAAGTTCTATTGGTATGAATACTACGTAGTATGTTTTCGCCTCCAAAAACATTAATCTTAGAAATGTAAACAAATAACATGCTTTAAAAGACATGAGCGCCAAATAGTTTTATGGATCAGATCTATCTTACCTTTTTTGGAAATAATCTTGATTTTATTTATATTATTTAAAATTAAAGATGAGACTCTAGACAATGATAATATCCTATCTGAACTTCCTACTCCTCTCTTACCTCTCTTAGATTCAATATCTACACAAATAATCTGTTGTTTTGTTTTGTTTTTCAATTTTATTTGGGGATATTTTGTTACAGATTTCAATTGCTTAATAGAATGATTAGAGAAGAAATCTAATCTAAAATCTAGATTTTATTATTTAATGTCACAGAGTTTTACAACTTTCTCATTATTTTTTCTTTTTATCCTTTTTCTATACTGTTGTATTATGTGTTGTACAATGCTGTGAAATATGCAAATTTTAAATGAATTTTTAGATATATTTATCAGTTGCATTATTATAATACGCACTCTTTACCAAGATATTGAATATTTCCAAAACTCCAGAAAAATTTTCCATGCCTCTTTCCAGTCAATACCTGCCACATTTCCCACTACAGAGACAACCACTGTTACGATCAATTTTACTGTGTATTAATTTTGACTGCTCCAGTACTTCATATAAGTGACTTCATAAGCATGTACTATCTTTATGCTTGACTTCACTCATCATTCTTTGAGGTTCAACCATGTTATATGTATCAGTAGTTTCTTTCTTTTCTTTTTTGAATATCACTGAGTAATGTTCCATTGTATGTTTATAACATAATGATTAATTTTCCTGTTGATGGACATTTTTGTCCCATTTTTGGCAGGAATAAAGCTATTCTGACTTTCTTGTTTAAACAGTGTAATACACATATGTTTTATTCTCTCTTAGATAAATACCTAGAAGTAAATTTACTGGATTGCAAAGTAGGTGTGAGGTTTATTTTAAGAGGCATTGTCAGACTTATTTCTGTAATGGTTGTATAGTTGCACACGCCCACTGTCAAAGTATGAAAGTTCCAGTTGTTTTACATTATCTATCTATCTATCTATCTATCTATCTATCTATCTATCTATCTATCTATCTATGATCTATCATCTCTCTATCACTTATCTGTGAATCAATCATCTGGGTTTTTTGCTGTCATTCTTTATAATTTTAGTTATTCTAGTTTTCATGTAGTAAAATCTCATTAGGGTTTTAATTTTTATTTTCCCTAATAACTAAAAAATTGATGAGTGCTTTTTCATTTGTTTCTTGACCATTTATTTATCTACCTTTTAAACTCCCCGTTCAAGTCTTTTGGCTGATTTTTAAAATTGATTAATAGGATTGATGTTTGTTCTACTTATTTTCTGTCAATTGTATACTGCAAACATCTTAAACTATAATTTTCAACTTGTCAATAATTCTCTTCAGTTTGAATTACTTTTGCTTAATGTATTCTGAAGCTCTGTTATTAGGTGTGTATTAGGTGTGTTATTAGGTATTAGAAATTACTATGTCTTACATGCATGCATGTTTATGGCAGCACAATTCGCAATCACAAAGATATAGAACCAACCTAAGTGCCCATCGACCCAAGAGTCGATAAACAAAATGTGGTATATATACACCATGGAGTACTACTCAGGCATAAAAAGGAATGAAATAGTGCCTTTTTTAGCAACTTTGATGGAGGCGGAGGCCATTATTCTAACTAAAGTAACTCAGGAATGGAAAACCAAATATCATATGTTTCACTTATAAGTGGGAGCTAAGCTATGAGGACACAAAGACATATGGAGTGATATAACGAATTTTGGGGACTTGGGAGAGGGAGGTTGGGAGGAGAGTGAAAGATAAAATACTACATATTGGGTACAATGTATACACCTCAGTTCTTGGATGCACTAAAATCTCAGAATTCACCACTAACAAACTCATCTGTGTGACAAAAAAAAAAAAAAAAACACCTATACCCCAAAAACTATTGATATAAAATAATAAGAAAATAATTTTAAAAATTAAATTACTGTCTTCTTGATTTTATCACTATAAAATGTGGATGATTTTATATCATTTTAAAATGTTTGTCTATATCCCTGGGAATATTCACTGTTCTGTAGTTTATTTTAAATGATATTTACATAGCCATTCTAGATGTCTTATGATTAGTATTATCAATTCTTATTATTAATATCCTCTATCCTTTATACAATTTTTATTTATTTATTTATTTAAGTGAAGGTCTCACTCTTTCACCCAGACTGGAGTGCAGTGGTGGGATCTAGGCTCACTGCAATCTCTGCCCCCCAACCCTGGGCTCAAGCAATCCTCCCACCTGAGTCTTCCAACTAGCAGGGACTACAGGCACACACCACCACGACCCAGCTAGTTTTTGTATTTTCAGTAGAGACGGGGTCCTGCCACATTTTCCAGGCTGGGCAACTCCTGCAGGCAAGCAATCCACTCACCTCGGCCTCCCAAAGTGCCGGGATTACAGGCGTGAGCCACTGTTCTCGGCCTATCCTTTTATTTTTAACACATTTTTGTCTTCATATTTAATGTATCCTTCAACAGAATATATTGTATCTTACTTCTTTGTTTACTTTGACAATGTCTGCCTTTTAATTGGAAGGCTTACTACATTTACAGTTCATGTAAGTTTTCATATGACTGAGTAAAAGTCAAACTTATTTCTATTTTTCTTCTATTTGTCTTTTCTGATCTTCATTATTTTATTCTCTTTTTCCCAAATGAAAGTTCAAGAAGATATCCTAGACAATTTGAGAAGACTGTGGGGCTCACTCTACCTCCCTTTCTCATGGATCAGAGTCACGCTCAGCCTGTTGCATGTGTGTGAATATAGCTATTACACATTACAGGTAAATTGAATTTTTGGTTTCCTTATTAACTTTTGGATATTTAATAGATTTACTTAATTTTTAATTAGTTAGAATTAAAATTGTTTTGTCTTTGTTTATTCTGAGTTTTATTGTATTATGCTCAGAGAAAAATATGTATCAAATATATTTTTATTAATATTTCAGAAAAATATTTTTTCTGATTATAGGATAATAAAATAGAATTTACAGATATAAATATGAATGGAAAATAAGTTTTTATCTACTAGACTTATTGCCTTAAGAATTATTTTGCTTTGATGTTTGATACACTTTGGGTATATAACATTTCATGCAACTTTGCTTTTCATAAAAATAATGAAATATTGTATATGTTATGGTATTTATTATTCTCTGCTGTATTTTCTAATGGTAAATAATATATTTTAATGTATAATGTAGTGTTACAATAAGAATCACTTTGTAGATAACTTATCTATTGATTGTTAAATATATGTCAATTGCTGTAATGTGTACTTTTTTTGTGTTAGATTACCTCATTTAATTTATTGAAGTGCACAATAAGGCTGGTACTATGACATTTACTTTTTGTAGATGAAAAAAAATGTTGCTAAGAAGGGTTAATAATTGAGCAAGGATAACACTCTTGTTAGTGCCAGAGTTGGAGTCTAAACTACTTGACTACTATGACAAGGTATTAAAGTTAAACTAAGTTTTTTTTTAATCATTCTTAATTATCCCTTTTGCCCCTTTTTCCCTGAAATTTTACTTTATATGATATTAAATAAATATTGCTCTTTGGCTCATTTTATATTTGAATTTAAGTGCTCTCCATGCCCATATTTTCATTTCAAGATTCTTCTATGGGAGAGAGTGCAAATGTGGTGTTTAACAGTAGTTAATTTGGACATTTGGAAGGGAACATGTCACATATTTACATATATATTTTATCAAGCAGTATTCTGGTGTTTAATACTTCCATCTTATTTCTTTTACATTGAGCTAGTTAAATTCACATGCAAGCCCCATATACAAGATATAATTTGCTATAAAATATATTCATCATAACTGTATTATTATTATAATATTGTTTTTCAATATAAGAAGAATTTAAGCAGATCATATTTTGTGAAATGTATTACTTACAGCCAGGTATGACTTACAGTGCAATCAGTGCCCAAATTCATCATAACTTGGTTTCTTTATTAACAGTATAGAAGTCACAATCTACTCATAATTGTAAATCACTATAATATTATTCCATGAAATAGTATTTCCACAGATTACTGCTTTAGGTATTTTCCCTTTATAATGAAATTTTCTATATACATAACTAGCAGTTATGTATGCAGTTAGAGAAAAATTGATGAAACTGTACTCTCGAGAGGTAATAGTTTTTTAACTAAATAAATGTTTACACATGTATTTTAAAAAATATCTGGCTTAATGGAACAAGTGACGTTAAATATATTTAAATATATGGTAGCGACTGACTTGGATTATCAACCCATCCCACTCTTTCCAGACTTGTCTTTTATTTTAAATACTTTGAGTTTGATGGCATCATTTACAAATTGGAATTATTAGCAGTGTTCAAAATATTAAGGCATAAAAAGGGGGGAATAGGCCAGGTGCGGTAGCTCACACCTATAATCCCAGCACTTTGCGAAGCCAAGGCGCGTGGATCACTTGAGGTCAGGAGTTCAAGACCAGCCTGGTCAACGTGGTGAAACCCTGCCTCCACTAAAAAAATACAAAAATTAGCAGGGCATGGTGGTGCACCCCTGTAATCCCAGCTACTCGGGAGGCTGAGACATAAAAATTGCTTGAACCTAAGAGGCTAAGGTTGCAGTGAACCATGATAGCTTCACTACACTCCAGCCTGGGCAACAGAGTGAGACTGTATATCAAATAAATAAATAAGTAAGTAAACAAATAAATAAATAAATAAATAAATAAAAAGAAAATATAACTATTAAAGATTTCTGGAGGGTAATGTTAATAAATCTCTACCCTTTTCCCCACTAGATGAAAAGAAAAATATCTCCCCAAATCCTAATATGAAAGAAAAACATCACCCATGTTACTGTACACATTTCTACAAATCTCTTCTCTACTCTCTGCCCTCTCCCTTCCTCTCTCTCTCTGTCTTTCATAACATATGCCTCTACCAATACTATTTAGCAACAATTTTTTCATTTATTGAATAAAAGAATGGAGATAAATCATATACATTTAAAAATGCATCATACTTTTAAAAGTAAGAATGAAAAACTATATTAAACTAATCCTTATATAGGCTGCTTCTATTTTTAATTATTAGACAATAGTCCAGGGACAATCTTCTATGTACTTCTGTGCAAATTTGTTCAATGACAAACTTCAGAAGTTTTAAGAACTGGAACACTCAGACAAAATAAGGTTGATGGAATTATTTTTAAATTCATAAAAATGGGTATATTTTAATGCCCTTGAAATCATTGCTGATTTTATTTTATCACTGTTAAAAGCTATTCAATTTCAGTACTAATTAAAGAAACAAACAAAAATAAAGGCACCAATAGATATTTTCTCTTCTACATTTTCAAATATTTATTGGCCATTAATGTCCTCTACATGGGTTGCCTTATAATATTATATTAGAGTTACTTAAGAGATACCATATAAGTGGACAAAGATTGTTTCTAAATCTCTGCTATTATAATTTTATAGCAATGATTACCATTGCATTTAAGACTTTATGTAATTCTCAGTTTTTCCATTAAAATAACTTCCTAAAGGTAATATTTTTGGCCAAATGGTATGTACTTTTTAAATGCCTCTGACATAACTAAATATATACACCTATACATGCACATATACATATATTGCTATGATCATATTGTTTGTATTCCAGAAAATCTCATTAATTTACACAATCATAAGTAGAATATAACACTTTTACCCATATTCTCATAAAACACTCCTCATCCTGAAATGACCACTACTTATAATTTTCTGAAACATAGTAATATATGCGATTATTACATGAGTTTTTAAAGGTTATTATTTATAACATATAAATTTGGTATAGAGTTTAATTGCAATTTAAACATTTATAGTCTGTTTTTTATTGAATTTAAAATATGTTAGATTAGAAAGATGTTTTAAAAATGTTAATTATATTTTGATTTTGTCTACTTCATTATACTTAGTGATTAGTATTTTATATAATTTGAAACTGAATAAATATTTTTCACTGTAGATTGAATGCATCTTCAATAAAACATAGCCATTTGTTTCATGTAATGCTATTACATTCTATTATGTGTTCTATATTGACATTAAAATTGCTCTTTATGTTAACATTTTTCCTGGTTTATTTTTGCCTATAACAAGTGATTTGTTCTTGACAAGCGGTATATGAAAGTATTTGGATAGACTTCTCAATCTTAAAAATCTCATTATTGTTTATTTCATCATATATTGGTTTTTTAATATTTCTATAAGTTGATTTCTTTCTGTTTCTTTGCTTATTTCTTTGTTTTTTATTTTTGCTACATATATTTTAAAGTTTTAAAATATAAACTTCATGCTAAGAAGAACAAAAATATCAGCTAAACATGGTAGAGATGGGATGAGTTTGGAAGAACTCACCACTGATTACTTAAAATGTCCTTTTCATTACTAAGTGGTACAGTGTAGTAGAAAAGTATATCCTGGCAGAACACCACAAAGAGTTGCTTTGAAAGATAGTAGTCAGGAGGAGGAACAATTTGGGCCACTCACTTGCAACCACTTTGATCCTGCTGACCAGTAGCAGCTGAAACTTCAGCCTTTTGCTTGAAGTATAAGTCCCACCCTACCAAAAAGGATTATAAAGCCTATAGCTAAAAGCTTATAACATTGTGTTCTTTTGTTTTCCTCTCTGAAAGAAACTGAAATGACTTCCCACTTAAACGTTTCTCTTCCCAGCCTCATGAGGCTCCCAAAGGTTTTTGCTTGACTTTTTACCTCTTACTTATGACCTCTCCTTCCTGCTTAGCTGCTTAGCCTTTGGCCTAAGACATTTTCAAATCAGAAAATGCCTTAAAGATAAAAAGCAAGAAGGAATCTCAGAATCACCTGAATATTCTTTCTTCTCTCTGGGATTTTAGCCTGTAAAACTCTAACTGCCTTATTAGACCTTTCTCCACGTTAGTTCTCAAGTTTGCCAACCCCTGCTTTAGCTCACTTGGAAATAAAGCACGAGAGAAAAGCCAAGTAAATTATGAAAAGGAAAGGCAGCAAGAGCTGCACCAGCATTAGCAATTATTGAAATCTATTCTGAATCACTAGGAATTAAAACAGGTAAGTGTCTTTACAGGATAGACACATATTTAAAACTAAATGGAAAATATGGAAATAAACATAGCATATTTATAATATAATTCATAAAAATGTTTAGTCACTTGGAAGCATTTTTAAAAGAACAGCAGAAATGTACCAAAATCAATATGGCAGTCTTTAAAAATATTGTTGGAATGAGAAACATTTGGGAAAAAATTTTAAACAAAGCTAGAAAAGTAATAGGATAAATATAACTGAATCTTTTTATGTTAAAAACAATTGTGTAATCAGAAAAGTCATAGAATCTAATTCCTAGAATCCATTACAATTGTTTTAATAAATTAGACAAGAACAAAGACAAATTTCAATATGAAAGAAATATAAACAAGTTAAATATTTAAACGACAATGTGGAGGAAATAATTGCAATATTCTTAGAGTCAAAAGACTAATGCCTTTAATTTTGTTTACATATAAATCCATTAGAAAAAAACCTGAAAGAAAAAGTGGGAAATATATATGTAAAAACAGAACACAGAAAATATTAATATTATAAATTGAAACAAAATAAAAATATAAAGTTCTCTCAAATAGGTGAAAATGCTATGCCTCACCCATAATTTGAAAAAGTTGTAAAATAAAATTATAAACTGTGAATCATACATTATACATTATATACATTATATATACATACATGCACATTATATATACATATATACATTATATACCTATCAGAGTAAAGTAACATTGGCATATTCTTGGCAATACCAAGTGCTGGCTAGGAAATAAAAAAATAGGCACTGGTATTTCTTTTGTTGTCAGTATCAACTGGAGCAAACGTTTCGGAAGCTCATTTGAACATATATTTGCCAGTTACACTAGCAATCCATGAATCTAGGTAGATGTACTACTTTGCCAAGATATAAATGGAAGGATATTTATGGGAGCATTGTTTTAAATATCATCAATCTGTAAACAAAAACAAATTTATCTCAATAAGGCTAATTATATTAATTATGGTAGAGTCTTAAAATGGAATACTGTATAGCCTTTAAAGTAGATGATGTGTATCTATCTGTTGTGATATAGAAATACCTGTATAGCTAAAATGAATTGTTAATTGAAAAGTATGTGGGATAACAATAAGAATAATACTTTGTCTTTAAATAATACACTCACACGCTTCTGAATGAAAAGACTGGTGAGTAGGTAAGGGATATGTAGTTTTAATTCGGTTTTGTTTTTGTTTCAGTCTATATTATTTCATTTTTACTATTAGCATCTATTTTATAAGAAATACAAAAGTAACTTAAAAGTATATTTAATGTAAATATATTTAATTTTATATTAGTGAGTAATTTTAAGCTCAGGGTAGGACTAATTGAAAGCATAAATCATTTTAGTTTCCTCAGTTCAATGGCTGACTTCTCATGATTTATTCAGTTAGGCCTCTAAAATAACAGAAACTGAAATGTATCAGGAAAAATATTCTTCCTTGGAAAAAATTACAAAGTCATGACATTTGCTAGCAAATATGTAAAGATAAAGAAAATAAACATATAGAAAATTATTGAAGATTGCTGTTTTTCTATTAGTGACATATTCTAATAATCTACCAAATATTGGATGAAAATAAATGGAATTTGAGCTGTAAAGACTTGGGAGGAGGAAAAAGCTACACATGTTATTGATTACTAAGAAAATAGAGTGATGATCACTGACATACCATAATGAAGATTATACAATTTAAGTCTTGGGACCCTGTTACTTCTTTTTATCTCCACAGTAAAGAACATAGTCTATAACATATGAACTATAAACTATCTGGAAAGATTCTAGCCCTTGGAAGTAGTATGATAAATATTTCAAAGTTGAGGATGAGTAACTTGAAGTAAAGTAAGAATGTTTATCAAAGTTAAGTTACGGAAGCTTAAACGTAGCTTAAGAGTTTTCTACACATATTTTTTTTCTCTTTAAATTCTTCTTTGTACTCAGTCCATCCAGGCTTTTGCCTTTACCACCACAGGTCTTATCACGTGTGCTGCTAAATGCAAAGCCCATTTGTCAGATTTAATTACATTTAATTAAATTCTACGTATTACATACCCCTAGTTCCCCTTTTGCTTTCTGAATATTGTTTTCCTCAGTCTCCAGTGTTTATCATTCCTCATCTAGAATTCTCAAAGATGAAAGCCTCCAAAATTCAGTCCTTCTATGTATTTTCTTTTCCACTGTAGTTAAATTATCAGTCACAAAATGTTAAATATCTTTCATTCTCAGTGACTTCCAAGTCCATATTTTAGGCCAGATCTATCCACTGGGCTTCAGACTGAAATATCTGTTTTCCCTTCACCTATTTCTTTAGTTTAGTTTTGTTTTTTTTTTTTTAAGTTGGAGAAAGGAAATTTTGTCTGTTCTCAATGTTTTTCTTTAAACTTAAATCAGATAATAATTTTCAGCTGAACATGCTCAAGAATTTCCTATCACAAATAACGACTAAAATCCTTATAATTATATTCAAGGCCTTATAATTTCCTTTCATGATTTATAGTAGCATAAAAGTATAAATATTTAGAGATAACAAATTTGGTATTAATGGGGGACTAAAAATCCACCAATGCAAGCACTGAGAATTTAGAAACACATTCACATATACATGGAAACTTAACTTGTAATGGGGATAGGTAGGCTGGTGTTTTTAAAAATCAAAACAAAACAATTTTAGTAAAATTAGTAATCCATGAGGGAAAAAAAAAGATAAAATTGGACCACCACTACACTCACATATACACACACCTACACATACCACAAATTACTAGTACATTAAGTATGAAAGATAGAATTATAAATATTTTAATATATTACAATAGAGAATCTTCAATAACTGTAAAGGAAACTTTAGCTACATCAAAATAAAGATAATTTGTTTTCAAAACACACTGCAAAAAGATACGTAAAGATAAAGAAAGTGATAATGTAATAATCCACTGATACATACAAACTATTCTAATACTGTCATTTAGAAAAATAAAGATATACTACTTTTTGTATTCTGTGGGTTAACTGGCTTCAACTGGGAAATTCTGTTCTAAGTAGAGTAGCTAAACTCTCATATGCAGGTTGATTAAGTTGGAAGCCTGACCTGATAGGACATCCTAGATGGCTAATTGTCCTCTAGAATCTCTCCCTGCATGGTCTCTTATCATTTTCATTATTTTACGTCCAGCTTCTTTACAGCATGGCAGCTTACGTACAAGAGAGAACACTGCAAGAAGTTAAGCTTCAATGTGCAAGTGTTTGTCAAGTTTCCGCATGATAATATCCCACTGGCCAAAGTAAGAAGGTAGGCTAAACTTTAAGACAATATAAAAGGGGATTTTAAAAGGGTGGGCGAGGCACATCTTGTTGGAAGCCAAAATGTAATAAGTCTATTCCACTCCACCCTCTGACTTCCAATGATTCACACATCTTCCACGTGCAAACTATACTCACTGCCACCCAACATCTTTGAATGTCTCATTCCATTGTAACATCAGATATAGTCTTGAATCTAGAATGTCATTATCTACCTCAGTTGCAGGTGGTGATGAGTTTTTGTATGGAATTCCTCAAGTGCAGTTCCCTCCATCTTGTTCTGCAGATGCAGAAGTCTTTAGATGGAAAAAAAAAAAAAAAACAATCTGGCTTTCGCATTCCCATCATAAAATGCTGCATCCAAGATAGAACAAACACAAATGACACTACCATTTACAAAGGAGTCACGTGTTCATAGCAATTCCAAAATCTAGCTAGGTTCTGGTCGCTGGGCTCTTGGTTCTGGCCTCAAATCTTTCTTTTTCCACAGGAAATTACTCATCTTTGCTACTATCTTTCTCATTCTCTTTCCTGCATTTAGAAATTTGGACATACAGAGAATTATTTACATTTTGAACTTTCATGTTCCCTTTTAGTCCAAGGTATGATAACTCCTTTAAAAACTTTGTATTACTATAGTAAATTTAAATAGATACCAGGCCTGAAGAATCTTTGAGCAGACAAAGTCAGTTAAGTGACCTTAACCTTGCTTGATTTGCAAACTTAAGTGAAACTTAACTTGAGGTATTTATTCTAAATGCCTATATTAGAGAAAAATAAAATTTAAGGCTAAACAATCAGAAGCCACCAACTAACTTGTATAAATAGAGACTTTCAAAAAGGCTAGACCAAGTAAGGCAACTGTGTAACTGTAACCAGTGAAATATTTTCTTTGCTTTACTTGTGCATTCAAAGCCTTTCCCTTTTGCATTTCCTTACTGTAGCCTGAAACCATCTTCACTTTGGTGCTTTCAGATTCATGAATTGCTGTTTGCTCAAATAAATTATAAAATTTTACTTTGCCTCAGTTTAGCTTTTAATAGTATTAAATGATAATCTACTACATTAGACAAAAATCACACCCACAAATTCACTTGAGCCTTTCTCTACTTTGGGTAGCGAATTAGGGTGCTGTTAATACATTACCATTAAGTTCTTCAGAAGCACCTTTTTTTGGAGAGATGTATTCAAGTGTTTTACAGCTGCACTATTGACTTGACTTCATCTCTGAGGCCATGTTTTATTGGCAGCGCCATGGATTTTATCATAGCCTTGAGATTATTTCTTACTTTGAGATTATTTTGTTGGCTGAGGAGAGAATGAGAAATATTTATATTTTCCAATCCAGCAAGTCCAAGGTTGGACATTATTTCCTTTAATCTGGCTAGAAAACTGAAAAGTTGATTATTAAGTTGATGCAAAGGTAATTGCAGTTTTTGCCACTGAAAGTAATGCACTTGTACCAACCTAATAGTTCATCTCTCTCTTGCAATGTCTTATGATAGGTGACTAAAGTAACCAATTAGCATTTTAAACCTTGTTCCTAGAAATCTTAGCTCAATTCACAAGTTTTTTAGATACATTTTCTTTCTTGCATTTCTTTTTTTCTTTTCTTTTTTTTTTTTGAGACAGTCTCACTCTGTTGCTCAGGCCGGAGTGCAGTGGCACGATATCAGCTCACCACAGCCTCTGTCTCCTGGGTTCAAGCGATTCTTGTGCCTCAGTCTCCCAAGTAGACAGGATTCCAGGCGCTCGCTACCACGCCCAGCTAATTTTTGTGTTTTTAGTAGAGACAGGTTCTGCCACATTGGCTAGGCTGGTCTGAAACTCCTAACCTCAGGTGATCCGCCTGCCTTGGCCTAACAAGATTTTGGAATTACGGTCATGAGTCACCATGCCCAGCCCAATATCCAACAAGAGTCCTCTTTTCTCTGGCCTCCTGTAGCAATTTCCTCACTGACTTTCCCATTTCCAATAATAGGCTGCTTGCCACTCTTTAGGCCTCCTACCAGCTGGCCACAAACAAATGAAACATGTTTTAGTTTTATGTTATCTCAGTTAATAATTTATGTTTCAGTTATTTATTTCATAACAAACTATCCTAAAATGTAGTGGCCTAAAATAAGAATGTATTATTTTTCATAATTTTGAATGTTCTGTGCTCAGTTGGACAAGCCTTTTGTGTCAAGTGATATAGTCAAGGTCACAAAGTCACGAGGATTAGTGCCAAGGTCACTAATTCAGCTATATTCATCTTGAAGCCCAGCCTGGTTTGGAATAATACAGATATCTCTCATTCTCCAAATTCTTTCTACATATGATCTTTTATCATTCAGCAGTCTAGCTTAAACTTCTTTACAGTATGTTTTCTGCAATTAACAGGGAAATTTCCAAGAGGTTCGGGCCTTTGGAACGCATAATATATGCCATATCATCCTTGTTAATGACCAATGGGCCAAGGAAATGTACATGGCCAAACGTAGAAACAATGTGTGATGATACTACAGATGGCTAGAGTACCAGAAGGTATGGTCCAATGGGTATCACTAATGTAATTGTTTACCACATTTGGTAAAGATATATACTAAACATGTAACAAAGGATATGCATCCAAAATAAATAACATATCCAAATGTTCAAATTCAGGGTAATGGTTACCTTACATCATGGGGAGGAAGAAGGAAGCTCTTGGGGGTTTCTTGATCCCTAGGATATTCTATTTATTGGCCTGGGTAAGAGTACACAATTTTGTAAATGAATGCTCAGTATATCTATACTCATTTTCATGTGAGCTTTTTTGTATGTTCTATACTTCATAGGGAAACAAATAAAAATTGTTAAAAATGATAAATATCCAAGACAAGTCAATTTCATTATGTACATAATTGCTCATACTGGAAATCAAAACTAAATAGAACACACACAAGAATGAAAAAGAGAAATACTAGTTGAAATAAAGACTTGATATATTTTCAAAAAATTATCATTGACCAGAAAAAAACCTTATAAACATTAGTATAATGAAGTTAAAGTTACAGAACTTAAAGGAGATAGAAGATTCATGAACATTTTGATGGGAAAAAAAGATGATTCAAAAGAGGCAAACTTATTATTTACCCTCTATAGTAATATTCAAAGGCTATAACATAAATTCTAAGGTAAAAAATTATAATATTTTGATTAAAAAACAATATAAATCAAAAATTTCATTTCCAAGATCTTCAACTTATTACAGCATAAATACATAAGATAAATATATAAATAGTTGAATGAATAGATAGATAGATAGATGGAAACAATTAAATTTAGCCATTTAAGATTTGATTAAAAGCAAAGAGGAAAGAGGAAAGCAAACTAAAAGAACATTTGTGATCATAGAACCAATTCAAATGACTAAGAATAAACACGATAAGAATTTTTTGATTATACAAAATATATTTTATTGCTGCATAGTAAATTTATTTAAGGAGATGCAGGAGCAATAATGTTAAGGTAGAAATGTAAATCTGCTAATTTCCTCTCTTTTTTAACAATGTTAAAAGCTACTTAATATCATACGCATTCTAATTTTTATAATTTCACATAATTTTAGGCTTTCATTATAACTTTTCCTGCTTTAGAGCAAAGGTTCTCAACTCTGGCTTCGCATTAGAATCACATTTAACTCTCTTGATAAGCCAGTCACACCCTCCTACACCAATTAAATCAGGACCTATGCAGGATGAGACTCAGAGATCAGTACTTAGAATACTCTGGTGATCCATTGCATGGCCGCAGAGCCTTGGGTACATGTTTTCTAAATTTAAATGGATTTTACTAATTTATAGTGTTTCTATATCTTGTGGTGAAACAAGAATATTCTAAAATTTATTAATTTATCAATTTTTAGCTTCATTTTCTTGAGAAGAAATAGCATTTTAATAACTTTTACTAAAAATACTTTTTAAACAATCAGTATTCTGTTTATATTTCTTTACTAGGTCTGTCTATCTATCTATCTATCTATCTATCTATCTATCTATCTATCTATCATCTATCTACCACCTATCAAGGTAGGTAACTAGCTATCTATACCTTTATATCTTTTTATGTGCTCTATAATGTAAATAAATTTGGCAAAGACTATTTCCAAGTGCTAGAATTTTGGTGTGGATTTTCAACTCTTTTCTGTGCTTTTCTCCAATACTTGAGGTTTCATAATACAAATGTTATATTTTCACAAAAAATTTAATTTTTACTTTATGTTTTATTTTCAACTGGTATTGAATGAATTACATATTGTATTTTGTTAGATAATTGGTCATATTTAAATTTATAGTTACAGTTATTCTTTGAAAGATTAAATATTTATTAATGACTGAAAGTATACTTTTATTATAAGTATCTTGACAATAAAATATCTATTTGTCTACAGTTTGGTGGCTTGTTTTTATGGGCTTGGAACTAGAGCAAGGCAATGGATGTTTGCAGTTTAACATTTCACAGCTTGAATTGGTAAAAATATATGCCTCTGTGATGTGATAGCTAAATGGGTATACATCAGGACTAAAAGAAGGAAATGAATATCCATAATTAAATTTTTATATGTTATAGCTTGCGGTAGTGAAATAAATATCTGTCAATGACATGGATGTTAAATGGTTATGTGTCAGCATCTAGAGTACAGAAATTAATATCCTCAATTAAATGTCTATTTGTTATGTAAAATTTTGATGCAGACATTCTTCATGACTTAAATTCCTTCAAGAGTTTTTCTAATCTTCACAAAAATAAGATGTCTACATTTGCCCTCTTTTGAAAACATGGTGAGGGCAGAGAACGAAGGAATTTAATTTACAGAATGTCTGCATTTTTAAGCAATAAATGACCCATAAGTCACTTTATATCTTCATGATCTCAATTTCCTAATATATTAAAAAGTTAAACCTCTTTTTCTCCTCTCATTTTCTAGCCCTCCTTATTAATTATCTGAATTAGTATGTTTTTGCACTGCTATAAAGAAATACCCAAGACTAGGTACTTTATAAAGGAAAGAGATTTAAGTGACTCACAGTTGTGCATGGCTGGGGAGGCATCAGGAAACTTGCAATCATGGCCTAAGGGGAAGTAGGCACCTTCTTCACAAGGCAGCAGGAAATAATGAGTGTGGGAACTAGGAAGTGCCACACTAAAACCATCAGTTCTCATGAGAACTCACTCACTATCATGAGAACAGCATGGGGGAAACTGCCTCCATGATCCAATCACCTCCCACCTGGTCCTTCCCTCGACATGTGGGGATTACAACTCTAGATGAGATTTGGGTGGGGACATAGAGCCAAACCATATCATCATCCTTGACCACCTTCACTTCATTCAAAGTTAATAGGTAAAGAAAAAGCCACATATAACCATAAAATTAAGAATTATATGCAACAAAATTAATCAAGTTACAATGAGAAAAAAACTGTTTTGTTATTTCAGTATATTACATACAAGATTTTCTGTATAGTGTCAATGCTGTGAAAAAAGATTTAAAATATTTCTTCTATAGAGAAATGTTATTCATATGTTCAAATACTTTTTAGGATTAGAGAGAACTCCATCCTCCAAACATCTTTGACTAGTGGATATTACATACAGCATTATCACAGGGTTACAATTCTGGAATTCATTTGAAGACACTACTAAATAGTCTTTTAAAATAAGATCTGTTCTGGTAAGCAATAATATAATCAATAATAGGTTAAAAGTTTTCTGGAAATTCTGTCGAGGTAATGATTATTAATTATGAAAAATAAGTCAATTGTTTATACACTATTAAGATTAGATATAACAAAAATAACACCGGAAATAATGAAATTTAATTATCTGTTGATTCTATATAGGAAATGCAAACTCTTAATCACATATTCATTATAAACTATTATTTCTTGTCATGTAACTTTCACATTAGAATAAATGTATGCATATAATTATCAGTATACAGATATGCAAACACACATGAATACATGTGCATGGTATCAATTTGTTACATGTTTGTCTTGTTAACTTAGGAAAATCAGCATTTGTAAATTCTAGTTTCCATTCCCCAAATCACTTTTCTCTCAAGATTTCCTCATTTTGATGACAAATCAAGCTGTTACATTGTACTTTCATCAGAGAATGTCTGCACATGTATCCTGGCAACCACATGCTGCAGTTGCTTTGAATTCTTGAAGCACATGATGAGAAGGAAATTGTTAAGGCCAAAAACCAAGTTTTAAGGAAAAAAATTACCATAGAAAATAAAATGTTTCTAAGTTGTTTTTGAATGAGTAGAACTTCTACCAGCTGAATTATTAAATTCCTACTTTTAAAGACATTTGCTTTTACTACCTAAAGAAGATGGTCAGACTATAAAAATGTGTTTTGGTTCTATGACAATACTATGTAGAACAAGGCCCAAATGTGAACACTTAAATTCATTAACTGAATATTTATTTTATTACAGCTAGAGCAGTTTTTCAATTTTCATGATTTCTATGCCAAAACATATCTGAACACTATGCAAATATGAAATAGTCTGAACACTTCAGCTAGTTTGCATATACTGAGAATTCTAGAAATTCTGCACATATTGTCCTTACAGTAAATGTATCATAACTACAATATTGACAGTTACGATTACATAATTATCCTAAGCATACCACTCTGGAGAGACTGATCTCACAATTGCATCAATGATGATGAAAAACTATCCTGACCCAAGCATCGTAAAATCTGTACACCTTCCCTGATTTGCTGGCTACAAGCTGAGAGAGGATCAGTAGGAGACATGTAAAAGCCTCCAATGAATCATGCTCTATTTTGAGTCTATTTAAAAGACTAAGACACATTCCCCAAAATTCAACTAGACACATTTTTATGTAATCACTCCAGCCTGTGAACATGCACACATATAGTGATCACATGAATATCACAAGTGTTCATTAATATTTGGGAAAAAATGGCTTTCAATGTATCAGAAAACAAGCATTAAAACATCTTAAAAAATAGGAAAGAGCAGAGTAAAATTTAAAACATGAGAAAGGGGAAAGTAAGGATATAAATCAATAAAATAAAAAACTACAAATCAGTAGTGAAGATTAAAAATATAAAATCTAGTTAAAAAAAGATTGTTCAATATTTAGTGTTGTTTTTAGAAGACTGATGAAAAATTATAAAGCCAAAAAAAGAGATAAAATTACAAGTACAATTGAGGTAGGAGGTGGCATACTGGACCAGATTGAAGTCTAGCTAAAATAGGAAAGAGGCAAAAGCACCTTACCATAAGACACACCCACCAGTGTGCCACTTCAGTTTACCATTGCCATAATAAAACCCAAAAGTTACCACCACTCTCTATGGCAACGACTGGATGACCCAGAGATTACGACCTTTTTCTTAGAAAGTTCTACATAATCAGCCACTTAATTTGCATAAAATTAAAAGTGGGTATAAATATGACTGCAGAACTACCTGCTGCTACTCCGGGCACACTGCCTACGGGGTAGCCCAGCTCCACAAGGTGAAGTACCTCTGATGGTGCTGTACCCTCCCTCTTCAATAAAAATTGCTGTCTAACACATCAGCTCACCCTTGAATTATTTCTTGGGTGATATGGTTTGGCTCTGTGTCCGAATCTCATCTTGTAGCTGCCATAATTCCCATATGTTGTGGGAGGGACCTGGTGGCAGATGACTGAATCATGGGGGCAGGTGTTTCCCATACTGTCCTCATGATAGTGATTGGGTCTCACGAGATCTGATGGTTTTAAAGACAGTAGTTTATCTGCAAAAGCTCTTATTTTTTGCCTGCTTCCACCCACATAAGATGTGACTTGCTCCTTCTTGCCTTCCACCATGATTGTGAAGACTCCCCAGCCATGTGGAATTGTAAGTTCAATAAACCTTTTTCTTTTGTAAATTGCCCAGTCTTAGATATGTCTTTATCAGCAGCCTGAGCTAAGCCCCAATTTGAGGCTCTTTTGCCCTGTATCATCTGGTGACTGATTGTATTAGTCTGTTGTCATGCTACTAATAAAGACATACCTGAGACTGGGTAATTTATAAAGAAAAAGAGGTTTAATGGACTCACAGTTCCACATGACTGGGAAGGACTCACAATTATTGCAGAAGGTGAAGGAGGATAAAGGGCCTTACAGGGTGACAGACAAGAAAGTTTGTACAGGGGAATTTCCATTTATAAAACCATCAGATCTTGTGAGACTTATTCACTACCATGAGAACAGTATTGGAGAAACTGTTCCCCTGATTCAATTATGTCCACCTGGCCCCACCCTTGACACATGGGGATTATTACAATTCAAGGTGAGATTTGGGTGAAGACACAGCCAAACCATATCCTTCAAGCCCTGGTCTCTCCTAAATCTCATGTCTTCACATTTCAAAACTAATTATGGTTTCCTCAAAGTCCCCCAAAGTCTTATCTCATTTCAGCATTAACTTGAAAGTCCATAGTTCAAAGCCTCATCTGAGATGAGGTAAGACCCTTCTATCTATGAGCCTGTAAAATCAAAAGCAAGTTAGTTAGTTTCTAGATACAATGGGGGTGCAGGCATGTCTCCTGTCCCAAAAGGGAGAAATTGGCCCAAACGAAGGGGCTACAGGCCCCAAGAAAGTCTGAAATCCAACAGGCAGTCAAATTTTAAAACTCCAAAATGATCTCCTTTGACTCCATGTCTCATATCCAGTGCACGTTGCTGCAAGAGGTGGGCTCCCACAACCTTGAGTAGCTCTGCCCTGTGGCTTTGCAGGGTACTTCTCCCCTCCCAGCTGCTTTCAGGAGCTGGTGTTGAGTGTCTGCAGCTTTTCCAGGCTCAGGGTGCAAGATGTCAGTGGATCTACCATTCTGGGGTCTGGAGTATAGTGGCCCTCTTCTCACAGCTCCTACTTGGGTAGGGACTCTTGAGTGGGGGCTCTGACCCCACATTTCCCTTCTGCACTGCCTTTGCAGAGGTTCCCTATGAGGGCTCTGCCCCTGCAGCAGATTTCTGCCTGGAAATCAAGGCATTTCCATACATCCTCTAAAATCTAGGTGGAGGTTCCCAAACTTCAATTATTGACTTCTGTGCACCTGCAGGCTCAGCCCCATGTGGAAGCCGCCAAGGCTTGGGGCTTGCACCCTCTGAAGCAATGGACTGAGCTCTATGTTGGCCCTTTTTAGCCACGGCTGGGACATAGGGCATCTAATTCTGAGACTGCACAAAGCAGGAAGGCCCTGGGCCTCACCCATGAAACCATTTTTCTCTCCTAGGTCTCCTGGTTTGTGATGGGAGGGGCTTCCATGAAGACATCTTACATGCCCTGGAGACTTTTTCACCATTGTCTTGGCAATTAACATTTGGCTCCTCATTACTTGTGCATATTTCTGCAACCAGCTTGCATTTCTCCCCAGAAAATGGGGTTTTCTTTTCTATTGCATTGTTATGCTGCAAATTTTCCAAAATTTTATGTTCTGCTCCCTCTTGAAAACTTTGTTGCTTAGAAATTTTTTCCACCAGATACCCTAAATCATCTCTCTCAAATTCGACATTCTACAAATCTCTAGGGCAGGGGCCAAATGCTGCCAGTCTTTTTGTTAAAGCATAGCAATAATCACCTTTGCTCCAGTTCCCAATAAATTCCTCATCTCCATCTGAGACCACCTCACCCTGGGTTTCATTGTCCATATCATTATCAGCATTTTGGTCAAAACCATTCAAAAAGCCTCTAGGAACTCCAAACTTTCCCACATCTTCCCGTCTTCTTCTGAGCCCTCCAAACTGTTCCAACCTCTGCATGTCACCAGCTCCAAAGTCGCTTCCACATTTTAGGGTATCTTTACAGTGGTACCCCACTCCTAGTATGAATTTACTGTATTAGTCCATTCCCATGCTGTTAATAAAGACATATCCAAGATTGTTATAAAGAAAATGAGGTTTAATGGACTCACAGTTCCACATGGCTGGTGAGGCCTCACAATCATGGCAGAAGGCAAAGGAGGAGAAAAGCATGACTTACATGGTGGCAGGCAAGAGACCTTGTGCACAGGAACTCTCATTTATAAAACCATCAGATTTTATAAGACTTATTCACTACCATGAAAACAATGTGGGGGAAACCACCCCCATGATTCATTCATCTCCACTTGGCACTGCTGTTGACATGTGGGGATTATTACAATTCAAGTTGAGATTTGGGTGGGGACACAGTCAAACATATCACTGATGAAGTAACAAAGACAGTATAGAAGCAGCAATTGGGGAGAAATTGCAAGGCAGTGGTCAGCAGGATGGTGAGACAGTGGAGCAGTTTGCCAACTGTCAATGGGATGGCAAGAAGGTGAGAGGCAGTGAATGGCAAGAGACAGCAAGATGACAATCAAAGCTGCACAGCTATAACACTGAGGCTGTAACATAAAGAGCTGGTAAAATTGCAGAGCTGTAACGCTAGCCAAAAGCACTTTTAAAAGCAATGTTTGGCCAGGCATGGTGGCACATACCTGTAATCCCAACACTTTGGGAGGCCAAGGTGGGATGATTGCTTGAGCACTGGAGTTTCAGCCTGAGCAACATAGCAAGTCCTCACCTCTATTAAAAATAAAGTCATCATTTTCCCTGGTGGACAGCAGAGCCGAGTGAATTGGCAAGCAGCCAAATTGCCATTGCCTTATATGGGACCTGCCATTCTGACCAGCAGGCCCGTGGATTATCATTCTCTCTGTTAGGTCCTCCCACCATGGCAGCTGAACCCAACCAGGCTGAGGGAACCAGAAGAAATATTACTCAAGTCCCACCCACATGGAAGATCAGTCAGCACCCTTTTGCTCCAGCGGATGGATGAGTATCCCCTCTGTCTCCCTCATAATATAGAGTGAGCTAGGGAATAAAAGCCTTTGGCTAAGCAGTCAGTGAAAAACTTCCCCATTGTTTGAGTGCCTCAAAACACATCCTTGTCACCCCTTCACCCCTTCACCCTTTTTCTTCTGACTCTATTTTATTACTCTGCAAGCCACGTTATTTTCTGTCCTAAAATGTATGTTTTGTTTGCAGTCTTTTGCTTTGCTCTGATTCCCTGAGCAATTGTTTAAGGCAATCTAATTGGTTGTGTGAGATCCCCCATTGTATTAACTCTGGGATGCCATAGTTACATTGTTCTGTGGCCCAACCAGGACTTTGGGGTTCACTGTTGGCCATCCTCTGAATGCTCCAGGGTTTTCAGCATTTGGTCAGCCCCTAGATATTCTGGAATTTCTGGCATTTGGAATGGGGACCCTTGTTGGCTGATACTCAGGTACTCTGGATTTTTGGCATTTGCTATTGTTGGCAATGATTTAGGGCTTTCAGAATTCATATTTCTTCTAGGACTGTGAGTTGGAGTTCCACCTAGGGGAATCTTGGTCTTGCCTTTGCTTGTTTTCTGCCCTAAAGTTTTCATTTTCATGATAGCATTTTATTTTCTTATTGTCACTTCATTTACACTTTTCCTCCTGCACTTTTCTTAATAAAAATGCTTCTTTTGTCATATTTCATTCACTGGCAAATGCTTATAATTCACCTTCATAACACATTGCTACCTATACTTATACCTTCTTTGCAAGAAGTGGGAATCTGAAAGCGAAAAACAAGAAGGGCCCAGTTGTTTTCCTCTTCCTAGACTTAGAAAAACTTCTGTGTCCTATAGAAATCCTTGTTACACAAGGGGACAATGATAAACATCCCAGAGGACCAGCCAGTAGAGTGTCATTTAGGCTATTGTAGCAAATTCAAATTCACCTTAAAGTCAAAGAAACTCATTTTCTATTGAAATATTATTTGAGCTCAATACTAATTAGAAAACCAATAGATTTGGTCTTAAAATGATTCTTTTAGTTGTAATGATATTTTATAATTAGACTTGTTCTGTCAAAAAGAAGGAAAATGGGAGGAGGTCCATTATGTACATGGTTTTGTGGCCCTTATGCTAGTTCATGTTATTTCCAGGCACCAGGAAGCCACACATACTGGATCCCCTTCTAGCTGCTCCACCTAAAAGGCCTATAAGCTCCCTGGAGTTTCCTCAGACCCTCAATCCTGAAGGGCGCCCCACTAGTTCTTTAATGAAGGATTCTACCCCAAGGTCATTAGGAAACCACCTTTATTCAATTAGCCCCAGCCTATACCCACCATTGCCCCAAAGCATAAGCCCAACCAGAACCACCAGAAGCAGGACCCATATCAGCTCCTAAAGTCAAATCTGTGTCCATTGTGGGAGGTAGCTGATGGACGTGAGGGAATACTTAGAATACATGTGCCATTTTCTATGTGTATAGCTTTATACAAAGACAAATTTGGTCAGTTTTCAGAGAATCCAGAAAAGTTTATAAATGAGTTTGTTAAATGGACCATGTTCTTTTATTTAACTTGTCATGACTTACAAATATTGTCATCCGCTTGCTGTGCTGTGGGAAAAAAAGTAGAGGAAAAAGCATGTGGTTAAACCAGTCAATTATGACAAGGTTGATAAATAAGTCAGGTAAAAGAGGAAAATCCTACTCTGTTTTGGGGGCATTTGGTTCAGGCCCTCAGAAAATCTGCTAATGCAGACCCCTACTCTTCAGAAGGGCAAGTTCTTCTCAGTATACATTTTATTACTCAATCTGCCCCTGACATTAGGAGGAAGCTACAAAAATGAGCAATGGGACCTCTAACTCCTATGAGCAAACTCTTAAACATGGCCTTTAAAGTTTATGACAACAGAGACAGGGCAACAGAGGTGTTTTAAAAAAAAAAGAGCCAAAAAGTACAATTATTAGCAAATGCTTTAAGCCCCTCTGCACTCTCAGGGCTGCCCATCCTGAGAAAGTTTCACAAGATTGGTGTCTGGAATGCCCAGACAAGAGCTCCAAACTTGCCAACCCCTCGGCCAGAATCAGTGTGCTTACTATAAGCAAAAAGGCCAATGGCAATGAGAATGTCCTAACTATGTGAGACAGAGAGAAAAAGCTCTGCATAAATTATAGAGCTTAACTTCTTCCACTATCCCCAAAGAGATGCCTTGCTCAAGTATGTTTACTGGGGAACACAGACCCTAGAACCCGATGGACAGCTTTCCACAGTGGTGACAAGTGGCTGCCTAAACATTTTTTTTCAGTGTCTCTACTGTTAGGTGAGCTCTCCAGAGGCTTGAGAACTCCAGGGTCTTTCCTTGAGCAATGCAGTTTGCCCCTGTCCTTCCTTATATTTGATGCCATGGGATCCCCTCCCCTGTCTTTTCTTCTCTTCCATTTGGGACAAATAAAATTTGGCCAAATAGATGGGTCACAATTTATAACTTGAATCCTGTTGTCTTATACAGGTCATTTTATCTGATGTGTTTGTTTAGGTATATATGCAGGTGTTTAAATGTGTGTTGTGTCTAGCGTGCTATCATATTGACATTTTTTTGTTTGTTTGGTTTTGAGACAGTCTTGCTCTGTTGCCCAGGCTAGAGTGCAGTGGTGCGATCTCAGCTCACTGCAATCTCTGCCTTCCAGGTTCAAGGGACCCTCCTGCCTCAGTCTCTCAAGTAGTTGGGACTACAGGTGCATGTCATCATGCCTGGCTAATCTTTTGCATTTTTAGTAGAGATGGTGTTTCACCAGGCTGGTCTCAAACTCCTGACCTCAAGTGATTCACCCGCCTTGGCCTCCCAAATTGCTGGGATTATAGGCATGACCCACTGCACCTGGCCTCATAAATAAAAGAGTGGCCTTATAAATAAAAGAGTGCTCATAAGTTAAACAAGATAGTCTAAGATTATTAGTTTGCAGAGAATGTCGTGTCTTCTAAAATTTAATATTTTTACCTAGCTAAGTCACTGATGTTCATAGGCATTAAGATGGTTAAAATGCCTTTAAATGGTGACTAGCTCTGCATGGTATCCTGATTCTTGGAGGTGGTCTAGAGAAATCTGTTAAAAGTGAAAAAGTTAAATACATGGGAATAGAATAGATGCTTAAATAGTGAGCATTTTTTATAGTTAAAAATCTTAAATTTATAAAATGATTCTCATCTATATAATGCCAAAATCTGGTGAGCAGTTCAGGATTTCTTGCTTCCTAGATTCATATAAAACATGCCAAAAATATATCATTTATTGGGAAAAAATAGTTTTATTTCAGAAATTATTAAAAGGGAGGTTCAAAAATGAGGGAACTAGTGAGTATAAACAAGAAGGAGGGATATAAAGAAACAGTAATTTTGTTTAAAAAGAGTCTTGTACAGTAAATTCTTTTCCTAGAGTAAAATGATTGGTTATTTAAGACAGAGGTAGTATGGACAAGTCAGAAAATCCAAGCATTTTGTAGATGGTCTGCATTGGTCATAAGGTTCATAAAGAGGAATTTATGAAAGGAATTTTGTGTGTAATCAAACTAGCTGTAATTAAAAAGAAATTGTTTATAAGAGAATTTCTAAAGAATGATCTACATTTTAAAACCAATTTTTCTTAAGGTGTTAATTTACTGAATTACCAGAAAATTTACTTTTCAATCCTGTAATCTATTTCTTTTGAAAACTTCTCAGATTAATGTAACTCATTTCTTTAGCTTTTGGGCAGTTCCTCTGAAGTGTTCTCCTCTGATTCTAACTGTTGTTGTAAGCTAATGCTAAAGTATTTTGTCTTATAGGTCTGTGGGGAGCAGTGTTTTCCCCCAATATAGCTTAATTCTATGATCTTAAAAAAAAGTTTCTTGAGAAAAGTTACACATTTTCTCTACGTGCAACTTTATTTTGGCTTTTGGCTTTTGATTCTTATATTGCTTAGAAAGGTTTTGGGGGCCAATGAATGCCTGCCCAATTACATTTCCTTTGGCCAGGAGGGATGCATTTGTTCAGTCTGTTGGAGGCTATGGATTTTGATTTTTTGGTTTGTATTCTCCTTTCTGTCAGGGTGTACCAAAGGCAATGTCAAGAACTAAGCTTTTATTTTATTCTGTGCCAATGCTGGGTGGTGTGCTACCTGTCCTTGTGCCATTGTGTTCCTTGGTGGGATCTCCATGGCCAGGGGCTTGTAGCCAGCTGGATGTTCAGGGCTGGGTGACAGTGGAAACGAGTAGGCACTCACTGCCCCTTGAACTCCTTTTGAGCAGTATGGGAGCTAAAGACTAGGAGCCGGGACATGGGCTTGTAAAAGTACCTTGTCGGTGGGTTCTGTGTGTTGCGCTGCTGTGGTCTTGGCTTGCAGTAATTAGCTATACAAACCTTCCTTCTCCACTTTGGAATTTAGGCCAGGTTCAGGAGACCCACCAATATTAAAAGAAAACACTGCCCTTTCCCACAAAGGAAAAGAATAGCTCCCCTGTTCAGCCATGAGATTTAGTCTTACTAAAAACTTAAAAAGAAGAGTCCCCCAAGGATCAATTACATCCAAAATGGAAGAGCTCTTATTAGATGTTGTTAAGTGCCCCCATACTGCTGTTAAATTTCAGAAAATAACTACTTGGGTGTGCCTAAAAGGGATTAAAACTGTTCTTATGAGTCACAGTCACAAAGGGAAGACAC
The DNA here is from genome assembly GCF_029289425.2 of Pan paniscus. NCBI lineage: Eukaryota > Metazoa > Chordata > Mammalia > Primates > Hominidae > Pan > Pan paniscus. Next base: position 101,129,045 of record NC_073253.2, read on the forward strand.
TGTGACCTACATCTGTAAACCTTTGAAAGATCTCTGTTACCTCAGAGGTAGAGAATCAACTGCCAAAAAACGTAGATCCTAAAGGAACCAACACTCTGCTGGAAGTGGTAACATGTTTCTGTGAGTGGGAAAAGAAGCATTGATTTATCTCATCTTCCTTACTGTAATACTTATTTTCTATCACTTTAGACTACCACCTCCTCCTGGGAAACATCCCTTTTGTCTTTGTTGGGGAAAGAGGCCACTCTAAGGCCCAAACAGACACTATGCTGGCATTGTTAATCCTCTTTGCTATCCCAATTACCCTGATCCAGTGTGGGTGGGAAAAAAACTCTATAGTAAATATTATTAAAATTATAGATTCAAGGAATCACCTTTATGGTTGCTAGATTTGTTATCAACCTCCCCAGGATAGAAAGTTCTAGTCCCCAGACCTCCTAACTAATGATAGTGATTCTAATGTACTCAGACCTCTATTTTTTGGTGGAATTCTCCCCCACTTAACAGACTCCTCCTGAACTCCACCACCACTATTACCAGGACCTAGAAAGTTGGGTTATCTATATCTCCAGTACATTAATGACGCTATCTTTTGTACCCACTCTGTGTTAATGACACAAAAGTGGAAGTTTCCCTGTGACACTCTCATCCAACTCTAGTTGCCAAGTTCCCAAGGCAAGGAGACCATATATGGTGCCTATTTCCAGGTAAGAACATACAGAAAAAAAAAACAAAAAAGAACACTACCTAAGCTGGGAAGGTTAGGGAAGTGGGTATATCACCCCCTTCTCGAAAACAAATATTGTTCGGCCATTCTCGTTGGAGCAGGGGAAGAATCTTTCTATAGACCCAACTTGGCCACAAAGGATAGACATTATGACACATAGATCCTCTTTGTTTGGAGCCATGATGACCCAGCATGCCACCTGGGCTTATTTTTGTCTGTGGCCATGACTACTCAGGAAGCCACCTGTTTCTTTAGGAGTGGCTTTCCCTTGTATATCAAAACTTAGAACAGAGGTGAATGTACACTGGCCACTCTTGCCCCTCCAAGAGTCATAGTCTATATTCTCATAAGACCCAGGAATACAAGAAGTCAATGAGTAGTATGATTAATTCTGACAGGAATTGGGGCAGCAATAGAACAAGCGGCACTCTGGCCTATCAAAAGTCAACCCTAAAAAACTTAACTCAAACCCTAATATCCTTAGCCATCAACAAAGGTAAGACATTAAAGGGAACTGAAGAGTCCCTAGACTCTTTGGCAAATGAGAATAATTTTGGCAACACAGCAAGACCTGTCTCTAAAAAAATCAAACTTAAAAAAAGTTTAGCGTGCCTGTGGTCTTAGCTGCTTGGGAGGCTGAAACAGGAGGATTACTCAAGCCCAGAAGTTCAAGGGTGCAGTGAGCTATGATTGCACCACTGCACTCCAGCCTGAGCAATAAAGCGAGACCCTCTTTAAAAAATAAATAATGTGTATATACATACATATACACACAGACACACACACTCACATACATTCATATATGTACACATTCTATACTTTAAAATAATTTTATATATAAAGAACATGTATATATATATAAAAAGAATACATAAAACAAAATATATAAAATGGAAATAGAAAAATAAATTTAAAATAAATGTATAAAATAATTTATTAATATAATAAATAATGTTAATAACTTTAAGTGTTAAGATATACTAATTGTGGCAACCTTGATAATTCTATTGAGGGAAAGCTCAGATGCTGTACTTTGAAATCATTACATCATTTTTACAAGCCCACAACATCCATGGGCTGCTCCTGGCAAAAGACTGAGTTAAGCAAGGATACCAAGGAAGGCCTGTTCCCAGCACACACAAACTTCTCTGTTAGATGGCTTTGGCTTGAAGAGTTTTGAATGGCTTAGCTGAATCTTCCTTGAACTGCATTGCAGTCTAGGATGTTTCCATCAAACTTTATTTCCCTATGTTTCACTCAGGGTCAGACTCATATTGCCTTCTTATCTCGAGCGAAAACAATGTTTAGTCTATCATGTACCATTAATTTACGTTAATTATTATCAAAGAAGAATCAAAAGTATTCCCATGGATATTTATAAGAAAGGGAGCATTAAATATGTTTTAACAAGTTTTTAAAGCACTTTAAAAAAGTTGTTTGTGAATATAAAGAAGATTATGCACTAAGGGAACTTTTACAACAACCTCAAACATTAGTCTAAAGTTTACCTTCATGACATTTTGGTGTCAATGAGTATTAATTGTTTATCTGTGGCATGCTTTAATAATCACAGTATTTTTTAAATTTTATATAAAGAATATAAAATTAATTTAACATCCAAAAAGGAGAAATTTAAAATCACTAGTGTCCTCTAATTTGCAAGATCATTCTGAATATTATTTTCTATGGTTTTGAACTTTTGGAGATTTTTAATTGCCATTGAAAATCCATTGAAATGTATACATTCTCTTCAGAGAATAATGCACATATATGTTATTTTGTCCCGACATTTGTGTGTGTTTCTTTAATGTAGCCCTTTGCCTTAGAAATATGGGAGCATACTGCTTTATAAGTTAACTTTATCTTTTATTGACTGCATTATAATGACTAGTACGTTTTTCTTTTTTATGAAGAATATCCCAACATCTGAAAGTGCATTATTCAACAGTATTATTAAATAACATTAAGTATGCAATACATTTTGTTTATTTAACCCATCTTTTATTGCATTGTTTTAAAATATTTTGAATATTATTGTAGTTAAATCTTAGAGCATACTGGTAATTATTTCTATAGGCTAAATTTCTAGCAGTAAAATTCCTAAATTAAAAAAAAACTCACTTATAAAAATTATATATTAATAATTGCTCTTAAAAAGACTAAAATAAAATACATGCTTGTGTACTTAAAGCCTCTATGTCACTAATTATAAATGATTTCAATCATCAACAAGTTGAGGCAAAAATTTCATTTTGTTGTTTAAATATGCATTTATTTGATATCTAGAGTGGTCCATTCTCTTTCTCTCTCTCTTTTTTTCCCCATAATATTTATTGTCATTGTTTTCTTTTGTGAATTTTCTCTGTATTGTATTTGCCCATTTTCTATATTAGGAAGGTAAAGTGCATTAACAGATTTAGTACAAATAATCTATTCTTCCTCTTCTGGGATAAACTTCACTTATCTGTCTATACTATATTGCTGAATTATATTTGCTAATACAGGCATATCTCAGAGATAATGCACGTTCAGTTTCAGATGCATGCAGTAAAGTCACACAAATTCTTTGGTTTTTCAGTAAGTATTAAAGTTATCTTTACACTGTACTGTAGTCTATTGTGTGTGCAATAGCATTATATCTGAAATACCTTAATTTAAAAGTACTTTATTGCTAAAAACACTAACAATCAACTGAGCCTTCCACAAAATGTTAAAATATTGTAGGATATTTCTGGGAAGTGTTATGTTTTTGCTGGTGAAGGATCTTTCCTCAATGCTGATGGCTGCTGACTGATGAGGATGGTAGTTGCTGCAAGTTGGGGTGGCTATGGCAAAATAAGATCACAATTAAATTTGTCATATCTCTTGACTCTTCCTTTGATGAAATATTTCCTTGTGTCACATGACGCTGTTTGATAGCATTTTACCCACGGTAGAACTTCTTTCAAAATTGGAATTAATACTCTCAAATTCTGCCAGGACTTTATCAGCTAAGTTTATGGAATGTTCTAAATCTTTTGTTACTTCAAGAATCTTCACAGCATCTTCACTAGGAGTAGATTGCATCTGAAAAAAACCACTTTCTTTGCTCACCCATAAAAAGTAACTCCTTATCCATTAAATTTTATTACAAGATTGCAGCAATTCAGTCACCTATCAGACTTCACTTCTATTTTATTTATCTTGCTATTTCCACCACAGATGTGGTTATTCCTCCACTGAAGTCTTGAGTCCCTCAAAGACATCCACGAGGGTTGGAATCAACTTCCAAACTCCTGTTAATGTTGATATTTTGACCTTCCATGAATCATGAGTGTTCTTAATGAAATCCAGAATGATGAGTCCTTCCCAGGTTTTCACTTTGCCCAGATCTATCAAAGGAATCACTATATATGGCTTCTGTGGCCTTAAAAAATGTATTTTTTAAATAATAAAACTTGAAAGTTGAAATTGGATTAATCAATTGGATTGATCAGAAATTTCCCACATTATTGAGAAATAATTTCCAAGCCACATAATAATTGTATAAGTCTTAGATAAAATACTGAATGAGTTAAAGTTGTGACATTTAATTTAAACATTTAAAAATATTTAACTTATTGTTTTTTATTTTAAAATTTGATATGCAAAAGTATGACTGATTTAAAAAGACTTCAAGTTCAAGCTCAAAAAGAGTCATATAATACAAACGTAGATTTTCATTTGGTTCTGCTTCTCTTTGTCACACCATATAAGTAAGTTTATCACAATTTACATTCTCATAAAAATAAAAGAGTTAAAGAATATGACACCTTAGAGATAAGATGGTTTCTCATTTTGTAATTCCTAAGGTCAAATATCTCTAATTTTACAATGAAAAAATAAAAGTGGGAGCATGCTGTAGATCTAAATCTATGTCATTTATACTGATAATAATAGGGTGCAGAAGGTTTGGTGTACCATAAATTATTTGAGGAAAGCATACAAAAAAAAAGATAAAGGTAGGCCTTATATTCAGAAATGTTCACATTTATGGAAAGGAAAAAATGGGAAGGGGTAGAACTAGTAAAAAAAGGAACATATTTATATATTTTACCTGATTCAGTGTTGGTGACATTGGTATAGTATAAAGTTTATCTGAAAACATATTTTTAACAAAGATTAATTTTTTAAAATAAAGCTAGGATACTAGGACATATAATCAATTTATGTTAATTATTGAAAAATTATAGTGAAAGTACTACAATATTTCTTAGATTTATGGAATAGTTAATATTTTTCTACATTTTATAAATACAGCCTAAATAGGAAACAGTAATGTTGAGAGAAAAGAGGAATGACGGGTATGTGGGAGTAGATTGCTGCTCTTTCCTTCTAAATTATAGAAATAATAGAAGTAATAATATTTTGCATTTAGACTGCTTTTTCTCCTCAGAGCTTAAAGCAAGCACAAACATTAAATTTGGTGTCCTCCTTCTTACCTATTTAACCAAGCTAAAACCTGTAGGAAAAATAAAAGAGCTATTCTGATTGCTTCTCTGATAAATTATAATAATTGCTATACTGTTTCCTTCATCACATAAGGAGGTCTATTTTCTTTACAAATTACATATGTAACTTTTCATTGTTTCCTAGTCACTAATGTTTGGTATTCAACACCTGTATTGGTACTGAGCTGATACTTCTGTGTCAATGTGTGTGTTGAGGCAAGGGGTATTCGAAGGAAGAAGTGTTGACCAGAGGGCCACTTACATTCATCATTAATGCACCTCCCATGTAGTATTAATAGGCACATTTAACAGAGACCTGAAGTCTTATTAATCAAAATGGCAGTCTTAGTCTAAAAGATCTTTGGGAGAAGTTATCAATAAAGAATTTCATTGCAACATGAAATTGTGCCAGACCATTTATATAAAACAAATATAGATAGCACTTACAGATTGAAATTGGAAGTGGATGGATGTCATTATGAGAAAATGGATTGAAAAATGCTGAATCTCACTAATCCAATTCTTCACAGGCTGTAATTTACTACAGTGACTCTACTTACAAGAGTGATCTGTGATATATTATAGATGGATGGAAAACTATTCATTCGACACATCTTTGAATTGTCCTACCTAATAGTGCTAGTTTATTGCCTTAGCCAGAAACTTTCCATCTTGGGTTTTCTTTCAGAGATAAAATATTTCTTTAAAATTTTTTTGTAGCTATTTAATCTATCCAACTGAAGAGATAAAATATTTCTTAATATGAAACATTTTTGTGACTATATCTAAACCATAACTACTTAGAACTTTTTAATGTGTTGTTGCTTTATTCATTATATTATTTAATCCTAAATTACTTTTTCAAATATTTATTCTACAATTATCATTTTCTATCACCTAGTTTTATTTCATAAAATGAGGATTTGGGGGTTGCAAGTAACAGAAGCCCAATTCAATTAGCTGAAATAGAAAATATTTCAAGGTGTCTTAACAAACCGAAGGCAGGGAAATAACTCATGTTAGAATCTAACAGGAACCAGAAATTCAACTGCCATCAACACAATTATTTTTCCATTTTTTTCTCTATGCATTTCTGCTTCTTCACTTTCACTGCAGAAAATGTGCTATACTTCTTAGTACAGCTGGCAGAATAGCCACTGAAGGATGTTAGGCTGCATTGTAGGCATTAGAAACAAACTCCTCTGTCTTGATCAGTCTCTCCACGGGTCTCTTTCTTTCTTCCTCCCTACCTCCTTTTCTCCTTCTCTCTCTTTTTAATTTCTCTCCCTTCTTTCTGTGCCTCTCATTTTTTTTTCAGCTTCCAAAACCCTTAAGAACAGAAATAGAATTGGCCCAGATTGTATCAGATACGTGGTCCTGGGACACTCCCGGAAAGAAATACCAATTCATTTTAAATGGCTGCTTCTTTGGGAAGCATGCCAGTGAACAGCATTTCTCAAAAAAGGTGAGATCAAGATCAAGAACTATTCTGCAAACAAAGCTACTGGTTGATGACTTAAATATATGCCATGGATACCAGATTATATGTTTTTTTAACACCTTCCCTAGATTGTCCACTTCTTTTCTAAATTATATTAATTTCTGAAAATCTGTCTCAGGTAAATATTACATATTTTATTGTTTCAATGATTTTTTCATATTGTTTTTCTTTCAAACTCTCCAGGTAAATCAACCTTTTTTTCAACTTTTTTTTTCTTTTTCTTGTATACTTTCTTCTTTGCTGCCAAAACCAGTAGCCCAGTGTTTCATTTAAAATCCCAAAAGCACTGCACAGCAACTTTGCTGAAGCTGCATTTTTAAGATGAGTCTTTGGGGTGTTTTTTGTTTGGATTTAACGGGGAAAAATTAACAGGGTCATTCATGCAAAATTTTGCACAGCAAACTAAGTATCTAATTATGCTTTCCTGCAGCAGACTGTGCTGCACTCCAGATGTGTGCACTTAAATAGCTCTTTAATGTTCTGCAACTCCAAGTAATGACGTTCTGAAACTTTCATTTTTTTCCATTGGAAAATCAGGTTATCAACTTTAGTCAAAGAATAAACATGTTCTATTATGACACAATATACTAAGTCAATCATGTTTATGCCTGATTCTGGGAGAAAATCAAGCTTGTGTCATTTTGAAATTTCAGTGGCATAGAAACTTGCATGGACTATGAGGCTAAATGTTTATGCCAACATAGAAATACATTATACAAGTATTTTCAGAACATTGCTTAGGGAAGTCATAAAATAAGAATTTTAAAAAGTCATACCAGGTTAAAATTTAAATGACTGTTTTTTGAAGAATAGAAATCAAGGTCCAACATAGGCTTATTCTTTCTAAACAGGGCATTTTAACCTGCTAAGACTGTGTGTGTGTCTGTGTGTGTGTGTGTGTGTCTGTGTGTGTGTGTACCTATATAAACATTTGAGTGCTTATACAATGGTTTTATTCTAGTGCATTATTGTCCCTTTCACATGTTTTTGCATTTTGCATGTTTCAGTATTAAGCCAGTGTAGAATACAAATGATTTATTTTTATTGAAGTATTCTCCAACACAGCCTTCCCTACTGTGGCAATTTTGGAAGTGCATATAAATATTCCAGATACAAAAATCTTAGCAGTGAAATAAGCTAACCACACAAATTGATCTTGTAATTATAAATGCTACATGAAAAACTCAGTACAGTTTTTAATGTTCAAATTAAGACACACTAATTACATAGTAACTGCTAAAAAAGAGGCATATAATTTAGAGTTATGCCAAAGAGTGTCGTTCAGATTTAGATGCTTCTAATCATGGGGGAAACTTGCTCACCGCTGGTAAATGTTAACTTTGATGAGCAAACTGGTGATTATCCAAGGAAAACTCTACTAATGGAAATGTTGTGTTCACATAATTTCAGGTGTCTTTTTTTCATTGACCTATTTTGAAGTTTGTTTTAAAACTCATTATTTCAGTTTCTTGTTAATTTATTTAGTGTTACACAACAATGGAGGTTTTCAACTGAAAGATAATTTTTAAAAGTTCAATAGCTTACTCAGAAACACTATTATGTGTACTGATTATGTTCCAGAGGATAGTAAACAAATACCTATTTTATCCCAAGTTGCATGTAAAATGTATGCGTTTTCAATGTATTTCAGTCAAAAACAATATGATGATAATAGCAGAGATACAGAAAATTTTCATGACAGTTTAAAAAATTACCATGAATCCTGGTCCTTGAGGATAAAGAGATTTGTTAGAAGGGAATAATAGAGATAGATATAAGTTTATGGAGATTAAGTGGTCAATTCTAAGCAATTTCAAAGTCTATCAAGTTTAATATCATGTTTTTCTTTAGGACTAAATTTACTTAAAATATATGACTTCCATTTTCTTCTTTTTTTTAATTTTATTATTATCATACTTTAAGTTTTAGGGTACATATGCACAATGTGCAGGTTTGTTACATATGTATACATGTGCCATGTTGGTGTGCTGCACCCATTAAGTAGCCATTTAGCATTAGGTATATCTCCTAATGCTATCCCTCCCCCCTCTCCCCACCCCACAACAGTCCCTGGTGTGTGACATTCCCCTTCCTGTGTCCATGTGTTCTTATTGTTCAATTCCCACCTATGAGTGAGAACATGTGTTGTTTGGTTTTATGTCCTTGTGATAGTTTGCTGAGAATGATGGTTTCCAGTTTCATCCATGTCCCTACAAAGGACATGAACTCATCATTTTTTATGGCTGCATAGTATTCCATGGTGTATATGTACCACATTTTCTTAATTCAGTCTATCATTGTTGGACATTTAGGTTGGTTCCAAGTCTTTGCTATTGTGAATAGTGCCGCTATAAACATACGTGTGCATGTGTCTTTATAGCAGCATGATTTATAATCCTTTGGGTATATACCCAGTAATGGGATGGCTGGCTCAAATGGTATTTCTAATTCTAGATCCCTGAGGAATCGCCACACTGACTTCCTCTGAAATAATGCCGCATATCTACAACCATCTGATCTTTGACAAACCTGACAAAAACAAGCAATGGGGAAAGGATTCCCTATTTAATAAATGGTGCTGGGAAAACTGGCTAGCCACATGTAGAAAGCTGAAACTGGATCCCTTCCTTACACCTTATACAAAAATTAATTCAAGATGGATTAAAGACTTACATGTTAGACCTAAAACCATAAAAACCCTAGAAGAAAACCTAGGCATTACCATTCAGGACATAGGCATGGGCAAGGACTTCATGTCTAAAACACCAAAAGCAATGGCAACAAAAGACAAAATTGACCAATGGGATCTAATTAAACTAAAGAGCTTCTGCACAGCAAAAGAAACTACCATCAGAGTGAACAGACAACCTGCAGAATGGGAGAAAATTTTTGCAACCTACTCATCTGACAAAGGGCTAATATCCAGAATCTACAATGAACTCAAACAAATTTACAAGAAAAAAACAAACAACCCCATCAAAAAGTGGGTGAAGGATATGAATACACACTTCTCAAAAGTAGACATTTATGCAGCCAAAAAAACACATGAAAAAATGCTCATCGTCACTGGCCATCAGAGAAATGCAAACCAAAACCACAATGAGATACCATCTCACACCAGTTAGAATGGCGATCATTAAAAAGTCAGGAAACAACAGGTGCTGGAGAGGATGTGGAGAAATAGGAACACTTTTACACTGTTGGTGGGACTGTAAACTAGTTCAACCATTATGACTTCCATTTTCTTTCATATATTTTCATCGTTAGCTTTCTTTTATGTTTATAACTTTCCAAGGATAAAAGGAGAAAAAAAGGGAGACGTTGACAAAGACCTTCTTGGAATAACTAGAAAAGAGTTGAAAGGGAAAGGAAATCAGAAGAACAAAAATAATCTGTATATAAATGTAAAAAAATGCATTAACTAAAATAAACCTAACTTTAAATGAATTTAAAAAGGAAATGGAGGAAATAATAAGTAAACAAAAGACCAGGAGATCTTCAGAGGAAAAAGGGAGAGCTTTATATTCTATTACAAAAAACAAACAAACAAACAACAACAACAACAAAAAAAAAACAATGTGTAGGTTGGGGAGGCATGTCCTCCAGGACAAGTGAAAGTCTGCTTTCCAAAAAACAAATGGAGGGTCTGCCTTAAATAGGCAAAGTTCTTACCCTCGTTCTCAATGAGTTCACTTATGCAAATAAAAAAATTTAGATTTGTTCAGTTCTGATTGGTCAAAATAGTAGAGCCCTGACTGAGTAAAGAAAGGTCTTGTGATACTTTTACAACATCTTTTTGAGAACATAGAGTCCGTGACTACTCCCTCACTTAGTCATGGCTTTCTGATCCTGTTTTAACTTTGAGCATCTCAGCCACATGGAATCTATTTTGTCCAATCACCAGGGGCATACTTTCACACTACAAACCCCTTATGAATGGAAGTAAAAGAAGTGGTTAAGCAAGTAGTTAAGAATGACAAGTGAGTTGAACAGTAGACAGGCCATTTATTCCCTAGAACTATTAAGCTTCTCTCCAATCAGAAGCGGAAGTAAGAAGAGCCAAACATCCCTAAAGCCATGGCAGTGTGGGATTATCTATAAAGGAGTATGGAGGTTTATGAAGGCAGGTGTTCATTTATCATCAAGTATACAACCATATAATTGTTAGTTTCTTTCTTATATTTACCCAGCACTTCGCTGGAATTTCTGGGAAAGTGAATATGAAACTTCAAGACCAATCATTTCTAAAAATTTTATAGCACAATCCAAGAAATACAAAATATTATCAGTTAAAAATGTAATCTTTGAAAGGATGAAAAAAATATGTTTTATGCTTTTCTTCATACTGAGGTTCGAAATCCAGTGTGTTTTCCCCAGTTATATCACATTTAAATTTGACCAGATATACTAGATCTGTATCTAGATTTAATATTATAGTTATGAGAAAACATTGACACAACCAAGTTGTCCAAACAGTGTTAAAGTCTTCTAAAAACTGAATCAAGTATCAGTTTAAAAAACACTTTATCGAAGTAAGACTCACATACAAAAAGTTGCACATACTTAATGTGTACAACTTCATTTGGAGATAAGTATACATCTATAAAACTATTACTACAATCAATGCCATAAAGATGACCATTACCTCCAAAAGTTTTTTCTCATCCTTCTTGTTTATTATTTTTATGTTACGTAATAAGAAAACAACATAAAATTTACCCTTAGCAACTTTTTAACTGTATAATATAGTTTTGTTAATTACAATCATTGCACTATACAGTACAGTGTATCTCTGTGACTTATTCATCTTGCATAATTGAAATTTTGTATACTTCGACAAATACCTCCCCATTTCCCCCTTATCTCAGCACTTGGTAATCACCATTTTACTCTCACTTCTATGAGTTTGACTATTTTAGATTTCCACATAAATGTTATGTTAGTATTTGTCCTTCTGTTTCTGGCTTATTTCACTTAGCCTAATGTCCCACAGATTAATCTGTGTTGTTGAAGATATCAAACTTTTCTTTTTTAAGGCTGAATAATATTCCATTTTATGCATGTAACACATTTTCTTCATCTTGTCTGTAAGTGAGCACTGAGGTTGCTTGGCTATTATGAATAAACCTGCAATGAACATAGAAATGCAGTATCTCTTCCAGATCCCAAACATTTTGATGTATTTTTTGTTTGTTTGTTTAGTTGCAAGGTATAGAAATCCACAAAGAGTTATTCAAGTAATAAGGTAATTTGTTGAACAAAAGCTGACAAATTTGCAAAACTTAGTAGCAAGAAGGATAATTGAGTTTCAGTCTATGGAGTAATTTTCCAGTTAGTTTTGGCCAAAGTGAGGTCACCCGATATACTACCATTTACTAATTAAAAAAATATATATATATATATGGGGCAGTTTTACTGAAGAGAGGAGTGTGGGAGTTGAGTCAGTATTTGCATTGACTGCTAATCAATACTAATGGATAACATTAACAGTATAATGCAGTATATTAACATTATCCAACGATCAAATAAGAAAGGATAGATTCAATTACTCTCTAGTACTTTTGTGAATGGGAATTTATTCTTCAATCCATTATTCTTTGTCCTCTACTCTTACTTCCTTCTTAACATTGCTTTAGTTGAGAAACTAAAGCCACATCAGATGAGTTTGTCTCAACTAAGATTACTCATAAGTTTTTAATTGATAAGCTATATGCCCTATTTTAAATTCTCACCTTCTTGTATTGCAGAGTAGCATTTGGCAATTATGAACTTCCCACTACTATTTGAAACTCTTGTCTTTTTGTTTTCTTCAGTTCTACTCTTAATTCATTTTATTTCTCTTTTATAACTTTGTGGCTCTTTCTTTGTTCTCTTTCCACCTCACAAGGTTTATCCCAGATTTATTTGATTAGTACTCCATTTTAGATTATGTCCTATTCTAACTCAAAATATTTCCTTAGGTAATCTGACGTACATTTATGATTTCAAACATCATCAGATATTACTGAGATGGTATGCAACTATTTGTGTTTATGTATGGTTGTGTATGCTTATTGAGGTAAAGGTCCACAGATTTCACCAAATGTTTTTGAGTTCTATAAAAATTTAGAAAAACTCTATATTAAACTTGTCTTCAGAATTTCAAGCATATAATTCTTGCTTTTTAGCATGTCCACCTGGTTAACTGAAAACATTGTACAATCTCATGCTTAGCACATACAAAATTGAATTTATTACCTATCTGCAAAAGTATATTTCCTATTTCTTTAATTTGTTAATTGAATTATTTTCCATTTACTCTGAAACTACCATTTTATTGTTAAATCTAGATTTCTCCCCTCCCCCTCCCCCTCTCCCTCTCCTGTCTCCATCTCCCCACGGTCTCCCTCTCCCTCTCTCTCCACGGTCTCCCTCTCATGCTGAGCCGAAGCTGGACTGTACTGCCGCCATCTCGGCTCACTGCAACCTCCCTGCCTGATTCTCCTGCCTCAGCCTGCCTAGTGCCTGGGATTGCAGGTGTGCGCCACCACGCCTGACTGGTTTTCGTATTTTTTTGGTGGAGACAGGGTTTCGCTGTGTTGGCCGGGCTGGTCTCCAGCTCCTAACTGCAAGTGATCTGCCAGCCTCGGCCTCCCGAGGTGCCAGGATTGCAGACGGAGTCTTGTTCACTCACTGCTCAATGTTGCCCAGGCTGGACTGCAGTGGCGTGATCTAGGCTCGCAACCTCTACCTCCCAGCTGCCTGCCTTGACCTCCCAAAGTGCCGAGATTGCAGCCTCTGCCTGGCCGCCACCCCGTCTGGGAAGTGAGGAGCGTCTCTGCCTGGCCACCCATCGTCTGGGATGTGAGGAGCCCCTCTGCCTGGCTGCCCAGTCTGGGAAGTGAGGAGCGCCTCTTCCCGGCCGCCATCCCGTCTAGAAGTGAGGAGCGTCTCTGCCCAGCCGCCCATCATCTGGGATGTGGGGAGTGCCTCTGCCCCGCCACCCCATCTGGGATGTGAGGAGCACCTCTGCCCGGCCGCGACCCCGTCTGGGAGGTGAGGAGCGTCTCTGCCCGGCCGCCCCGTCTGAGAAGTGAGGAGCCCCTCTGCCCGGCAGCTGCCCCGTCCGGGAAGTGTACCCAACAGCTCATTGAGAACGGGCCATGATGAGGATGGTGGTTTTGTTGAATAGAAAAGGGGGAAATGTGGGAAAAAGATAGAGAAATCAGATTGTTGCTGTGTCTGTGTAGAAAGAAGTAGACATAGGAGACTCCATTTTGTTCTGTGCTAAGAAAAATTCTTCTGCCTTGGGATGCTGTTAATCTATAACCTTACCCCCAACCCCGTGCTCTCTGAAACATGTGCTGTGTCAACTCAGGGTTAAATGGATTAAGGGTAGTGCAAGATGTGCTTTGTTAAACAGATGCTTGAAGGCAGCATGCTCCTTAAGAGTCATCACCACTCCCTAATCTCAAGTACCCAGGGACACAAACACTGCGGAAGGCCTCAGGGACCTCTGCCTAGGAAAACCAGAGACCCTTGTTCACTTGTTTATCTGCTGACCTTCCCTCCACTATTGTCCTATGACCCTGCCAAATCCCCCTCTGCGAGAAACACCCAAGAATGATCAATAATTACTAAAAACAAACAAACAAACAAACAAAAAAACAAAAATAAAAAAAATCTAGATTTCTCCTTATCTCTCATTCCCAGATATTTTTAACATTGAATATGAACACTAAATCTATCCATCCCAAGTCTACTACCTTAGTTAAAAATCTTTCAGTGGCCTTGTAAATAAAGTATGAAATAAAATTCTTTCTAATCATCCTATTCCAGACCATCTTCCATGTTGTCAGTTGACTATGTCAGTTCAATGATTAAAAAGAAAACAAAATAAAGCAAAAAATTTGTGGGCACCTATTGTCTGTAGGAAAAACTTTGCAGACTCTTCACAGTTTCTTCTCTCTGCTACTTGCATCTCAGACTTTGTCATTAGTATTACTGTACTTCTCACCATTCTCCAAATAGTCAAGCCTTTCAAATTCTTCTCAAAATGAAATATCTATGTTTCTAACCTTTGCAAATTCCTACCTGACCTTAAAATCATATTCAGTTTTAATATCTTAAATGGGAAATTTCCCCAGTCCCAGAATAAGTTTAATTGGTCATCTCTCTAGGTTCACATAGCATATATCTAGTATTTCTCTTTATATTAAGATGTGCTACAATTTTCTTGTTTATCATCCCATTTAAATAATGAGCTCCTCAAGGACATAATACCTTTATGTCTTAAAGGTATTAGACTATATAATTACACTATGCTGCTCAGATAAATATTGATATGATATCAGATATGGAGAAGAAAGAGAAACATAAAGCAACACCAAATATTAGTATCTGTGGCTCCCTTTCTTGAAGATAATATTGTCAATGAGAATTTTCCGGGAGCCATGTTGTTCTAAATAATACTTGTATTGCATAATAGTTTATTTCTTAAAACAAAACCCAAAACAAAATCACCTTCTATAATTTCTGTAAAACTAAAGATCAATTTAAAAAGAATTAGAACTGTTACAATTTAATAGGGGAAAAATCTTAATAATTATTTTGATCTGAGAAACTTAGTTATCTATTATATGCAATAAAAATTAATTCACAAAATAGACAAGTACAGATACATATATATCTGTTCTGACAATTACATTAAATTTTCTAGAATAAACAATAGCAGCCGTGCCCTGAAATATCTGTACTTTTACTGGAGTATTACAACCTACACTGATAATGTGCTGTTAAATCCCTAACAAATCTAAATTTGACACCACCAGAGAAAAAGACATATCATAAAATAAGATTAGAAAGATGGAAAAAAAATTATTTTAATTTATGCCCAATACTTTAATTTCTCTATGTAAATATTAGAAAAATTGGTTAAATGGTTTAAGCAATATTCTTCCTAACACAAGGATTAAAAAGTCAAGTTTTATAGCTCAGAAACATTTCAGAAAAATGTTTCGTAAGTATATAATCAACATAGAAACTTCAAATGAAACTCATGAAATGTTCCACAAAATACCCATAAGAAAACATGGACAAGTAATTTCTACAGAGCAAAATTCTGCTTTGTAGTTAATATTTCTCAATTACAATTATAACCACATACTGATATAACCTCACGAAAGATCAAACCCCAAAAAGTTGAAGCTTTTTATCTGAAAATAAATAATATACGTCCCATTTTTAAAAACTATTTTATTAATTGATTGATGATATTTTATTGCTTTTACATAGGGTTTAAAGATCCCTGGATACAAAAATGAAAGACTAAGAAATTCCTTTAAATCTAATATGTATACATCAGAAACAACTTAAATATTATTTTTGAGTTGAATTCAATGGTCAGCAATTTTTTCTTATAACTTTCTTTTTTTTAATTTTATGTTTTTTAAAAATTTTAATTGCATTGGAGGTACAAGTGGTTTCACTACCATGAATTGTATACTGGTGTAGTCTGAAATTTTACTGCACCTGTCACCTGAGTAGTGTACATTGTATTCAATATGTAGCTTTTCATTCTGCACCCTCCTCCCACACTTCTCCTTCAGAGTTTCCAGTCTCCATTATACTGCTCTGTATGCCTTTTCATACCCATAGCTTTGCTCCAACTTATGAGTGAGAAAATACGGTATTTGATTGTTAATTCCTGAGTTACTTCACTTAGAATAATATGATTCATAAAATAAAAAAATACAGCAGCTGAAAGATAACATGGCCATTATAAGAAGGAACCAAACTGATCTGATAGAGCTGAAAACACACTATAGGAATTTCATAGTAAAATTGCTGGTATTGACAGCAGAATAGGCTAAGTTGAGAAAAAAGTCTCAGATATCAAAGGCTGGTGCTCCAAACTAACTTAGTCAGATAAAAATGAAGAAAAAAGAATGAACATAGCATTTGATACTAATGGTATTATGTAAAGAGACCAAATCTATGATTCATTGTCATCCCTGAAAGACAGCAGGAGAAAGCAAGCAACTTGAAAAATGTATTTCAGGATATCAGCCATGGAAATTTTTCTAACCTCACTAGAGACTCGAACATTCAAATTCAGGAAGTGCAAATAACTCCAGTAAGATATTACAAAAGAAGACTATCCCCTAGACACAAAAGCATCAGATTCCCCAGGTCAAAATAAAAAAAAAAAAAAAAAAAAAAAAAAACTTAAAGGAAACTAGTGAGAAGGGGCAGGTTACCTACAAAGGGAACACCATTAGGCTAACAGCAGACCTTTCAGCAAAAATCCTACAAGGCAGAAGGGACTGGGGGCCTATATTCAGCACTCTTAAATCAAAGTATTTCCATATAATTACCTAAACAGCCAAACTAAGCTTCATAAGTGTTGGAGAAATAAGATATTTTTCACAAACACAAATGCTAAGGGAATTTGTTACCTCAAACCTACTTTATGAAGTTGTGAAAGGATCACTATGAATGGAAAGAAAAGACCATTATCAGCCACTAAAAAACATACTTAAATACATAGACCATTGACACTATAAAGTAACCACACAAACAAGCCTGCACCAGACAACAACATTATGAAAGAATCAAATACACACATATCATTTTTAACCTTGAATGTATACAGGCTAAATGCCCCAATTAAAAGGCATAGAGTGGGCTGGGTGCAGTGACTCATACCTGTAATCCTAGCACTTTGGGAGGCCAAGGCAGGCGAATCGCTTGAGCCCAGTTGTTCAAGATCACCACAATATGATGAAACCCCATATCTACAAAAAAAAAAAAAAATTAGTTGGGCATGATAGTGTGCACCTGTAGTCCCACCAACTCAGGAGGCTGAGGCAGGAGATCACTTGAATCTGGGAGGCAGAGGCTGCAATGGGCCAAGAGCATGCCACTGCACTCTAGTCTTGGATAAGGAAATAAGGCCCAAATGTATGTTGTCTTCAAGAGACCCACCTCACATGTAATGACACCCACAGGCTCAAAGTAAAGAGATGGGGGAAAATCTACCAAGCAAATGGCAAACAGAAATATGCGGGATTGCTAACCTAATTTCAGACAAAAAGATAAACAAACTTTAAATCAACACAGATCAAAAAAGACAAAGATGGCTATTATACAATGGTAAAGGGTTCAACTTAATAAGAAGACCTAACTATCCTAAATTTATATGGACCAAGCATGGGAACATCACAATTTATAAAGGAAGTTCTTAGAGATCTAGGAAAAGATGTAGATTTCCACACAATAAGAATGAGAGATTTCACCACCCCACTGACAGTATTAGACATATAATTGAGGGAGAAAAAATAACAAAAATATTCAAACTTAACACTTGAGCAAATGGACTTAATAGACACGTACAGAACACTCCAACCCGAAACAATAAAATATATAATATTTTCATTTGCACATGGCACATATTCTAAAATCAACCACTCAATCAGACATAAAATAATCCTCTGCAAATCCAAAAAGCTGAAATCATACCAACCACACTCTCAGACCACAGTGCAATAAAAATAGAAATCAATATTATGAATAACGCTCAATATCATACAATTATATGAAAATGACTTTTGAGTAAATAATGAGATTAAGGCAGAAATCAAGAAATTTTTTGAAACTAACAAGGGTACAGCATACCAGAGTTTCTCAACTAAAGCAATGTTAAGAAGGAAGTTTATAGCACGAAATCCCCACATCAAAACATGAAAAAGATCTCAAATTCATAATCAACATCCCACCTAGAGAAACTAGAGAAACAAGAGCAAACTAACCCCAAAGCTAATAGAAGACAATAAATAAGCAAAATCAGAGCTGAATGGAAGGAAATTGAGATGCAGAAACCCATAAAAAAGATTAATGAATCCAAGAGTTCTTTTCTAAAAGAATAAATAAGTTATACCACTAGTAAGACTAAAAGAGAGAGAAGATACAAATAAACAATTAGAAATGACAAAGGGAACATTATCACCAATCCCATGGAAATAAAAATAATCCTTAGAGACTACTATAAACACCTCCATGCACACAAGATAAAAAACCTAGAAAAGATGGATAAATTTCTGGAAACACACAGCTTCCCAAGATAGAACCAGGAAGAAAGTGAATCCCTAAACAGACCAATAATGAGTTCTAAAGTCGCATCAGTTAAAAAAGCCTGCTAACCAGAAAAAACCCAGGACCAGACATATTCACAGCTGAATTCTAACTGATGTATAAGGAGCCAGTACCATTACTACTGAAACTACTTCATAAAATTGAAGAGGAGGAACTCCTCTTTGACTCATTTTATGAAGTCAACATCATTCTGATATCAAAACCTGTCAGTGATCCAACAAAAAAAGAAAACTTCAGGCCTATATTTTTGATGAACATATATGCAAAAATCCTCAACAAAATCCTAGCAAACTAAATGCAGCAGCACATTAAAAAGCTAATCCACCATTATCAAGTAGGATTTAACCTTGATAAATACTATCAAGTAGTATTTAACCTTGGGATACAAGGTTGATTCAACATATGCAAATGAATAAATGTGATTCATCACATAAACAAAAATAAAAATAAAAATTACAATATTATCTCAAAAGATACAGAAAAGGCTACTGAGAATATTAAACATCTCTTCAGGGTAAAAACACACAACAAACTAGGCACTGATGAAACATATTTCAAAATAATAAGAGCTATCTATGAAAAACCCACAGCTAACATCATACCAAATAGTCAGAAGCTGGAAACATTCCCCTGAGAACTGGAATAAGGCAAGGATAATCACTCTTATCACTCCTATTCAATATAGTACTAGGAGTCCAAGCCAGAATACTCAGGCAAGAGAAAGAAATAAAAGACATCTAAATAGAAAGAGAGGAAGTCTATCTTTGTTTGTAGATAATATAATTATCTACATTAAAAACTTCATAGTGTCTGCCCCAAAGCTCCTGGATCTGATGAACAACTTTAGCAAAGTTTCAGGTTACAAAATCCATGTATAAAAATCAGTAGCGTTTCTATACACCAATAATATCCAGGCTGAGAGTCAAATCAAGAACACAATCCCACTCACAATAGCCACAAAAAGATTAAGATACTTAGGGATATAGCTAACCAAGGAGGTGAAAGATATCTACAACAAGAATTTATAAACACTGCTGAAAGAAATCAGAGATGGCAGAAACAAATAGAAAAACATTCCATGCTTATGGATAGAAATAATCAATATAGTCAAAATTGCCATACTGCCCAAAGCAATTTAAAAATTCAATGTTATACCTATCAAACTACTAATTACATTCTTCACAGAAATAGGAAAAACTTTAATGCTTACAAGAGTTTCAATTCTGGTGCATATCAACCTTTGTTTTAAGATTTTGAACTCCTCTTAGCAATTTTCTGTAGGGCCAGTCTAGTATTGACAAACACCCTCCACATTTGTCAGTACTAGACCTTCCCTAATAAAAAGTCTGAAAAAAACTTTATTTCTTCTTTATTTATGAATCTTAGTTTTGCTAGATACAAAATTCTTGGCTGACAAAACATAGCAGACTAAACATAGAACCCCAATCCCTAGTGGCCTGTAAGGTTTCTGCTGAGAAGTTGGCCATTAGTCTGATGATAGGTTTTCCTTTTTTGTTACCTGATGCTCTTGTCTCACTGCTCTTAGAATTATTTTCTTCACATTGACCTTAGACCATCTGATAATTATATGTCTTGGTGGTGTCCTTTTTGCAGTGATTCTCCCAGGTGTTCTTTGAGCATCTTTTATTCAGATATTGAAATTTCTAGCAAGGCCAGAGAAGTTTTCCTCAATTATCCTCTCAAATAGGTTTTCCAAACTTTTCTATTTCTTCTCCCTTAGAGACACCAATAATTCTTGGGTTAGGCCTTTTTACATAATCCCATATTTCTTGGAGATTTTGTTCATTTTTTAAAAATTATATTTTGTTTTTGCCTGATTAGGTTGAATAAAAAGCCTTCTTTTCAAGTTCTGAAATTAATTCTTCAACTTGATGTAGTCTATTGTTAAAACTTTTCACTGTGTTTTGTATTTCCCTAAATGT
The DNA here is from genome assembly GCF_029289425.2 of Pan paniscus. Taxonomy (NCBI): domain Eukaryota; kingdom Metazoa; phylum Chordata; class Mammalia; order Primates; family Hominidae; genus Pan; species Pan paniscus. Next base: position 101,149,817 of record NC_073253.2, read on the forward strand.
GTCTTTCATTTCCAGAAGTTTTGGTTGATTTTTCTTTAAAATATGTATCTCTTTAGAAAATTATTCGTTTGGTGGGGTGCGGTGGTCATGCCTGTAATCCCAGCACTTTGGGAGGCCGAGGTGGGTGGATCACGAGATCAGGAGATTGAGACCATCCTGACTAACACGGTGAAACCCCGTCTCTACTAAAAATACAAAAAAAAATTAGCCAGGCATGGTAGTCCCAGCTACTTGGGAGGCTGAGGCAGGAGAATGGTGTGAACCCAGGAGGCGGAGCTTGCAGTGAGCCGAGATCACGCCACTGCACTCCAGCCTGGGGGACAGAGCAAGACTCCGCCTCAAAAAAAAAAATAAAACAAAAAAACCAGAAAATTATTTGTTCATATGGTGAATTGGTCTTAAACAATTTCATGTTGTTTTTTGTCTTTGCCTTGTCCGTCCTTGAGTAACTTACTAATCAACTATTTGAATTCTCTATCTCATATTTCAAATATTTCATCTTTATTTGATCTGCTTCTGGAGAGTTGTGACGTTTTGGGGTTGTTATAGAACCGTTTTTCATATTGCCAGAATTATTTTTCTGGATACTTCTTATTTAGGTTAACTATTTCTTCTAATTATGTTTTAATTTATGTTTGATTCAACTTTTTAAAAAATATTTTCCCCTTGAGGATGTGACTCTAAGGTTTATAATTTATTGTTACCTAGCTTAGGCTCTAGGTGCCTTCACTGGCAAAGACTGTATAAGAGTTCCTGGTTATAGAGAATCTTTGTGCAATATCTTTCTCAGTTGCAGGTTGAAACAGCAATATGCTGAATGTGTGAGGAGGTGCACTGTCTCCTGTGAGGCTGAAATGGCAGAGGTCTCATGAAGCTTATCTTGTTTCCCAGAGGTGTGCACTTAAAAACCCTTTTTTTCCCGGTATTTTATTTACTGTATTTACCAGTTCAGGCTTCAGGCAAGTAGGAGAGGCCCATGGGTAAAAACTAGCTGCAGCTAAAGCAGATGGGTAAATGCAACAACCCAGTCATTGGTAGAGGTCCCAACCTTGACAGAGGTGACTGGATAATCTCTCAGTGAAATGGACTGAGGTCTTTTGGGGGAAGGATGGAGCCAAGAGGAAAACGATCCACCTCCCAGTCACACTCCTGCCCTGGTGTTCTGGCTATTCAGATCAAACAGGCACTTCTTTTCACCTTCAGAAATGCAGATGTTCCATGTAGACAGCGATTGTGACTCTGCCTCTTGTGGAAATCTGAACCCTCCTGTGAGGATGCAGTCACCTTGAAGTGTTCCAGAAAGGTTATCTACAGATGCACCCATGTCCAGCACCCGTGGATAAAGCCCCAGCTATGTCTGCAGTGCTAGGTGAGGGAGAGAAGTCCCCTTCTCCAAGACCCTTCCTGAGCACCCGGGCTCCCTGATTTTTGGGGTAGTCACAGATTTTCCCCGCTGAGCCCAACACAGCAGCTGTGCCTCTACTGAAACTTTCCACAAGTGAACAGTTCCAGGACTCAAGGCAGCCTGGTTTCTTTTGTCTCATAGGGTGCTCCCTTAATATAGTACACTACCTTTTCCCCTAGGAGTAGCTGTCCCTGAGCACCAGACTACTTTCAATCCTGCTGCTCCTCTGGGTCTAGCCTCCCAGTGGGGCTGCCACACTACAGACTGGTGATAGCAAATATCTGCAAGAAATCCAATGATGTGACCTGTTCTTGTGTCCCAGCATTGAGTATCAACTCCATCTCTGATGGGCTTGAGAGGAAAGTGACAAAGGCTCTGAGATTTCCTCGGTTATAATTAGCCTTAATGTATTCGGTGATGCAGGCACTGGTGACAGCTGAGATTGCACAAAAGTCTTCTCCTTACTGAGCCCTATATTATTGTGCCTGCAGATGTTGTAATGGGCTGTTCCAGTTGGCCTCCAGCCATGAGGAGGTGTTTGCAAAAGAATGCCAGCTGCAGTGGTAGCCATGGGATTTGCACTTGCCTTATGTTACCCAAGGGAGGTACTCTGTTGTCTCAGGCAATGTGAGGGACCGTGGAGCTCCCAAAATCCCTTAATCATTGTGTTACCCTACCAGGGCAGATGGAGGGGCAAAGCCAGACTGGGGCTGGGTCAGGCAACTCTGTGCTCTGGCTCCTCACATGTGGGTGCGAGCAGTGGCCCCAGTGGAGATCAGAGGGTGGTTCCCTGACCACGAAGGTGAGGTTCCAGGGAGGAGCACAGCTACCTTTGCTACACAAATGAATCTACATGGGGATGAGGGGGTGGCAGGTGGCAGTAAGCCCCATTCAGCTCCCACACTCTTGGCAAGGCAAGTCTTGCACCCTCGTTCCTACAGTGTTCTGCTAACAGCAGCTAGCTGGGTTTCAGGCAGCCTGCACTCAGAACTCAAGACTGCTCCAGGTCCTAAGCCTTTCCAACCAAAACAGAAACCATGGCTTTCAAGCGTCACTCTTCCCAGTCTGCCCACAAAGCATGGGTGCCCAGCTCCTGTGCCCATGGCTATAGCACACTTCCCATGCATCCCTTGGTTAGACTCAAGGGGGTTCATCCCCACTCAAGATTATATAGCAAATCTCAGATGGGAGTGTCTCCCAACCTGTGACTACCACCTGAGTTAGCTGGCAGACTTCTGCAAGGTCCCGTTTGGTAGGATCAGAAATGGCTTTCCTCTGTCCCTGCTGGAGGTCTGGGAGTGCACACAAAGCATGTCTTGATGTCGCTCCTTCTCATATGCTCCTCACTGCTCACTAAATCAGCTCCAGTGCTGGGTAGGGTTAAGGCATTCCTCCGTGACCTGGATTGCCTGGCTCCTCAGCGGGAGTGTGTGTCATGGAGGCAGTTTCTCCTCCTCTCATGCGCTGGAGATTCACAGTTTTGTCTGGATTACAGTGTGGGTGGCTGCCTGCCACTTCTTTCAAAGGGTCTGTGGTTTCTTTTAGTTTTTCTGTTAAGTTCCTGTGTTGCTTCTTGAAAAAAAGGTCATGGCATAAATTTCTACACACCATTTTGCCTTTGCAAAATAGCGAGGCATTTTGGAAAGGCATGCTAACAATGTCTCCACTCTGCCATCTTAGGAAAAAAAAAATATAGCAAATTTTCTTTATAAAGATCCAGCTAATAAACATTTAGATATTTCAGGATACATATAGTGTCTTTTATATACTCCTAGTCTTTTTGTTAATCCTTTAAAAATGTAAAATGTTTCTTAGCTCACAGGCTAAAAATAGGATACATTTGTCACTTTTTGCCTTATGAATTACAGCTCTCATTTATACTTCATATTCAATACTACTGTAAAGGTTGTATTATTTTACTATCGCTGTCAAAGAAAGACAAAAGCAAAAATTATACTGAAAGTGTATTTTCCATAATGACAATAAATTATGTAGGGATTAAAAATTATGTAACAATTTTTAATTTTTTACTGTAGGTTTCACAGTTTACAGAGGTGGTATGTTGGTGGTATGTGGCAAAATACAATTTTATTGTTGGTGTTTATAACTAAACAAAGAGGTTTTTATAGAAGAGTAAGTACTTCTGAAGGATATGTATTTTCCAAACTACTGCAAGTGTAAGTCAATAAAAGCAAATGAAGTCTTCATTAAAAATAAAATAAAACTCAAGAATAAAAGCTCAGAAATAGGAAGCATAAAATAAGTACAACTAAGAATATTATCTTTTGAAATATGGCCAGACGATTTAAAATTTCACACTATATTCCAAGGCTTTCAGATTGAATATATATATATATATATATATATATGTGTGTGTGTGTGTGTGTGTGTGTGTGTGTGTGTGTGATGTATTATTTAAAAATTAAAATCCAAATTTAAGAAGCTATATCAAGAAGATTTAAAAATATATAAATTAAATTTGGCAGTAATAGTACCTGATAAGCTAGATTTTATTGAAAAAAATAATTTTTGAGTGATTAAAAACAATTAATGAAATATGAGACACATTGAAGAATTACAAAAACAAAAACAAATCATAGTAAAGCTTTTTCATAGTATCAAATGTACCAGGACAAAAAAAGTTTAAAAGTTATAACATTAGAAGAAATAACCAACAATAAGACTGGAGACTTTCCCATTCTTTATCAGAGCAAAAATAAATAAATAATTCCAAAAAATCTGATTAATGTAAGATCATTTCAACAGACCCATGTCAAAAAATTATGCTACAATGTGAGAAATTTTCTTTTCATTTGAATACTTTTGCAGTATTTATAATTTTACTATACTCTAGGCCACAAAAATTGAGTAAGTTAAACATTTATCCAACACTCTCAGAACACAGTGTGAAAAACTAGAAATTTATAATAAAGGTATCCACCAAAATAACCATTAACTTAGAAATGAATAAGTAAAATAATTATTTCTGTGAATTTGTTTTGAATGAATGTCTGTACTTTTGGATATGTTGCTTTGGTTATCACTACTTTTGAAGTGTTCCGTTGTTTGCAAATTTTTCTCCTTAATACAAGAAGATTTGCAATTTTGTAAAAGACTTTACACAACATAATGAGAAAAATAATTGATTACTGTAGAAAATTAAAAGTAGCTCAAATAAAGTTCTAGCCCACAAATTTTCAATATAGAATAATGATGGAACTCAGAGCAGAATCACACCATTTTTGTTTGAATCGCTGCTTCCTGACTTCCTAGCCATGTGATGTGGGCCAATTATCTTACCTCTCTGTGCTCTACTTTCCTCTATTGTCACATAAAAACAGTAATAATATTCACCTAATTTATTATGTTATTTTAAGTGTTGAGATAAAATGTGTAAAATGCTTGAGTATTCTTTGGTCCATATCATTACTTTATCTGGTTAATTGCTGCCAAGGCAATTAACAGTAAATCTAAAATTCTCATTTATAATTTATCTTTCAAGCAAGCAAACACAATTACTGAGAAAACCCATTGCAGCTACCCTTGAAGTAAGAGCTTACCGAAGAAAAATAAAAAAAAAGGTCTGTTCTTAGACCCAATCTGATTTGGGAGCTTATGTCCAACAAGGAAACAGTCTCAGATGTAAAGAGAAAACAATTATGAAAATAATATTATTCACATCATCAATGTAATTTTATAAGTAATTATATTCACAATACCATATTAAAGACATTTCTTCCAATGAGGACACAATTTTGGATGTTCATAGGGCCACTAAATTGAAACAAACAAATCTGACAGAGAGACTCACATGCTGAGGCAGAAACCAAGTTAGAAAACCAGAAGTAAAAATCTGAAGAGTGTTCTCAAAAAAAAAAAAAAAAGAAAAAGAAAGGAAAGAATGAAAAGAAACAAAAAGTTTATTAAAGAAAGAAAAATCCTTTCTTCTAGTTTGTTCATTATCACTTTATACAATGGAGACATAACTACTTTATATGATTAACTTGGACTTTCAATTATAGGGCCTCACTACACGGCTTGAATATATGTGTATGTAAATACGCATACACATGCAAATATAATCTGTAAACCAAAAGATATCTGAAACAGGTCTCAATCAATTTAGAAAGTTCATTTTGCCCAGGTTAAGAATGTGCCCATGACACAGACTCAGGAGGTTTTGGTGACATGTGTCCAAGGTGGTCAGGGCACAGCTTGGTTTTATATTAATACATTTTAGGGAGACATGAGACATCAATCAATATATGTAAGATGTACATTGGTTTGGTCCAGAAAGGGAGGAGAACTCAAAGTGGGGAGAGGGCTTCCAGGTAGGTAGGTCATAGGTCATAGGCAGATAAGAGACAAACGGTTGCATTCTTCTGAGAATCTGATTAGCCTGAATGCACAATTTAAAGGAATAGTCACTAATGTCTTAGTCTGGCTTAGTGAAATTGAGAGGAGGTGCCAGCTGGACTTCCTGGGTGGAGTAGGGGCTCAGAAAGCTGTGAAACTCACTCATTTCCTGCATCAGGACTTACTTCAGTCCTGGATAAATAATATTGAAGATATATGCTTAAAATATTCCTAACACCAGGATTTGTGAATGTGTTTCTTCCCCAAGAAAGATATAAACAGTGAAAATTTTGCTGTAAGTTTCCCTGTGTCCTTCTCTCCCTCTCTCCCTTCCCCCTTCCCTGAAACTAAAGTAAAAGGAATGTTAACTGCCCATTTTTCTGTGACCAGCATTCCTTATCTATACTCCCAATTCCAATTCCTTGTAAACATACTTTGTGCCGCTGCAAGGTCATAAAGTAGATAAAACCTAAGTTGCAATTCCAGTTTTCTTCAAAATCTAAGACATGTCACAAAATAATTTACTGCCTTTGTTTCTCGCTCCCGTAACAAGCTTCCCGCCTCACGTATCTCCCACCTTAAAAAGCTTAAAAGGCGAATACCCAAACTAGCAGTGGCTACCCGTTCGGGACCGCTTCCACGCTGTGGAAGCTTTGTACTTTCACTCTGCTCAATAAAGCCTACAGCTTTTTCTCTCTCTTGGTCCGTGTCTCTATCACTCGCAGCGGTCAGCTGCCACACCAATTCTTTGGTGTGGCTAGGCAAGAACCTTGGGCGTTACAAAATGATAGGGCAAAGGAAGCAATCAGATATGCATTTGTCTCATGTGAGCAGAGGAATAAGTTTGAGTTCTACCTGTCCTTTGTCCACAAGGAATTTCCTTGTGGGAAAATTGTGAGGAAGATGTGTAGCTTTTAAAAATCTTTGTAGCTATCTTATTTAGGAAAAGAATGGAAGGCGGGTTTGTCCAACTCAGTTCTCAACTTGACTTTTCCCTTTGGGTCAGTGATTTTGGAGAGATTTATTTCCTTTCACAAATCCATCCTTTCATCAACAAACATTTAATGAGCAAGCACTATATTCCAGTAAACTAAATGATAAAAATACCTGACCTCTTCCCAGGCTGGTGGTGCCATTAAAAAAAAAAAAGAAAGAAAAGAAAAAAAACACCCAACCTCATGGATCTGACAATTTGTTAGTTGTCTCAGTCCATTCAACCTGCTATAACAAATTACTATAGACTGAATGGCTTATAAATAACAGGGATTTGCTCTTCATAGTTTTGGGTTCTGGGAAGTCCAAGATCAAGGCGCTGGCAAATTCAGCATCTGAAAAAGGCCAGCTTCGTAGAATGCCATCTACTCATTGTGTCTTCAAATGGCAGAGGGCTCAAAGGAGCTTTCTGAGACCTCTTTTTAGGGGCACTAATACTATTCATGATGTTTCTGCCCTCATGGCCTAACCACCTCACAAAAGCCCCACTTCCTAATACTATCACATTAGGGATTAGTTTTAACCTATGAATCTTGGGGGAAGGGGGATACAAACATTCAGTCTACAGAACTGGTATTATAAGTTTTCTCCCTACCTGGGCAATTGGAACCTTGTTTGGAAATAGAGTATCCCAGTAATTTTGAGGCTGAGCAACTCAGATGATGGATGAAACATTAAATACTGCCAGTAAGTTCCTACTGCTGAGAAAACCAGAATTGTTGTGGTTTCTTTATTTCTGAATCCAGATTATTATCATCCTGTAGCCCTTACATCAATTTTGGGAGCCACATAGCATACTTCCAATAACATAATTTTTAATTTTTAAAAAATTATTTCAAGAATTATTGAGAGTTAGATTTTACTGATTGCAATCAAAGAGGCCTAATTAGCACCAAAGCTGATACCAGACTGGGTTTAGAAAACATAGACTTAAGGAAAGTAAGGCATTAAAAATTGGTTATTGGAAAATAATAGACATTGAATGGGAGGCTTGCAGCCAATGGCATATTGTGGTAAACAAAGTCATTAAATCATATAAGCCAATTGAGAGTGAAGCTCACAAGGATTACATACTTGTTCTGTCACTAATTTAGCACAGATGCTGTCAATTAAGCCAATAACACAGATGCTGTCCGTTGGGTTGGATAATTTGGCTGCACCAGAACACTGGATAACCTAATGTGACAAATTCAAATTCTAAAGTTCTTGCCCCAAGACATGACCATGCTGAAAAGAATCATTTAGCTGCTGTTGTAATGGAATTGAGAACACAAACATTCAGAAATATACATCGTTAGTTGCCAAATTAGCCACTAGTTTAATTCACAACTTTATCCTGGGAAAATTAAAGGAGTTTGGCAATTGTAATAATTTGGAAAGCTTTGAAAGACTTGGGTAACAAGAAAAACTAAACCTTGAAACACCATGTATTGCACTTTTTTTCTTGCAGAGGCCACTCCTCTTTCATAAAAGAAAGCTCATCTTCCCCAAGAATCTTCAGTCTCTGTTCTTAGTTAGTAAACAGAATTCAAGTGTTGCCATTATTGGTGGTAAAGGGGTGGGAAAAATGCAGAAAGTTTAGGGAACAGAAGAGTTTATAAGAAATGATTGCCAGTGTTAGATAAATAGCATGTCATATATCTAATGAGTATTTGTAGAAATAGACTTTCCAAAGTGTTCAAAAATGTGAAATGCATCAAAAGTCTGAAAAAAAAATGAATGTATTGACAATCGGGCATTCTGCAGATTCACACAGTTAGCTTAAATCCTAAAAATATTTGGGCTAGAAAATGTAAATGAGAACTGTACTCTAGGTATCCAAGCTAAATGATATCAAAATTTCAAAATCTCTTACTCTAAAAAAATGCAAAGATTTTGGAAGACAAAGAAGCTGGATCAGCTGACCATGAGTTTTCCATATACCTTTTCCTTCCTTGGGTCTCCAAGTATCTCCACAACATTTTCCTTTCTTCCTTGTTTGAAATCCAGCATGTTTAGGGAAGTGGTGAAATTTAAATGAACAAAGGTGAGTTTGCAATTTGCTTCAGGACTGGAATACTAGTCAGAGGTAAACAATTGAATAAGTTTCCCTTATATAAGCGGGAGAGAGACAGAACCACGGAGACTGAGCACAGAAGGTAGTACTTAATCACAAGAAAAAATGTGTAACAGGAATCAGGGAAGGGGAACAAAAAACAAGATCTTTGGTAATGGTCTGATTGTGGAGGTTTCCTAGTAGTTAGTTAATTATAAGATTCCCAGAAATGTTATTAATAAGAACTCTACTGACATTTTAAGTGATTTGTATAATTAAAAACAGATATATAATAGATAACAATAAATGCAAATAAATACAGAAATGAATGGATAACTAGAAAATTGCATGATAGTAGTCAGTCTAATATATTATTTAGACCTGAGTTAATTCGGAGCTTCAGAGCCCTTAAATGAAAGATTTCCCAGATGCCTTTAATTGAGGAACCAATAGCCTATAAAAATTCCTATATAATTTTTCACAGAAATTGAAAAAACAATCCTTAGATTTATATGGAACCATAAAAGACCCTGAATAGCCAAAATAATCTTGATCAGAAAGAACAAAGCTGGAGGTATCACCCTCCCTGATTTCAAAATACCCTATAAAGTTATAGTAATCAAAGCAGCATGATACTGGCATAAGCAGACAAATTGACCAATGGAACAGGATAGAAAGCTCAGAAATAAACCCACACAGTTATGGCAATTGATTTGTGAAAAAGGTGTCAAGAGCAAAAGAGCACACAATAAGGAAATAACAATCTCTTCAATAAATGACGTTGGGAAAATTGTTGGCCCACATGCAGAAGAATAAAATTGGATTATTATTTCACAGTATATACAAAAATTAACTCAAAAGGGATTAATAATGTAAATATTAAAACTGAAACTGTAAAATGACTACAAGAAAACATAGGGAAGAAGCTCCACAACCCTACCCTGAGCAAAGATATTTTTGGATATAACCCTTAAAGCACAGGCAACAAAGCAAAAATAGACAAATGGAATGGCATCAAGCTAAAAAGCTTCAGTGCAATGAAGAAACAATGAACAAATTGAAGAGACAACGCACAGAATAGGAGGAAACATTTGCAAACCATTGGATGGTTTGTCAATGTATGAGTGAATAAAGAAAATTTGCTATATATATGAATAGACTATTATTTGGCCCTTAAAAAGAAGGGAATGCTGTCATTTGTGACAACGTGAATGAACTTGGAGGACACTATGTTAAGTGAAATAAGGCAGGCACAGAAAGAAGTACTTCATGATCTCACTTACATGTAGAATCTAAAACAGTTGAACTCATAGAAGTAGAAATTAGAATGATGGTTACCTGAGGTAGGGAGTTGGAGGCAGAAAGGAGAGAATGGGGAGTTGGTCAAAGGATACAAAGTGTCAGATAGAAAGAATGCATTTTGAGATCTATTGCACAGCAGGGTGACTATAGTCAATAATAGTTATGGTATATTTCAAAATATCTAAGACCAGATTTCAAATGTCATGTCGTAAAAATGATAGGCAAATGACATAATGTATATATTGATTAGCTTGATTTAATCATTCCACATTTTAGCCACATATCAAAACATTACATTGTACCCCATAAATATACACAATTATAATTTGTCAATTAAACATAATATTAATTATTATAGGCCCTCATGACCAAATCACCTCTTAAAGGTCTTACTTCTTAATACTGTTACAATGACAGTTGCATTTCAACATGTGTTTGCGAAGAGACAAATCCAAGACATAGCACTTTTAAATATTTAACCAGTTTTTATAAATTAAAACTATTAAAGAAGAATGATTATTCCCCAGAATACAAAGGAAAATAGGTTGAAATAGAGTAAGTTATTGTATATAGCTATTAAATCCTAGGCACTCTTCTAAATTCGCCTATATATTTATAACTTACATAATTTAATCATCGTGATAATCCTAAATGTAAGCAAATGCTGATATGAGCCTAAAAATTAAATGTATTATTTCTGTTATCTGGATCAGTGTTATTTGTAGTTATATTCATAGGTTTGGTTTCGTAGTTCCAGGAATGAAAAGTATACTATTACCACCATATATTAAATTTTACTATTAAAGTTTTTCAAAACTATCATATAAGGCAGGAAAGGTTTATTGGATTGAGTAGACAGAAAAGCATCTACAGATAGGATAAATGTAGAGGGATTCATTAAGCTAGGAACAAATTAGACTACGGTTGAGGAGAAATGTGATAAAATAAAAGCCAAGTTTCCCTAAATCAAGCTTCTTTCCCCATCATTACTTATTCTGCTGGGATAGGTAGCCTCTGATAATGAAAAGGAAATAATTCTCTCTGTCCTTAGCACAACTTCCTCTAGGTAGTGCTATTTCTAACATATGCTGTTAGGTACCTGAGTCATGAAAAAACTGGTTATAGAATCAAATAACCTTTTGAAAACATTGAATATTCTACTTCTCTCCTAGAGATTCACAGGGAACTCACCAACTTAAAAGCCCTGAAAAAAACTGAAGTTTTAAAAAAAATCCATCAAGTTGCCACATCGTTCCAAACGTATTTGACTATGATCGGCTTTTATCATCTAACATCTGTTTCCCCGATCAACTCATGTGGGGCAAAACTGATAGCTCGGCCTGTTCCCACATAGAATAAGAATGATTCTGAGGACAGACTAAGCCAACATTTATAAAAAACGAAGGGTTAGACTGATATCCTTAGAGCTCTGCTAATTAGGTTACCTTTTTAAAGAACTGTTAAGTCACAGTAAATTTACAGTACAATGATTTCAAGACTTTCTATGCTTGTAACCAGCCTAAGATAGAAAAGCTGGGAATGGCAACACAGTTAATTATTTTATAGGCCTGAACAAAGTGAATTTAATACAAAAATACCCAAGCCATACCTGTATTCTGGCCTCTGGAAACAGCATGAAAGTTGTTATGTAGAATCACAGAAAAAGATACCCAACCACCCAAACAGAATAAAGTACATCATATTTTTGTTTTTGTTTTTGTTTTTCCATTTGACTTCAATTAAACACACCATACCCATAAAATCTGGCAAAACTAGATAGTGGCTTTTATTTTTCTAACAAAAGAAGAAGACTGTCAAAATACATTTCCTCAAATTATCTCAGTTGCACTTACTAAAAGCAAAGTGTTCTTTTCCCCCCAGTGGTTTTATCTGGCATGCCAGTAACAACTTTCTTCTTTTATTAATACACTGGACTTCACAGACAACAACCTCATTAAATGCTCCTTGCCCTTTTCTGCCCCAAACAGGCATTACCATTTGCAATTTCCTCAAGTTTCATAGAATAGTATACTGAGTAGGGGAAAAAAAGGAAAAACAAAAAAACAAAAAGAAAACATAAAACAGAACATAAGAGACAATTTCGCACATCTGTTCCTGTGGGTGTTCTTTCATTCTTTCTCATTTATAATTAATGAAAAATAATGGTGCTGACACAAGTTAATTACTATGAAAAATTACAGTTTATGCTACTCATTATAATAATGGCAAATTACTTGAGATTTTCAAACACCGTTCCTAAGCAATTAGAAGTGTTCATAAGGAGTTCACCTGTGAAATTTTTTCATCTGTGTTTGCATTCTGTGAAGTGAAAGAACACCCAATGTTTTTCATTAGCAGCAGAGATAACACAGCAAGTGATATTAATCATAGAGTCCTGTACCTGGGAAAACATTTAAAAGAAATTGGGATTGTGTAATTGAAGTAGAGGTCAAAACAATACACAAAGATATGCATTACAACAAAACTTTTCTTAACAGATTCAAAGGGACTATTAAATCTGTTTCACTTAGTAACAATTTGGCATAACTAATTAGAATTACTATCTTGTCCTAGTTTACCAAAATATTAAATTACTGATTTTAAAATTAGAATTAATATCTTTATAATTAGCACAGGCAAATTAGAGGATCATTTCTTCTCAAATTTCCTTTTCTTATAAACCTATCAATTGTAAAACTAATGCAATAGTCCCCAGGTTATTGAGAATAATTTATGACTAAAAAATACTAATTAGGCCTAATATGCCTCTATAAATGAACTAAGTCAAAAACATCTCCGTGAAATGTTTGGTCTGTTATAGATTCAAAGTAACCTAAATAGGAATAAGCTCATTTTGTCTTACTTAGCTCTATGGCAAAGTTGCTATACATACACCAATTTTGTTTTATTTTTAAATTATTCAGACAATGCAAAAAGATGAAAGTTTCAAGACAGTAAAAAATGCTCCATATTATTTATAATATTTTCAATTAATTATCCTTCCAGGAATACACTGATTTAACAATAAATCAATTGCTAAGGGTAAAGAAAAATAAATATTAAACTGTTTTGAAAAAGCAAGGAAAAACCACACATAAATGCATGAATTCCATTCATTAATATTAGTCAATTATTGCTGCTAATAATTAGTTTTGATACAATTGATCAAAAATATTCGACATTCTTATAAGTATTCTTCTATAATATTTCTCTTCATAGCTCAGCATATATCCTTAAAAAGGAATTACAAATATATTACTATGTTGTAGATTTTGAGTTGATATTCTTAGAAATTATTAACTGCCATATTTTGAATGGTATTATCCCCCTTTGTAAACACATGTTAAACAAATCAAATCAATAAGTAAAACTGAATGTGTTTAAAGAAAATTACTGTATAAGAAAATAAATGTCTTTACTTAGTAAGTCTTACAATTTTAGATTAACTGATTAGAATATCAGAAGTAAACATTTTTGAAGCAAAAGGAAAATTCATTTATTATAATTGTATTGACTATTTTTTTACTGCTCTCAGATATGGCTGATTACAGGTGGTGAAGTTAAGCATCAACATTATCTCTTCCTTTTATTTAGCTGCTGATCTTTGGGTTGGTTGCATTCTCATCAACAATCTCACCACGTGGTTGCAAAATGAACACTAATAGTTTTAATGTCCTTAATCCCTGAGATTTCCAATGGTAGGAGTTGGTGAGTGTCAGAGTAAAAAGGAATAACAACTGCTAGTTTGAAAGGCAATAGTTAACTAGAAATGGACTTACAAATTGTGTTTGACACCTAATTCATGAATACATTAGTTCTCTCTTACCTAAGTTTCCACTCTCTGTGGTTTCAGTTAATCACAATTAACCAAGGTAGAAAAATATGCAATGGATAATTTTAGAAATAAGCAACAATTCACAACATTCCGAGTATTGTGCACAACATTGTTCATCTGAGTATCTGCACAACATTCTGAGTATTGTGATGAAATCTTATGCCGCCCTACGCCATCTTACCCAGGATCTGAATCATCCCTTTGTCCAGTGTATTCATGCCATATCTGCTACCCACCTGCTAGTCACTTAGTGCCATCTGCATTGTCGGACTGGCTATCACAATATCTCAGGGCTTGTGTTCAAGTAACCCTCATTTTACTTAGCAAATGACCAGCAAAACAAGACTAATGATTTTGGCATATTGTTATAATTTTCTATATTATTAGTTATTGTTATTAATTTCTTAGTTTCTCTAATTTCGCTTTATCATAGGTGTGTATGTATAGAAAAAAACTTATCATATTTAAGCCTCAGTTACTATTCATGGTTTCAACCATCCACTGGGAGTCTTGGAATGTATCCCCTAAAGATAAGCCGGGGGATGGGGGGGGGGGGCTACTGTAGATAAGATTAACTGATGGTTTATTCATTGATTGTGTATACACGGAAATTTCTAAGTATAATATTAATAAAATAATGAACTATAATGACCATTTTTGCTTACAGTTGGGGTGTTATGGCCAACATACTATTTTATCCTCTTATTAGAACTATGATGTAGAATATCCTCCTGTCACTGAAGACATAACTGATAATTAGACATTTTAATATATTGCCTAGGATCAAACAACTGGCAAGCAACTAACCTGATTCACCTTATTACAAAATTATTTTGTCATAGTTTTTATTAATTTTTATTTTGAATAAGCTATATTTAAATGTAATAGCAAATGATTTTAGTAAAGAAGATAATTACACACTATTAAGAGAATTTCTAAATATTTCCTTGGTAAAAACTTATATACAGATATCTGATAATACTGCATCTTTTTTTATTGTATTGCAGGACTCCTTACTTTTTGGAAATATTATATTTGAGGAAAAAATCTGGTGATATGTTAAAACAAAACTGTGAACTAAAGCGTGCTTACATTCAGCAGTTCAGAGACTGAAGTTAATTTTTTTTTCAATAACGACTTGGCTTTCTACAGCATGTTTGTCTCTCAAGTAATCTAGATTAAATATTTTAATTTTACTGAAAACATCATGGAATTTTAAACTAGAAACTGGAAGTTGAACCAAGGATAGTTTTGAATCCACCTGTATAATATAATTTTGTGTTATAAACTTCATATGTATATTCTATGAATTCATTTCTCTGTGGGATATCCTCCTTCACTGAATGTTTTTTCCTTACATGTTTAAGAATTCATGAGTACAATAATCTGCAAAACAATCATTTAATCTAAACATGTCAAGTCTTTCAGAATGTGTATGTATATATACACATATATGTATATATAGGGAAATATCTATGAATTAAATATAGAGAACATATATATAAACAGAATATATATATATAATAGAATACAAACAAGGAAGCAATTTAATTATCCAAAAAGTAAAAACCTCTCTAGATACTTTGCAAGTCACATCATGCAGAGATGTGCAAGAAAACTGCAATATATTATTTTCTTTAAATGAAATGATATTTTTTCCCTAGCAACCGTTTTAATACAGTCATTTGGGAAGTTGTTCAAAGATCTAGGGAAGGTGAGGTTATATGATCATCAAAAATTAGAAAAAGAGTTTCAAGTCTCCATAATGGTAATACTGATACAATTACTGTCAAAGTCCACATGGCATCTGAAAAATGGCACTACTAATTCTCTGTGCTCAATTAGTTTTGGGGAGTCTTCCAAAATGCCTGTGTAGTTCTACAGTTAGTGGCAGGGTTGGATACTAGAAGAGTTGAGGACTGCTTCCTCTCATCAGGCCATTAATTTTTATGCTTGGGCCGGCTGTGGTGGCTCATGCCTGTAATCTCAGCACTTTGGGAGGCCGAGGCAGGTGGATCACCTAAGGTCAGGAGTTCGAGACCAGCCTGGCCAGCATGGTGAAACCCTGTCTCTACTAAAAGTACAAAAATTAGCCGGGCATGGTGGCTCATACCTGTAGTCCCAGCTACTTGGGAGGCTGAGGCACAAGAATGCCTTAAACCCAGGAGGCAGAGGTTGCAGTGAGACAAGATCACGCTACTGTACTCCAGCCTGGGCAACAGATGGAGACTAGATCTCAAAAAAAAAAAAAAAAAAAAAAAAAAACCCAAAACAACAACAACAACAAAAAATTAGTTTGGCTACAACCTGTAGAAAAAGGTATCTTATTCTAATGCAATTGAAGGTGCAGCTGGTGTGGGCACAGTCCTGGCACACTCTCCCTAAGTGTACCTCACAGATGATTTCCCAAGAGGCCCTGCCTCTGTCCAAATAGCCACTATAGATGATGATACAAGGTTCTGTTCCCTAGAGGTCCTGGAAATGTTTGTTTGCATTCCTAGTTTTGTAGAACCATTGATTCCCTTTCCTCTAGCAGCTTCCATAATGAGCTTCTCTCACAAGGTATTGTCCTCAGAGAGGCTTTGTTTCTGTAAACAAAAGCCAGAAAAACAGGTTTGCTTTAAAGATTTTTCATATAAATCTTGCCAGAGGCCACTTAAACATGCCTATAAATTGCACTAAGTAAGCACATATTTTCCTCATGACAACTGTAAGTCCAGCACTTTGGGAGGCCGAGGCAGGTGGATGACCTGAGGTCAGGAGTTTGAGTCCAGCCTGGCCAACATGGTAAAACCCCGTCTCTACTAAAAATATGAAAATTAGCAGGGCGTTGTGGCTCACACTATATAATTTTTGTATACTGCACACACACACACACACACAAACACACACACACACAGAGAAGGTCCTCCATTTATGATGGGGTTATGTCCCAATAAATCCACTGTAAGTCAAAAATATTATAAATCAAAAATGCATTTAATACCCTGATAAACTCATGGTAAAGTAAAAAAAAAAATTCTCAGCTTGAATCAGAACCATCATAAAGATGCTCCTCAAATTACAGTAGGGCTATGTCCTGATAAACCTATTGAGAAGTCAAAAAATACTAAGTCAAAACACTCCAGGTCAGGGACCATCTGTGTGTGTATATACATATGTGTGTGTGTGTGTGTGTGTGTGTGTGTGTGTGTGTGTGTGTGTGTATAGTCATGCACTACATCATGACTTTTTGGTCAACGACAGACCTCATATATGACAGTGGTCCCATAAAATCAATAATGGAGATGAAGAATTCCTATCACTTAGTGATGTCATAGCCCTGGTAATGTTGTAGCAGAACATATTACTCCAGTGTTTGTGGTGATGCTGGTGTTAACAAACCTGCTGTACTGCCAGTTGCATAAGAGTACAGCACAGACAATTATGTACAGTACCTAACACTTGTTATTGATAATAAATTACTATGTTACTGGTTTATGTATTTACTATATATATTTTTATTGTTATTTTAGAGTGTAGTCCTACTTATATAAAAAGTTAACTGTAAAATGGCCTCAAATACATCCTTCAGGAGGTATTTCAGAAGGCATTGTTATCACAGATGGCAGCTCCAGGCATGCTATTTCTCCTAAAGACCTTCCAGTGGGACAAGGCCTGGAGGAGGAAAACAACTATATTATGACAGCATACATATATGACCTTGTGTAGGCCTAGGCTGAAGTGTCTGTTTGTGCTTTAGTTTTTAACAAAAAAGTTTAAAAAGTAAAACCAAAATTATATATAGAAAAAGCTTGTAGAATAAGGATATTCTACACCCTTATAATATATATATAAAGATATAAACAAATTTAAATATATATAAAGTATAAGAAAAAATATATATTTTGCAACTCCCCAATGTATTTCTGTTTTAAGTGTTATTTTAAAAGAGTAAAAAAGTTTATAAAGCAGTTATAGTAAGCTGCAGTTAATTTATTTTTGAAGAAAGAAAATTTTATATGAAGTTGGCTGGGCATGGTGGCTCACGTCTGTAATCTTAGCACTTTGGGAGGCTGAGGCAGGAGAATTTCTTGAGCTCAAGAGTTTGAGACTAGCCTGAGCAACACAGCAAGACATCACCTCTACTAAAAATTTTTTTAAAAAATTAGCTGGTCATGGTGGCATGCCCCTGTATTTCCAGCTACTCAGGAGGCTGAGTCAGGAGGATTGCTTGAGACTGGGAGAGATGGAGGCTGCAGTGAGCTAAGTGTCCTACACAGGTGTAGAATTTTTTATCTTTTATATTATATTTTTACTGTAACTTTTCTATGTTTAGATAGTTTTAGATAGACAAATACCACTGGTTTATTTGTTTGTTTGTTTGTTTGTTTTTGAGACAGAGTCTCACTGTCACCAAGGCTGGAGTGCAATGGTGTGATCTTGGCTCACTGCAACCTCCGCCTCCTGGGTTCAAGTGATTCTCCTGCCTCAGCCTCCTGAGTACCTGGGATTACAGGCATGTGCCACCATGTCTGGCTAATTTTTGTATTTTTAGTAGAGACAGGGTTTCACCATATTGGTCAGGCTGGTCTCGAACTCCTGACCTCGTGATCCACCCGCCTCAGCCTCCCGAAGTGCTGGGATTATAGGTGTGAGCCACGGCACCCGGCCCACCACTGTGTTTTAATTGTCTACAGTATTCAGTACAGCACTATGTTGCACAGGTTTATAGCCTAGAAGCAATAGACTATACTGTATAGCCTAGGTGTGTAGTAGGCTATACCATCTAGGTTTGTGTAAGTACACTCTATGAGCTACACACAATGATGATATCACTAATGACACGTTTCTCTAAATGTATCACTGTTAAGCAATGCATGACTACATGTATTTAAGGTGCTTAGTAGGGTAGAGAGATGACTGAGAAGGGAGCTAATATGTATGGAATGCCTGCTATGTGCTGGGTACTTAATTTAATGGTTTTTCTTCAAATACCCTCATGATGCTCACAGTGATAGAAGTTCTACCACAAGAAGGAAATTAAAACTTAGTGAAATGAAATAACCAAATCTATACCTTATTGTTAGTGACAGAGCTTTCATCTGAACCTTAATTTGTCTTATTCAAAGCTCCATATTTCTACTTTACCAGTGTTCTCAAAATTTAGTCATTTGTTATGTACCATACTGATAGATTTTGCCAAGACTTTGGACAAATTAAACATCTCATGTGTCTGCCACCATGGTTATGATGACATGTCCTGGAATATACTCTCATTCCATGGATAGATATCTTACCCATAACTCCCAGCCAACCGATTCTGTGCAAAAGTGTCCTATTTGACTCCTGCACTCCAGAACTCCTCCTGTGGTTTACAGTTTACACACCCCTTGAAGAGAGCACAATTACAAAGACAAAAAAAAGTCAAGTTCACCCTTCTCTATATCCTTCTACATATTATTCTTCAGAGAGATGCACATTGTGGAAATTAGAGTTGAAAAGTTATATCTTCATTTCTTTTAGAGATGAAGATTACAGGTAGTAAAGTTTAGAAAAACTTGGAAAAGATTTTTCCCAACCATCACATTGACAAATGCAGAAGAAGAAGGAGGAGGAGAAGGAGGAAGAAGAGGAGTGAAAAACAGTGCAATAGGGCTTGAAAAAATGGGCATGAAAACAACAGACCAACAGGCAGGGGACAGAGACCTAAAGATAGGCACAATGCTTTTAGGACTGGCACTAAGGTTGGCACTAAGAATTAGGATCCTGGACATGCAAAGAACAATGTGGCCCCAGCAGAAAGGGCTGGATGTTGTGTGATAAGTGGGTGTAAGGTTGTTTGGGGGATGAGCTTCAGGAAGAAGATGAGGGGTGTGCCGAATGAAAGACCTGAAGGAAGAGGCAAACTGCATATGATGGGAAGGGGTGGAATGGGAGGATGGAGGAAACTCTAAGGACCTGAAGATTGGGAAGCTGATCTCAAAGTTTGAAGGATGGCATCCTATGGGAGGTAGTGCTGAGGACTGGCAGGCAAAAAGTAGCTAGAGGTTATAATTGTGGGAGCAGAGCAAGCCAAGCAATCACTTCCAGAGAAGAAATGAGAATTAACTCGTATTTCAGAATGCATCGTGTTGATTCTTTAGGAGTAATAGAAAATAGTAATCAAATAAGTGTTCAAGTTCTCTGATTTTTGTTTGTCATTTGGCCTATGCACAAGTCTCTTGTCTTACTGATTTTTAGCCTCTGATAGAGACAATAGCACCAGATGATTTACTTACATCATACAGTTGTTGCTTATATATATATGTACATTAAAGTGAAAGTATATGTTACAAAGAAAATTTAATCTAAAGGTTTCATAGATAAATAAAAATAGTTATATTTTATAATATATTAATATAATAGCAAATCTATAATTATCCTAATTTTATATTCTAATCTTAAGGTATTAAATAATGATATATTATAATATAATATAATAAACAACAAATATATAATTAATTTGGTATGCTAACCAAATTATACTTTTGTTATTTATTATGTTAATATATTACAATATATCATTATTTAATATTTTAAGATTTGAATATAAAATTAGGATAATTATAGATTAATGTCTGATATATATGAGAATGTAGTTTGGCATAATCCAATTCAATATGCAACTGCGGTTTTTTTAACATAAAAAAATGAAAAGGAGGATATGGAGAAAAGGAAGACAAAACAGAGGAAGGGAGATAGGAGAAAAGAAAGATATGGAAAAGTAGTAAATTTATACACAGAATGTAAATACTAGGAAGTATGCTTTTACTATTTGACAGGGTCCAAAAATATTAGATGTTTATTTAACTGAATTTTCAGTTTTAAATAATTAATCAGTTTTATTTGTTGGCATCAATTTTATTGAAGAAAAATACATTTTCTGTTAATCTTACTTTTAACTTCACAAATAGGCTATTCATTTTGGTTAAAAATACTTAGGCCAATACAACAGGTTGTAACTGAGGTTTGTTTTCTGTTCTGTACATTGGCATCTTGTTGCTGCACAGTTGCATTTAACTGTCTTTCCCCGAGGAAATACCAAATAAGGGCTACCAGATGATATAATATCACTGTCCCTGAATATTTCTGGAGATTATTTCAAAATCAATATTTTAAACTATATTAATGAATTTATAGTTTAAGTCAGAATAAAGGAAAATAACCAAGGGTTCACCATTACTTGGCTTCAAAAATTTAGAAAACAACCATTAAATTCCAGAACTGCCTTTTTGGCTGCTCCATCACTGTGCTTTCCTCTGTCCTGAGATTCCCAAACACATGAGCTCAGTCCTCTGGAGTTTATAAACAATTGTGGCTACAAAATACATGGTTTAATATTCCTTTGAGGCTGGGTGTGGTGGCTCACGCCTGTAATCCCAGCACTTTAGGAGGCCAAGGCCGGTGGATCACGAGGTCAAGAAATTGAGACAATGCTGGCAAACAGGGTGAAACCCGGCCTCTACTAAAAATACACAAATTAGCCAGGCATGGTGGCAGGCACCTGTAGTCCCAACTACTCGGGAGGCTGATGCAGGAGAATCACTTGAACCCGGGAGGCAGTGTTGCAGTGAGCCGAGATTGTGCCACTGCACTCCAGCCTGGAGACAGAGTGAGACTCCGTTTCAAAAAAAAAAAAATCTGTTTGAATTTTAATGTTTTATTCTGGCCTCCTCCTCATGCCTTCTCAAATAGTTTTACCATTGTAATATAAAACAATGGAATTAAACATGTAAATATTGTCAGCTTATGCCTTCTCAAATAGTTTTATCATTGTAATATAAAACAATGGAATTAAACATATAAATATTGGCAGTTTACAAGTGTACAAGTTTGGTTTTTTTCTGACCTAAAGTAAAATAGTATTAAGTTTAAAACTTGGAAGAACCACTAGATTTAGTCCAAATCTCCAAGAAATGAATTCCCATGCAGTATATTTTATTTTAAATGCCTCATTTCAAAACTGTAGACCACGACATCTTGTAATACATTAATTTGGAATATGTCAATTTCTTGATCTAGTTTAGAAATTTAAAAAAAAACCTCACAGGTAACCATTTACTAAAAAAAAATGAAAAGAAAGAAAATAAAAAAAGAAAAAGTAGAGTTTATGTGAACATGCAGATTTCGAAAGGGTTGATATTCTGTATTTTCAATCAATTGCTATAATGTTAAAGGTATCTCCCAGTTAATATACTATTTTATTAATATTTGCATTATTTTTCAGTATTTATCAAACAAAACAAAAACACAACTAAACTGAAAGCTATAACCTGGCAAATATAGAAAGGGATTTAAGATTATTATGTCAGTTTCAAAATATCTCTAAAAAGGGCAAAATCATATACTGTATACCATTGGACTTTGGGTGTATATCAGGTTTTAGTGAATAAGACTGCCAGTTACAAAGCAAGGCATGGTTATTGGCTCCTTAATGTAACTTTAAAATCTCAAAATTTCTTGAAATGTCTTATAATTACAGTATATCTAATACATATTTTAAATTTTCTTCTATATTCCTGAAAGTGATATTAAAAATTAAGAAGCATTAATTTTAAAGGGGTACTCAAGACCTAATAAAAATACATTGAAATAATTCAAAAACCAAGAGAGGAAATTACTTATTTAGATTAAAACTCAAGTGCTCCCACAGCTTACATCATACTCAATAGTGAACAAATGAAAGCTTTTCTACTGAGATCAGGAACATGACAAAGATGCCTGCTTTTGCCACTTCTATTCAACATAATAGTGGAAGTCCAAGCCAAAGCAATTAGGCAAGACAAAGAAATAAATGGCCTCCAAATTGGAAAGGAAGAAGTAAAATTATCTCTGTTCACAGACAACATGATCTTATATGCAGAAAGTTTCCACACACACACAACTGTTAAAATTAATAAATTTGGCCAAGTTTCAGGATACAAAATCAGCACCAAAAAAATCAGTTGCATTTCTGTACCCAAATATGGAATAATTTCAAAAAGAACTTAAGAAATCAATTTAACTTTGAATAGCATCAAAAATAGTGAACTGCTGGGAAATAAACTTAACTAAGTGTGCAAAATACTTTTATACAGAAAACTATAAATTGTTACTAAAAAAATTAAAGACACCAATCAATGGAAAGACAATGCTCCAGCTTCATGGGTTGGAAGACACAATATTCTTAAGATGTAAATACTATGCAAAGCAATCTACAGATATAATGCAATATCTATCAAAATTCTAGCAAAGTATTTTGCATAAATAGAAAAATTCACTCCAAAATCCTTATGGAAATTCAAAGAACCCCACATAGCCAAAGAAAAACTGAAAAAAGAACAAAGTTGAAGGTCTAACACTTCCTGATATCAAAATTTAACTTAAAGCTACAATATTTATAAAAGTATGGTGTTGACATAAAAGCAGATATATAGACCAACCAAATAAAATAGAGAGCCCAGAAGTAAACCTTTATATAAATAGTCAAATGAATTTTGACAACGGTGCCATGCCAATAGCATTCAATGGGGAAACGAGAGTCTGTTCAAAAAATGGCATTGGAAAAACTGGATATCCACATGAAAAAGAGTAAGTTGGACCTTACCTTACGTCCTATGCAAAAATCAACTCAAAGTTGATCAAAGACCTAAATGTAAGGGGTAAAGCTATAAAAAGTTTTATAAGAAAACACACAAGAAAATCTTTTTGACATTGAATCAGCAATAATTTTTTTGGATATGATACCAACAGCATATGTAGCAAAGAAAGAAATAGATATATCATACTACATCAAAATGAAAAATCTTGTATTTTCAAAGGACAAATCAACCTACTAAATAAAGTTTCGTAGTAAATATATGAAATATTTGTAAATCATATATTTGATGAATATATAAAACATATAAATAACTACATGACAAAAAACTTTACTAAAAATATGCAAAAGACTTGAATAAACATTTCTTCAAAGAAGATGTACAAACGGCCATTAAGCACATGAAAAGATGCTCAACATCTCTAATCATTAATGGATGCAAATTAAAACCACAATGAGATATCACCTCATACCCATTAGAATGGCTACTATCAAAATAAACAAAGAAACAAACAAACAAAATGAGAAGTGTTGGTGAGATGTAGAGAAATTGGAACCCTTGTGCGTTGTTGGTAGGAATGTAAAATTATGCAGCTGCTATGAAAAACAGTAGGATAGTTCTTAAATAAAAATTAAAAAATTACCATATGACTCAGCAACTCAACTTCTGGGTATATACAAAATAATTAAAAGCAAAAACTCAGACAGATATTTGTTACACCCATGTTCATAGAAGCATTATTCACAAAGAGTCAAGCAGTAGAGGCAACCAAACTGTTGATTTTGGGGTATTTTGAAGCTACAGTAATCAAAAAAATTATGATAATGAAATAAGAAAAGACATGAAGATTATTAAAACAAAATGGAAAGTCTCAAAATACATATATATAATATGTGTGTGTATATATGCATCATGTGTGTATAATATATAACACATATAAATAATATATACATTTATGTGTATATATACATATACACATAGATATGTGTAATATATATGTGCATATTAGTATATACATATAGGTATATACATATATGGGTGTGTGTGTATATATAGAGAGAGAGTGAGAGAGAGAGATATTCAACTGGTTTTTGAAAAAGATGGCTAGGTAAACAGTTCACTTTGGGAAATAATGGCCTTTTCAACAAATGATAGTGAACAATTGGCTATCCAAATGCTATCTATAGATAGATAGATAGAGAGAGAGAGAGAGAGAGTGAGAGAGAGAGAGAGAAACTGAATTTTATCACAAACCACGTACAAAAATTAATTCAAAACGTAATGTCGCGGCTGGGCGCGATGGCTCACGCCTGCAATCACAGCACTTTGGGAGGCCAAGGCGGGCGGATCACGAGGTCAGGAGATTGAGACCAGCCTGGCTAACATGGTGAAACCCTGTCTCTACTAAAAATACAAAAATTAGCGCGCGCCTGTAGTCCTAGCTACTCAGGAAGCTGAGGCAGGAGAATCGCTTGAACCGGGGAGGCAAAGGTTGCAGTGAGCCGAGATCACGCCACTGCACTCCAGCCTGGTGACAGAGTGAGACTCCGTCCCAAAAAAAATAAAAATAAAAATAATAAAAATAATGTAGCCATAAATGTTAGAGTTAAAACTACATAACTTCTAGAAGAAAACAGAGGAAAAAAGTCTTATGCATCTTGGGTTAAGAAGAGATTTATTAGGTTAAAAAAAAGTAGCATGAAATACAAAAAAAAAAAAATTAAAATAAATTGGAATTCAAACTGAAAACGTTCTTGTACTTTTAATAAACTTTCAGAAATAAATAATACAAGCTATTAACTGGAAGAAAGTATGTGCACAACATAAATCTAAAAAAGGACATGTATCCAGACATAAGAGCATTTGCAACTCAATATTAAGATGACAATCACCCTGATAAATACACGAACAAAATATTTGAATAGACAACTCTCGTAAAAAGATGTACACATGAGAAATATGCACATACACAGATGCTCAACATCATTAGTCACTAGGGACAGACTAATTAAAAGCTACACACAGATGTTACTACACACACTAATGATAAAATTAAAAAGACTGACAATACTAAATGATATTAACACTAAATAAGGTCATGAAGCAACTGGAGATATTGCACATTGGTGGTGGGAACTAAAATGATACACCTATTTAAAAAATACTTCAGCATTTTAAAAATAAATTTTAATTTATACCTATGCTAAATGCAGCAATCCTATATCTTTCTGTTTATCCAAGAGAAATGAAATATTTTTCAACATGAAGACTTGTACTGAGATATCCATAGCAGTTTTATTCATAAGACTCCAAAGTAAAAACACAATAGAAATAATTCAAATGCCAAAGAAAGAATTTCTTTAAAAATATGGGCTGCCCATAACATGAAATACTATTTTGCAATTAAAAAAAAAAACAAGCTATGTATACACATAAATACTTGAATCAGTCTTAGAGTTATTATACTAAGTGCAATAAACTAGCTAAAATTATAAAATTTTAAATTATATTTGTATGCAATTCCAGATAAGGCAAAATGAAAGAGCAGAATAGTATTTTTCAGATGTTAATAGTTGGAGCAGGGGTTTCACTGAAAGGGGGCATAAAAGGGACTTTTTGGCAAGGTGGAAGTGTTCTATATCATGATTATGGTGGTGGTTATACTACTTTATACATTTGTCAAAGCTCATTAAATTGGTAAATATAATTGTAAAATTTAAATTAAGAAACCTTACTAAATAAAATAAATATCATAACAAAAGTGGAATAATCAGAAGTCAAAGTAGGAAACAGATAACAGAAATTGGTCTGAGATTGTTTTCCCAACACATTGTTTTGAAGCACAACCACCCTATTACATTATCATTTTAATTGCTATAACACATTTTGTACTTAAAAAAGGATGTTCAGAGAATTGTGCTGATGCCATAAAGCCCTATTCTACAGAGTAAAAATTTGAAAAAATGTTAATAAAATTAAAGATTTTTAAAAATCAACAAAAAAATCACAAAGAGGCTGCAATTTATTTAATTTGGAAAACTGAGTTTTGTTGTTTAAAAAAGAAAGAAAGAAAAATTAGCCGAAACATCTTACTATTAGTTTATGTCAATTTTAACTAAAATAAATATAAATAGTAGCAAAACGGAAATAAGAGTTTAAGAAATATTGCCTGTATTATTATAAAGTTTAAACAGCCAGAATTAAAGCATGGATTTACTGTATATGCCTCCCAAACACTAAAGTATTCCAATCTTGTTATTTAAAAAAATCCAATCCAAGACAAGAAATAATGACTTTTCTGTGACTTTCTTCAGTTTTCCCAGTGCTCTCGGAACTACTTAATCATTAGGTGTAAAATATAGTATCACAATCTTTGAATGCCTGGGATACATTTGGCTAAGTGGTATTTGATTACAATGCTACAGTTTCTAAGGAAGTTGTAAAAGTTTTTGTAAAAGCTGCCTTCCATAAGATTAAATGTGTTGTACGATGCTGTCATGAGAATCTTAATATTCCCTGCAGTAGATGTCTCATCATTGATCTAAGCAAAGTCTTAGAACATGATAATAAGGTCTCCTTATTTTCATAGCTTGAATAAACTCAGAGACACCATCCAGGAAAGTCCCCCTTGTATTGCCCAACTTTTTATTCACTCCTACTATTTATTGGTACTACTTTCTGAGAGAAGGCTTCATTAGCATTTATATTGCTGTGATTTTTTAATCAACATTTAAAATGGCTATCTATCTAGGCCTTTTAGTAAGAGAACTATATAAGACAAGCATACTGGTTTAACACATATGCCATTAAAGAAGAAAAAAATTGATAATGCAGTAAAAGAAGACTGAGGGAGTGGCTAGAACTTCACGGCTCAAGTCTATCATTTATTTTTTTAAAAGGGTAGGATTTAGTTAGAAAACATAAATTTTCAATTTTGCTGGTTTCTCCATTCTCTTTTTTTAATATTGTGAGGGAAAAAGTGTGAACCCTCATATAAAATGAGAATTCTAAACAATATGGTGAGAAACAAATAAAAAATAAACTTGAGGTGTGAAAAAATGAATAAAATTTGATCAGTAACTAGAAGAAACTTTTAATTTTTTGAAGTAATGAAGTAAGCAAACAAAAAAAATTCTACAAGTCAGCAGAATGTTATAATAAACGTATGAGAAAATTAGAAGAGTGTAACAGGGACATAAAAGAATAAGATGGTGCCTCTGAATAGGGTTAGTGAAGGGGTGAGTCGAAAATATGAAAGAAAGCTTCCTAGATACAGTACATTTGAAACTGGCTTTTAAAGAAATGCCACATATCTGGAGTGATGAGAAAGAACATTGACTAGAATTCTGTCTGTGCCAGAGAGGATGCTTGTGGTGTGAACTGAAGGAACCCAGAAACTCAGGTTACAGACATCCCCCCTTGTTCATTTTTTAAGAACCCTTCAGACTCTTTACATAAGGCCCACTTAAGTGTATTTATTAAGGCATTATTTATAGCTCACTTTAATCATTTGTAATTATTGAAGAATATTAGAAATATTAGTTGAGGCAAATTTGAAATATACAGAAAAGAGAAAAGAAAAAACAACCCACCCTGCTCCCAGTAACTCCACTGACAGCTGCTGTTACATTTGATCTATTTTCTTTATGGCTTTTTTCTACACATTTATTTTTACAGGTGTAATTTTTATGCTTTACTTTTTCTTTGATAGCATATCACATATATTTTCCCATCAAGAACTCCAAATAACAGGAAACATTTGATCAAAATTAAGTGCAAACCTTTCCACTCTCTTTTACCTTCAGAATTCAAGAACAAAAGCTTATTTTCTATGGATGAGAAGGAAGAAACAAGAAAGCAATACAGGTCTTTGGAAGTTGAATTTATCTGTTCTATGCTTTTAATTCACAGTATATCTTGCCTGTGTATAGACAGAACTACTTTGACATGAATATATATTTCAAAACAATTATTATAAAAATTTATCAAAATTATACAACTTTATTACCCACAGGCATAGTTTCCCTTCAGGAGAGCAGTGTAGGAGTAAAAGCATCTTTGTTTCACCACAAATGGGTGGTCAGATTACCAGAGGCATCCTTATAATAACTATGATGCATTTTTATTAAATACACAATTGTTTCCATGAATGCTTCACGTGACAAAACCATGAAAATACAGAAGAGTATTAAAATTCCAGAGGTAAAAAACTTGGAGCCTAACTCACAACACCTTCCAGATGCCATTGCCTTGGCATTAGCTTGTGCAACTGTAGGCTTATTTGGGAACTCGCTGTAGAGTCCCTATATTAACAGAAGAGAAGCTGAGGCCCAGAAAGAAGAATTTGTCCTAAAAAGCTGGTTTTCTTCATCTCTCATCCAGCAATGTGTACACTCCCCTATGAGTGGCATAGTCTCTAACAGTTCACTGTGGAAACCATAGTTCATTGAAGCAGGGTAAGAATGCAGAGGAAGCTGGGAAACAGAGTCATGGAGAACAGCTCAGAATTATTAACTTTATATTAAACAGAAATTATTCATATCCTTACCCCCAACCCCAGCAATCTCCATTATTTGCAGCAATACTCTCAAAGAGTTTATATTTCACCCCAAGTATTCAATAATTAGTATTGACTGCTTAGAATATTATGCCATGGAGGTTCTGAAACAGTGCCATGAATGCATAGCTAAATTCAGCCTGAGAAGAGGAGGAAGAAATATAGGTAGTTGCTATATCTAACTTAGATGCAATTTGAAGAAGATCAAAATAACTTCCTATAATATTAGCACATACATGAAATTAATGTAACGGTCTCCTGAGGACTAATGTCTTAGCCATCAACAAAAGTACTGGTGGTGAATATATTGCGGTTGTTTGGGTAACAAATGTATGTGCATTCAATGATGATACCAAGAAAAGTGTGGGCGTTACATGCTCAGAGACTGTAGTGGGATAAGTTATTCAGTTTTTTTTTTTTAAAGCTCTAACATGTTGTTAAGACTTTGTATAAATTCAGTGTTAACTTAGATTCAATGAATGCACAAAAGTAAAGAATGGAATATGAAAATATAGTTTGTCAGGTTGTCCAAGTCCCTCAACACAGACTTCATATTTTTTGTTTCAGTGACTGGTTTTATAGTAGCCTGGGCATAATGTAAATGTCATAATAAGAAGAGAGGTTTGGAGTAACCATTCATGAGTTGGAT
The DNA here is from genome assembly GCF_029289425.2 of Pan paniscus. Classification (NCBI taxonomy): domain Eukaryota; kingdom Metazoa; phylum Chordata; class Mammalia; order Primates; family Hominidae; genus Pan; species Pan paniscus. The sequence continues at coordinate 101,179,548 of NC_073253.2, forward strand.
ATTGTAAATAGCACGCTTTGTTTCAAGAGGTTTAAAATATGTAGCTAGCTAGTTACTTCTTGAGTATAGGTAATAGCCCTACATCATTTTTATATAAAATGAATGTATGAATAATGCTAGAGTTAGCTATAACTTTTGAGTTATTTTCCATTTCTGATTATGTATTTGTCTTAGATCAGTCACATTAATTATTTTCATTTCCTTTTGTTTATATCTCTTTTGACTTGTTTGTCTTTATTTTACATCTAAAATAGAAATATTTCCTCTTAAATCATCATAATAAAAACTCATTATAAAACATAATTTCAAAAGAAGCAAAAGTCACTTTGGTAGCTAAAACAGACTGTTCCAATAAGCCCTCCTTAACCCTGAGACCCATTTCTAATAATTATGTAGCTATATTTGTAACGTCTTTTTAAGTTAAAAATTGAAAGTATATTTCCTGAGGAAGCATAGAAAACAAAAATCCAGAATTATTCTACAATGGCCAATTTCTTTAATATCTTCTTTTTGATACAGATTCCAACAAGCTACCTTGCTTCTTTTGGATACTACTTCATAATAGGTGTTACCACTGCAGTATGCTACTAGTTTTAATAGTGTCCCTAATCTATTCCATATTTTCCAAAGATTCCTAAAATGCTTCCAATGTGAATGTGGGGATTAGCATAATATTAGTATTTTTGTTTTATTTCCTCAAGATGAAATAAAATCTCTATACCTCACAGCTGGCTCAGCTCTCTAGATAAATGGCTCTTTCTTGCCTGCAAACTTGCGTATACTCATTAAGCTAAGAATGTGGAGCCAATTTAACCTACAAAAAAGAAAAAGGTAAATGAAGAAGAAAAAAGAGAAAAGTACGCCATGGATGAGGGACAAAAATGCTGTCTTTGGCAGACAAAGGAGTAAATGGAGCTCAGCTGCTAGAACAAAAGTTATCATTCAAAGTGAAATTACTGAATCTTAACCCTGAGCACACTTTGATGAAGACTATAGCTCCCTAAATTAAGAAAAGGAAAAGCACGTGTAGAGAAGCAATTACTAATGTCAAGGCTAACCAATGGCATGCATTGGTATATACTTCATCATGAAGAACTGTTTCTTTAAAAAATTAATAAACAGAAGGACATTGGGAAGTAGCATAAATTCCATAGAGTATTTAGATTTTTTTGTTGTTGATTTTGTTAATAAAGACATGCCTCTAATAATCTGAGAGGAGGGAAAAGCCCATAAAAGTTGAAGCTGGTGTTCATTTTATTTAATGATACAATTTTTTTTTCACAGAAATGTGTGAAAAACACAAATATAATATGACCAGAGGACCCAAGCAGCCCTTGTCAGTTTTAAAATCCTTGATGCATAAGAACTATCTAGCTGCACATTTTTCTCAGTGATATATATATTTTCTTCCAATCTGGTAGAATAGAACGTAAAAGAGAGAAAGTGAGAAAGAGACAGAAAGATCCATTTAAAGGAAATCTAAAACAATATATATCTAAAATCTGTCATTTTTACTTGGGGACTTGTAGAGTCACTGATTAAGGAAAAATAGTAGATTAAATAACAAAAAAATCTAATTTTGCCTTAATTTTAAATTTGACAATAGGGGGAGTAAAGGGAGTGGTAATTTTTGTTTCCAGTGTCACTGCTCCTCTTACTTTAGCCCCTTCAGATACTTGACCAGACATCTATTCTTCAGAAATGTTACAAGTCTCTTAGAAAGTCTCTTTGGAAAAAATATTTGAGGCTGAATAAGCTATTGTTCTGTAGGAAGAAGCCTGGTGGATGTACAAAGAGTGACGATTAGCTGAAAAATTAGCTTTCCCTAGAATCACCACTCTGTGTCCCCAAAGATGGGAAGAAATTAACCTAAGTGCCCACACAAAGTGTGCTCAAGCAACTAGTATTTGTTTTGGGAAGAGTTCTTCCTGTCTAAGATAAGGATCCTCTCTGTAAGACATTTTAAAGTCCATGATTTATTCCTGACACTTGATACATACAGACATGGACAAAGGAAGGCATAGAGGAAGCAAAACGTTATTCCGTTTTATTGGGGAGGATGGGAGGAAAGATAAGAGAAATGAAATGTGAGGTATGGGCTTTAGGATTATATAATTTGTAATTCTAACTAACAGGGAAACTGCAACTGGCACAAAAAAAATCAGGAAGGAATAATGTTTGCCTGACTTATGGTTCAAAAGGACATGCTGACTAGTTCAGCCCCCTCCTTTAGGTTGTAGTGAAATTAAAGTACACTTGAATAAGTTCATAATATAAAAGAGAATTATGTTGTACGGAGGATTGTTGGGATAGAGCGGTGGTCCTCAGAAGGCAAAAGTTTTGAACAAATTTCTTTGAGACAGAAAGTAAGTTTGAGTACATCAGTGGGGAAAAGAGCAAAGGAGGCTACCACATAGAAATGCTGAGGAAGCTACTAGAGACACTGGGCTTAGATTCAGTAGCAGCAATGGCAAGAGAATAAGACACAGGCAGGAAAATGGGGAAATAAACAGAACACCTGTGCAAGATGCCCTGTTACCTGTGTTCCTGGCTACAGTAACAATCAACCAGCTTTTGCAACAAAAAAGCAAACAAGCAAGCACACAAACAAATCATACTGGTGAATGCCTCTCAAGATAAACTGAGAGAACTATCCACAGTGTTAGGGCTGGGAGATCTAAGGGTTCTAATGTGGATATTTCTTATACAGGATAAATCTCTCCTCACAGTGGCATCTAGGGGACTCCCGGTAAGTAGCATAGCTCCTGTTCCTTTTTCTGTAAACACAAAACCTAGGATGCAGAGAGTTAAATACACTCTAAATTCACCTTCCACTGCATTGTCTCTTTGCAAGGCCCTACTCTCTGTTTTTAAGAAAATTATTCAGAACAATATGTTTAAAATCTATCTTAAACTTCTACCTTAATGTTTATTGGTATATGGCTATTTGATTGCTTCTCACTGCTCAATGGCACCCTATAACATGTGTTAAACCTATTGCCAGTGATGCTCTCCTACATTATCTGCAGAATTTCATTACCACAAAATAAACACCAAAATGTAAACCTTTTTACACATCAACTTAAATTCCCTTTTGAAATTTTTTCATAAACTTGTTCTGTTTCCATTTACAATATAAGAAAACTACCCACCGGTCGGCAAGGTCAACCCTTCTTCACTCTACTCCCATCTCCACAAGAGCAGCTAGTTCATTTTCCATTCCTGAGGTAAGCCTAACAGGAAACAAATCTATCTGAAAAGTGGCGGAGGAAATCCACACAAGCCATCTAGAAAAATTAACATAATTTGTCATTCTTCACTACTCTGGCAGGATCCCATATCCTTAATGATCCACCAAGAATCACCACACACCACACATTAAGGAGAAAAATGCATCATGAAGAACAAAGACTACAAAAAAAAAAAAAAGCAACGAAAAATCCCTTTGATGTTTGATGAAACAAGAAGTTTAAGAAGAAAAGTTTAAATGAAAATGTCAAAAAAAATTCATCACAAAATCTCAGTGTAAGTTGGAGGAGATGAAGAGGGTGCTGGGTGAAAATACTATTTTAAAAAGAATAATAAATAGACCTTGAAAATTAGAAGTATTATTGTTGAAATAAATTGTATAAAATCTATAATGTTAAAGAAACATTCAAGAATAGAGCTCAAATAGATAAAGAAACAAAAAAAATTATGAGAGAGGAAAAGAGAGATGATTATGTACCATATCAGTTGTTTTGATTTGAAACTAGTAGAACACAAAAATAGAAACTGAAAGGGGATAAATCTTGCAATAAATAGAAGATACTGTAATTGAATGAATAACATATATAAATTTTAGATTGAAAAGAGCTATATAGTATAGAGAAGGATTAAAGAAAAAGTCAGATTTCTAAATATCTGGCTTAACATTTTAAACACTTGAGATAAAGCGACAATACAGAAATCATCTGAGCTGTGGAATCTTTTAAAAAAAAAGAAGAAGAAGAAAACAAACAAACAAACAAACAAACAAAAAAACTAGCCAACCCACATTCTCCATAATATGAAAGCAAAGCTGGGCATTTTTAGACATAGAAGCATTTTTAGATTTAGTTTCCACATATTATATTTGAGATCTACTTGGATTTAAAAGAAAGAGGGAGATAACTAAATGAGAAGCATAGGAATATATTGATCGAAAGTCCCAGTTACAGCTGTACATGGACAAGACACACTAAACAACCCAACTGCAATAATATGTTGGAGGCCCGGTAAAAAGATAGTGCAGAGGATCTGTTGTCTTTACTGTTAACCCTTTTAGCTTGACTTCTGTGAAACTGATTTATTTCTATTAAGCTTATTGACAGACCCTGTAAGAGTTGAGAAGGACAGTTAAGAATTTTGAATTAAATAAAAAGGAGAAGAAATGTCTAAATTTAGTTCAGTAGCATGAGGTAGAAAGGAAGGAATCAGAAAAAGAAAGAAAGGAGGAAACAATAAAAAAAGAAATGCAAAAAAAGGAAGGGAGAGAGTGGGAAGAAAGGAAAGAGGAAAAGAGGGAAGCAGGCACACAGGCAGGTTAGGAAGTTTTAGAAACTACAATTTTAGCATAGACTAGGAATAAAATGGTGATGCTAAGAAGCTCCTGTTATGTTAAAATGCACCATTAGAAATAATACAGACTTTTAACCAAATGAGGTATTATACTCATGGAACTTAGTGCTCATTGTGTGTACCTGGAATGTTGTGTTATATTCTGGCACTGCACTTAAAAAGGCTCCAAACAACAAACTGGAAAATATTCCTCCAGTATTTAAAAGGATAGTAAAGTATCCAGAAAATATATTATAAATGCATTTGTGAAGATTAGACAGTATGACTCTTGTCTTCAAAGCTTGAATAACCGTCATACAAAGTATTTTCTTTTCTTCTGTGTGGCCACATGAGAAAATAAGACACAGAGCAATGTGATGAAATTTTAGTGATGCAGATTTGACTTTGCTTGCTTTTCACTGTAAATGGAAAGAAAGAAGAGGAAAGTCTAAGAAGCTCAACTCTGACAGTCTGATGAATGTGGTAAGATGGTTAAAGGAAATAAATGAAGAGTGGCAAATTAACTTCAAGAAAGCCCATCAAAAAACGGATGTATTTAATATCCAATGCATTACAGGATTATCTGTACTTATATTAATACTTGAATAGTATACAATGTGTTAGTAAATAAACAATTAAGGCAGTATGGATTTTATGAAAAAGATCTATTATGGAAAATATAAGAAAGGACTGAAAGAAGGCATATTTGGCATTTTGGTCAATATTTGCCAAGTACTATATATAATAAATCATAACTATCAATGTGCTCAAATAGATTTCATCTTTTATATCCATATGTATTCCAAATAAAAACTAATAAAAAGGTCTGATTTTATAGAACTCATAGCAACTTTTTCCTGCTTCTTTTCTTTTTTTTTTTTTTTTTTTTTGTGAGATGGAGTCTTGCTCTGTCGCCAGGCTGGAGTGCAGTGGCGTGACCTTGGCTCACTGCAACCTCTGCCTCCTAGGTTCAGGCGATTCTCCTGCCTCAGCCTCCCGAGTAGCTGGGACTAGAGGACGTTGCCACAACGCTCTGCTAATTTTTTGTATTTTTAGTAGAGACGGAGTTTCACCATGTTGGCTAGGATGGTCTCGATCTCTTGACCTCATGATCCACCCGCCTTGGCCTCCCAAAGTGCTGGGATTCCAGGCATGAACCACCACACCCAGACCATTTTTTTTTTCTTTTCATAGCATTCTATTTAAAGATGAAGGAGAAAACAAAATCTATTATATCTTTCAGCAGGCTTATTATTCATACTTTAGATTGTTGAAATCGCTGTTACAGAAGCAAGCAAAGGTTCAGTGAAAAGCATAACAGATATGGTTTCACTGTAAGAAAATAAGTATTTAAATGATAAAAAGTTGTATATGTTAGAAAAAATGTTAAACCAAAGAATATAAAATCAACTCTATGATAATTTAAGCAAAACCCTTAGGGTCAAAGAGAAAGTATCTTGCCTTACATGTTGCCTAACACTGCTTAAATTAATTGCTCAAAATCAAAATTGAAGGAAGAAGCACAGAAACAAAGAGGCTAGATTTTCTCCTTTATTAACTAAATTATTGTCATAATTGTCACATTAACAGAGACGAATTTATGGCTTCTCAAAGAAGACTTAAACAACTACATATGGCTCTCGGCCCATAAATAGCACCCATTAGTCTTATAAATAACCCCAAAAGACTACTTTTTGATCAAAACACTTATGAATTATTAAAGTTCTGACTTTTAAAGAAAAACTGAGCCTTGTAATTGTCACTTATTTCGTTTCTGAATGACCTTTCTCATATTGAAAAATAAAGAATAAAGGAAGTTTGATGTTTTATAGATACCATTCTCTGTTTCAACTATTTTGGTGGGCATTTTTATTAAATGCTTTTTTTTTTTTTTCCTGTGACAAAGTCTGGAGCTACACTTGCTCAATCCAGGACATCTCTGTGACCAGATAAAGATGAGACAAGATCAGAAAGTTTCCGGAGCTGTAGCAGCGCAGCTTGCTATTATCAGCTAATTCAATCCATCTGGGGGAAAATTATATCAATGTGAATTTACACAGTTGATGAGTTTCCTGTTTCATATGCTATGCCAAAGCAAAGTTCAGCATACTGGCCTTCCATGTGAAGAGGAACCATCTTATCTGCCCACAGCAAATATAATCTCACACAGCATCTTTGAAGTAAACCAAACTAAGCAGATATGGAACCTAGTATTTCTTTTGGATTTCAAGTTTAATTTCATTTGTTTTGTGCTCAGGGAATCTGAGGAAGCCTTTTTATTCTCAAGAGTGGCTAGAAATAATGTATTTATACTCTGTCTTTTTTATATGAACCACTTTTGAAACATTGTTGATTTAAACATCAGCATTTTTTTCTTCTTTTATTTTTCACCAACCATTTAAATATTATCTATCCTATGTAGTTTTGCTATCCCTTGCAGAGTAGTTCATAGTTTTGGTTTTTGCTGAAAATGCTCTTTATATTGTCAGAAATAATAAACATGAATAAACTGTGTTCCATTCTTTGAGAATAAGAAATTACATCTGCCTGTAAAGAATTTATTATTTATTTGGATATAAGAGACAGACACAACAATGAAAAACATTTTAAAATAGCAAATTCTACAGGGAAAATGAGTGACTGAGACAGAAAATGCTCTATGAAGTCTGAGGAAATTATCCCTAAGGACTGTGGATTCAGAAAGTCTTCCTCTAGAGGATAGTAATTAAAGTCATCCTTGAAATTGGGCCCCAACAGTAAAAATTGCTCAAGAAAATTCTCTAAGATGAATATTTGCATATTATGCTGATGAAAGTGACAAGACCACTTAAACAGAAGGTTTGTGAAAGATAACAGAGGAGACCTGAGGGTTAAAGGGGCTGACTTAAAAGAATCTTGGGAGACTTTGGGGGAAAGAAGTCAAGAAACGTAAAAGTATTAATATGAATATTCCAGAATACTTCTTTTGTGCATCTCAACTGAGCATCAAATTATATATTTTGTTCAGGAAAAGGCAAACACTTTATATCTTAGAGGTTCAATATTGTTATGCTGATTGAAATATATGTTAATGTTTATAATAGTACATTTTCTGAGTAATATTTTGATGTTTTTATATTTCATCTTAAATGCATTCTTTGTTTTTTGTTTTATTTTGTTTAGTTTTTACTTTAAAATAGAACCACCATCTTTCAACTCTGTAAAAAACTGGAAAAAGCATAACTAATTTCTCTTAATTTTTAATATGATTATGGAATGACATTTTAAGATATGAAATATTTAAATATTAAGCACATACTATAATAAGAGGTTAGAAGTATATGAGAGGCTTAAAATTAAGTGATGCTAGGTAAATATGCCTAGTTTCTTCTGCATTTTTTCTTTAAGGTTATATCCTTCTTAAGTAATTGTCCCTAAGGTATATTTTTTAAAGATATAATGTAAACTCTTTTAACATTTAACAGCTTTCTTGGTGGAAATTTAATAAGTGGAATTTTTAAGAAGAGAACAGAACAGTAATAATAAAGAGAAGCTATAAGACAATTTGGGACCAAGAAAGCTACAAAAACTTCAGGAGAAAAAATATCTAAAAAGCTATTTTAAGTTAATTCTAAGTTTAAAAGATGCTGTTAGTTAGAATAGAATAGGCAAATTGAAATACAGCTATGGCTTCTGTGTTCAATTTTAATTTAGTGATGATGTTGAAAATTCTTATAATAATGTTGTTAAATATATTGAAGATGTGTCCCCATAAAACATTTCCCATCCTCATGGAATTTTTGGAAACAATATCTTACTGATATGTAGAAGGAAAGATTTTAAAATTTAGATCCAGAAGAGAAAGGAAAGAGATCAGGTAGATGGAAGGAGGGGATTAACAATTATTGAGTACCAAGTATGGGCCAGGGTCATTATGTTTATTATTTAGTTTTATTGTCTCTACAACAGTATAAGACCACTGAGGTAATTTGGGTTGTCCAAGGTCACACATTTGGGTAAGAGACAAAGTAAGGAACAAACTCATCTGCCTGACTTCAATATACATATGGATTCTACTCTAAAACACTGCCATGAAGAAGCAACTACCCTGATTCAAGTGTAACTCTGGCTTCTGGATAGACTATGTGCTGAAAATGACTTTAACAAAGTAATATTGATGATACAGTTATTCTGTAAAACTGTAGCACTGACTGACTCAAATAATGTAATTTTCGTTACCAATATCCATGCTGTCCTTCTTACCTGCAAAAATAACCCTGATTTTTTCAGTGGGAATAACGGCATTTTCCAGTTTCCCTTGCACATTGGAGTATTCATGTTACAGTTCTAGCCAATGAGATATAAATGATGTCATTAATAGTGTCTTTCATGAAAGCTCCATAAAATGCATGTTAGGTAATGGAGAGTAGTAGACTCCATGCTGTGTGGCGTTTTGCCATTGCCCTTGCCCTTCTTCTTGCTGTCAGAAAAACTGATGCAATGCCCAGAAGGGGGAAACCATCTTGGAACTACTAGTCAATTTTCATAGGTTAAGAATGTGAAGTAAAACAACAAAGGATCCTAGATCTCAGATGGCACTGTGAAGTCACTTTACCAGTTCCAGAATGCCCTTTTCTAAATTTCTCATTACAAGGACAAAAGGAAAAAAGAATACATGAATTGTGCAAGCCAATGTTTTTCAGATTTTACAATTTACAGCCTAAAATAATATCCTAAACCATATGCCAACCTACATGAGAAGCAGCTTTCTCTGTCACTATGTCTGTATAGTATAAAATATCCAGACAAATATGAAAAAAGTCAAGTTCATTTTCCTCAATATTCAGAATTTAAATATTATAAAGACACATAGATAAGATTGGTTCTTTATCACATAATTAATCCCTGCTTCAAATTTAAACTAACCATGCTCATACAAAAAAGAATGGGGGCCATTTTTAGAAAGTTTACTTAAATGACTTATAATGATCAGAATATTACAGGAAAGGAATGATATTTGGAACCAGAATCAACTAATTTAGTCCATTGTTCTACAATATCTGTGACTCAGATAAAATTGGTCACAGGCACTGTGAAAATAAAACGTCACGGTATCTTGACCTTTTGCCATGAATTTTTATGGGGATTAAGAGTAAACATTCTACAAAATTTCATGCCAATATATTCCTATATAAGTAAGAATATCAATATTTAATGAAAAAGTTTTATGGATGTATGTTAATTCAGCATAATACGTTTACAGTGTTTACAGAATTTCTTATTTATATCTTCAATTATCGCTACTAATTTAACAGATAGGTAATTTGGTCAATTATTTTGATAAATATATTAGCTATAGTCCTATAATTTTGGGTACTTTTCATTATATATTATATAAATATGTAAATACGCATGCAATACAATTTAAATGATTATAATTATCACAAAATTTAAACCATACTTTTAAAGCCATCTAAATAAATATTGCCTAGTTGCTTAAAGTTTGAACATGTGAACTAAGATTGCAAAAACTATTTTTATTCAATTTTTAATGAGATATATATGTAGGGTGTGACACATTCATGGTAAAATATTTTACTTTAGTTTTCTAAAATAAAATTTTAGAATATTTTTTGAATGGTTCAGCTACTCAAAATAATTTAAATTTGTATCATTTGGAAATGTAATTCTGTAGAGTTTCCAAAAACACAGTCAGAAAGGAGCATACATTGGAATTAATATTTCTATTCAACAGATAGGAATATATTTATAATCTGTCATTCACTTCAAAAAGAAGACATTGAATGTATAATTTCTTTGTCTTTATTGAGAAAACTTGCATATATTATTTTACTGGATGTTAATCAAAGCGGATTGAAAGAACTCATTCATTACCGAAGCCTTTTTCCTAAAGATTACATCTAAATACTTAGGAACACTTTGAGAGAAAAAGGAAATGATATGCCATTGAGTGGAGCAAAGAACTGAATTCTAACTTTGTTAATATTTAGGGTCAGACAGTTCTATTAATCTTCATCTAAACATAGATAAGAAGAATATTATTCAGAGTTACTCATCTTGTCAACATCTGTGCTAAGTACAGCTAAAGTAGCCTAACATATGTTTTCTTTTAAGTTTTATACTTATTTTCTCAGTGAGGTACCATATATTTAGCTGGATGCCACTGGCTATTTATTTATTTTAAATACTTTCATTTCTTCTCTTATGTATCACTATTACTTTAAGTACACACAGGTGATTTAACACTGTGCTCAAACCTATATATAAATATATATTATATTATATATTATATATGAATATGTATGAATATATATAAGTATATGCATACATATATGTATATAATATATATATATTTTTGAGATGGGGTTTTGCTCTTGTTGCCCAGGCTGGAGTGCAATGGCCAATCTTGGCTCACCGCAACCTCCGTCTCCCGGATTCAAGTGATTCTCCTGCCTCAGCCTTCCGAGTAGCTGGGATTACCGGCATGTGCCACCATGCCCGGCTAATTTTGTATTTTTTAGCAGAGATGGGATTTCTCCATGTTGGTCAGGCTGGTCTCGAACTCCTGACATCAGGTGATCCACCCGCCTCGGCCTCCCAAGATGCTGGGATAACAGGCGTAAGCCAACACTCCCGGCCTATATTTTAACGTTTATAAGACATAGTAATATTCAGCACAGTTGAAATATATGTGTATTCTAACAATAAAATTGAGTTAATTTGCTAAAACTTGGAAAGTGATTCATTGACTGTTTACTAATATTCAACTTTAGAGAGATGGCTGCCATCATAACCATTTAAACTAGTAAAGAAAAAATACCTCACTAGTAATTTTTCAAATACCATTTCTTCTTAACTGATGAAGAGAGAAGTTATTAGATGAAAATCAAACAGTACTACAAATGTTTCATCAAATACTGTTATATATATTACTTGACATAAATATCTTACATTTTTCTAGAAAAGTAGAAAAATCTGCCTCTAAATTTACGCTTTCATTCTGCCCACTATTATTTAAGCCAGCCATTTGATCAGGGTTGAGAATTTCAATATTCTGGAAGGAATACTGGTTTTCTTTCAGCACTGATGTTTATTATGTTATTTCTAGACGACAATTCCATAAGTTTGATGTATCATATTAATTTGTTTTGTAGGAGTTGATCAATTAACTTGAGAAAACTCTATGTAGTGTTGATTCAATCACATAACAAGCGTAATTTAATATAAATGGTGCATAAGACATTGATTTTGCCCAACTGCTCTATAGAATTAGTGTCACTAAACAAGGCAGCCAAGCTGAACTAACAATATTAAACATTTGTGCAATTTATCTCTTGCTATAATGAACAGTAAATGATATAATGACCGACAAGATTGATGACAAAGCAAACATGCTAGTTAGATTCATGCTATAGAAGACAATTCATAGTATTACTTGGCAATCAATAATTTGAAGATTAATTTAACCAGTAGTAGTGTAAAATCAAGCAACAGGGGAAATGGAAACCTTTCCTGGAACATATTCATTAATATGGCCTTTTAAAAACATAAGATTGGCTATGCTGTAATTTATCTATTTAAACTTTTTGATAAATTTATTTTCCAAAGTTTTAACCAAAATTATATGTTGTCTCAAGCAATTTATTTCTTTAAATTTTCCTAAACTAATGAAACCCCAGATTGTCAGGAATAGCTCCTTCCTGATTCAGCTACAAGTAGATAGAGGATATTTATCAATAATAATCATTCACAACCAATGTATTTTCCTTCCAGTAGCTTTAATGAATGTAATTAACTAAAGGAAGAAAAGCATATCTAAGGACAAAAAGATGGGAGGTATACTATAGAAGAAAACACTTAATGGAAAATAATGAAGGTAACAATAAAATTTTGGTTTATTGTCCTTTTTAGTCCTTCTCTTCAATTTACTAGCTCTTTCTGACTCTCTCATAAATTCTTTTAAAACTTTACACTTAAATTTTGAACTATATGGTAATCATAAAATCAACTGTAAATTGGAAACTTTTAATTTTCAAGTTCTATGTTTCCCTGGAAGGAAGTAATACAGAGTAGTTCAAAGTCCCACAGTAAGTGAAATGTTCCCTTTGAGCCTATGTCTTCCATGGAGTGAAATGGCTGAAAGTTAATACTCTAGTTCCTTTACTCAATGTGTCTTTTCGTGACTTGAATTAGAGCCAATAGTTACTTCCTCTCCAAAAGAGAGTTATAAATATTATTCCCATGTTCAACTCCACTATAAAAACAAGAAATTTGCATTTTGGCTCTGTTTGCCAAAACCATATAAACCATACAAACTAATTTTGTGTGAATAAATTAATATAGAATCAAACATACATTATTAATGTCTATTATATTATTATACAAGGCATCATTTTCAGACACAAAGATATTAGGACACAATTTGTGGTCAAATGTACAAGTATTTTAAAACATGTGCTTATGATAACAATAACACTCATTGAGTTCTCACTATATTTCAGGTATTCCTCTAAGCACTTTAAATGTCATAATATTTATTCATCATATCAATTCTCTGAGACAGGTTGTGAATCTTACTCCCATTTTATAGATGTGGAAATAGATGCAAGAGAAGTTAAATAACCTGCTAAAGATCCCACAGCTAGTAAGTGAAAGATTTAGAGTTGGCACAAAATCTTGCAGTCTTTACTATACTGTAATTTCTGTCCAGATCATTTGAAAGAGGTTTTCACTGTTGCACTTCAGTTTTCTAAAAACAATCGAAAGGTTTTGTGTTCATCTGTTTTTGTTTGTTTGTTTTGTTTATCCTATTCAAAGAAACCTATACCTTGTCACTTTACTTATCTAATTAAATTCATGTGGTTGTGAAAAACAGAATTTCAGATATGCTATAAGGAGAAGCCAAACAACCTGGCCTCAAGAAGGGCAGTAACAGGGGTGAAAGAGAACTCCAGGCTTTCACTCTAATGTCAATCATTAACATACCACCACGATTCGTTATTCACATACTGCTTTTCCATGTACTATAACCTCCTTTTTTTCCTCCATTGTGGAGGGCACATGTTTAATTTACACCTTGTGCTCACTTATAGCTTTTGCCTCTTCATAATGATAACTTGTGTTTTCTCAAAACTTTGGGTATCTTTGATTACATATACTATCTTTTAGTTTGACCTCCCATTCCTGTTTCACTATCCCTTAGTTTCCATTTCTTTTTTTTTTTTTTTTTTTTTTTTTTTTTGAGACAGAGTCTCGCTCTTTCGCCCAGGCTGGAGTGCAGTGGCGTGATCTCTGCTCACTGCAAGCTCCGCCTCCCGGGTTCACGCCATTCTCCTGCCTCAGCCTCCCAAGTAGCTGGGATTACAGGTGCCCGCCACCACGCCCGGCTAATTTTTTGTATTTTCAGTAGAGACGGGGTTTCACCGTGTTAGCCAGGATGGTCTCAATCTCCTGACCTCGTGATCCGCCTGCCTCGGCCTCCCAAAGTGCTGGGATTACAGACGTGAGCCACCGCGCCCGGCCCTTTAGTTTCCATTTCTGAGAAAAAAAAAATGTGTCTCTTGCATCTCCTTCTAGATCTATAAAATGAAAGCAATATTCATAACCTGTCTTGAAAAGTTAATATGATGAATAAATGTTATTACATCTAAAGTGCTTGGAGGAACAACTGAGACACTGTGAGAGCTCAGTGAGTGTTATTATTATTATTATTACTAGGAGTCAGCTTAGCCAATTTTTGCAGACCAGATCATATGGGGCTGTCTGGTGTACTGATTGGATCTTCTTGGGTTAGGTGCCCTCCTCTGATCCAGCTGTATTATGAGAATGAGGTGGTCATAGATCTTCTTTCACCAGGGCCAATGAGTAAGTAGGTAGGAAATCATTTAGGAAAGGCTATCGCTGGCCAACACCATGCTTGTGTCTCTATTACAAGATACACTGATCAGGGGCATCACTACTCACGGGAATTCATAGTTTGCATGTGCCACATGTCAAAAATCAAATGATGATCCCCCAAACAAAAACTTAAGCATTTTTTTCAGCTTTCTTTCTAGTCATACACTCATTCAAAACATTAAATGGGAAGGTACTCTATGGCAGAATAGAATAGTTCAAAGAAAATAGTTCATTTGATCTATACGGTTATATAAGTTTAAAAGTTATTTTTCCTCTCCACTCATAATAATTGTCTCACTGAAAAAAAATATTTTATATTGTTGTTTTCATGTTATTTTAGGATACTGATATTAAATAATCAGAAAGGATTATAATATATATTATAGCAAAAAAACTACCTATTTAAAAATATAAGTTGACACTTTGTAGACCACTAAACAAGTTCACATATTTTGAAAGAGAAAGAGTAATTATTTATAAAGGGCTCTGTGAGATTTGAACATGGAGGAATCACTTGTATCAATAGTAATCCTCTTTCATTCCTTCTCGGCTAGAGTTAGAACTTCCTGAGGTTCTGGAGTAATTTAAAGTAAACAGAGATGCTATGTAAACTTACTGTTGACCTCCTGATACCCACTGACAACTCAGCAGACAATGTTGCATCTCAGCCCAATTCCAGGTAGTTAATGTGGAAAACTCGTATTTATAATAGCAGATTATATTATCTCTACATTATCTATTTTTCACAGTTTTCTCAGAGTTTACTTCCTTGCTTATCCTATAACAACTATTATCAGTAAAAATGAGAGGAGACTCTGTACTTACAGTTTTGTTCATAAATCAGAAACAGGCAATTGTTCTTGCTGAGGCGTTTGTACTCAGGATATTTCATTGAATGTTATGGCGGACCCACGCTACGTAATTAACAGCCAGCATTTGAAAATCCTCACGTTAATCAAGGTAATTCGATTTGCTTGGTGTGGAAGAGCTGGCTAAGAATCCCAGGTGTTCCTCATAAGGTCTAACATTAGTAGATAAGAGGGGTCAGAGTAAATTAGGAAAATGCAAATGATTCCAGCTCTAACAACTGTAGCCAACTAACAAAGTACTATTAAGTTTAAAAGAATGGTATGTAGGTGAGAACATACAGAATCTCTTTTTCAAAGAAAGAGGAATTAAATTTACATTCTATTCCCTAACCTCAATGCATAGTAACACTCTGCCTGTGTGTGTTCCCCTTTTCAATCTCATACAAAATAGATGTTATAAAATTTTTTCTGAGTAAGTAACACTTAGGCAAAGCCTCAAAAAAGCCTACCAACGTTGCATAACTTTCTTCTTTCCTTTTTTTTGGTGACAGAGTCTTGCTCTGTCACCCAGGCTAGAGTACGATGGTGCAATCTCGGCTCACAGCAACCTCTGCCCCCCAGGTTCAAGTGATTCTCCTGCCTCAGCCTCCTGAGTAACTAGGACTACAGGCACACACCACCATGCCCAGCTATTTTTTTTTAATATTTTTAGTAGAGATGGGGTTTCACCGTATTGGTCAGGCTGGTCTTGAACTCCTGACCTCATGATCCACCCGCCTTGGCCTCCCAAAGTGCTGCGATTACAGGCATGAGCCAACACACCCAGCCCAGGTTGCATAGCTTTCAATGTTCTTTTAGATTGTTTGTACACTATCCCTAGTAATCTACAGAACTTTTCTATACCTAATTTCTTATTTTCAAATTATTAACATTTTCTGTATGTGTATATATGTAAATCATCAGTTAAACTCTATATAAACTTATATGTGTATAGTATATGTTATATGCATTATATACAAAGTATTATATATATTATATATAAATATATTAAGAATACTGCAAAGTTAACATTTTTATAAATCAATAAATTACATGTTTATGAAAAATAAAACAGAAATAGTACCAAGTGAAATAGGGAAGGTGTTAATATTTGATTTTTAAAAGATACTATATGGCCTGCTTGGAAAAAGAAACAACTGAAATTCTGCATTACTAGTTACACAAACTAAAACATGAATGGAAACTGTTTCAGTTAGATTGTTTCATACCGATTTTAGTACTCTAAAAATATTCATTTTCCAAAACTGTATTTCCTGATGTTTACACATCAAGTTGAGAAGAAATTGTAATAGACTAAATTTTATTCTAGGAAGTAGTGATTGTTTTAAACAGGGCCACTCAACATATAATTTTTAAAAGCTAAGGAAAAAAATTTGCAATTACTCAATATAGTCAATCAGAACAAGGGTATTTATGTGCAGCAATAGGCAATAATAAAGCCGTGAAATAGAATCTGATAAAACTATCTAAACTTTTGGCTTATCTCTCATATATAAAATTGCTCTATTATTTCCTAGGATTGAGTCTCAGGTAAGAGTTCCTGATTGGGGATTTGCAAACAGAGCTGAGATTTATATAAATTTGATAAGAAAAATATATTTATCATAAAAGCTAACAGATTTAAATTCCTAATTGAGTACCTTTTCAAGAGTAAATTTTTATCTTATTTAAAATTTTTAACATATTCTTTAGACTACTAAAGCTTTTAGTACAGTACAAATTAAGAAGTCAACAAAGATTTGTACAATGCATTTTTTAGTTTTGCATATATGTAATTATCACTTTTATATTTTAAATATAAGATCAGAAATGCAATCATAAAGCCAGTTTTTTAAAAGTAGAGTGAGTTTACTCCATTTCTTTGCTATGTTACATTTAGGAGCTCCGAAGTTTGTTAACTAAAGAGTTGTAATGTCACTGAATGAAATCATATGCATTCTGTCTACACAGCTGTAATCATGGGATATGATTTGAGAGCGATTGAAAGGCCCTTAATCTTTGGCCTCAATATCTAAATCCCAATCACATGTTGAATTGCATAACACTTAAATCTTAATAATTTAATCTTTTATTAGACATAACTAGTTATTAAAGCAGTAAATATATTCTTTTTTTTTTTTTTTTTTTTTTTTTTTTTTAAGATGGAGTCTTGCTCTGTCACCCAGGCTGGAGTGCAATGACGCGATCTCGGCTCACTGCAACCTCCACCTCCCAGGTTCAAGCGATTCTCCGGCCTCAGCCTCCCAAGTAGCTGGGATTACAGACGCCTGCCACCATGCCTGGCTAATTTTTGTATTTTTAGTAGAGACGGTGTTTCACCATGTTGGCCAGGATGGTCTTTTTTTTTTTTTTTTTTAATTAAGTTTTAGGGTACATGTGTACAACGTGCAGGTTTGTTCTTGATCTCCTGACCTTGTGATCTGCCCGCCTCAGCCTCCCAAAGTGCTGGGATTACAGGCATGAGCCACCGCACCTGGCCAACATATTCTTATATTAATACTATTTAGTTATAGAGATATGTTATTATTATTCATATATATGGTATTATGAATAATTGTACATATTGTTTCTCTTAATTGACCATGATTAACATGTTAGGAATACATATAGCAGGTTCAACAGAGAAAGAAAAAACAGATATGTACAATTAATCATAATACTGTAATAAAAGTTGCCTTCTAGCATTTTAAGCAGGGTTTAGTGAAACATGGGGGAAGGGCAATTAATTCTGCTGAGGATGTAGTGAGGTATAGAAGAGATTTTATAGAGCATTGGATACTATAAATGAGCTTAAAAGCTGCATTTGGGGCTATATGAAGATGGGACTCTCCACTTCTGATACAATGAGACAAGATATGTGCAAAATGAAGTGGAAGTACTATTTGAGGAAACAAACTATCTTTGATTCAGAGCCTGGTCCTGTGGCATTAAACATTAGACTTTGGTGTACGAGTCTCTTTCATCTTCGTGGTTTATAGTAATCATATTAAAAAGTGCATCTGATATTTTGGTTCTGTGCCTTGCTTTCGACTGGATGAGTTTCTTTAATTCTTGGGAATAGATTATTCTGAGAGATGGCTGATCTCTTCTCCACCATCCACACCCCAATCTTGCTGCCCTTAGACAAGAATGTCTAAGACAGGAATGGTTTAATTGGCATAATAGTGCTTAGGAATCAAACTAACAAAAAGCTAGAGATTTGTAGTCACTCCTTTCTTTTTGCTTGATCTTGGGACTGAGCTTACACCTAGAAAACATACTGTCTGGTCTGCTACAGTCCTCTGCTTTTTAAGTTTTACAAGGGTCTTCCTCCAATAGAGGAAGTGGAATAGTAGCTCATCACCCCTCCTAACTCAGGGGGAAAATGATCCAGTTCTGGGATTCATAAAAAAATTTCCATTTGGAAATGTCCAAGCCACATTTTTAAATATCATCAATACCAGTGATAGAAAAATGCTTTAACCTTCATCACCTAACTTTTTTTTGTTTTATGTTTAGTCAGAAGTTGAAATAGAGAGGACTTCTTTTTTAATGGGATGCACAAAATCGAATTTATAGCATCCCATACAGATGGTAAAGTTTTCTGAAATCTGTGTTTATAGATATGGCAATGGAAGAGAATAGGACGTTTAAAAAAATACAACTTTGGATGAATTAACTTCTTATATCAGGTGCTGGTAAACTATATTATATTGACCAAATCCAGCCTATGGACTGTTTTTGCACATAAAGTTTTATTAGAAAATAGCCTCACCCACTTATTTGTATATTGTCAATAGCTGCATTTATGCTGCAATGGAAGAGTTGAGCAGTTGGGATAGAATGTGTCCTGCAAAGCCTAAAAATATTTACTATTTGGCTCTTTACAGGAAAAGTTTTGTGGCACTTCTGGAAGCTTACAGGAATCTTTGTCTTAGATTATCAGAAATTTTTAGAAAATGGAAGAACAATAATCTATTATGAAATTATGACCCTGACACTGTATATTTTAAAACATTTCTCTAGTTTGAATGTTGGAGTGTCTTGAAATGTTCAGATGGTAGTTATTTTATCATCTTCTGTAGGTTAAAACATAATCCTGTGAGAAGACTTAGTATTTCTTTAAAAGGTAGTCAACTTTTCTTGCATTTATATTGGGAAGAGGCTATTTACAAAGGAGTTGAAATTGCATAAAGTAAACATTACATAGGTAGATAAAGAAATACCCATTCTTATCTGAGCTTCAGTCTCTTGGGTTTTCTCTTTGTGAGGTTGGCTTCTGAGTAGAAGGTGCTAAGATGGCATCCTTCATATGGAAGCTGACCAAAAGCTAGGATGCAATAGCAGTGCTGTTATCCTTTTTAAATAGCAGTTTTGGAAATTCAGATTACCAAGGTCCATCTCTTACTCACATATTTTTCTGTTATTTCCCAGCACTTATAAAAGTCCTATTTGCATGAGCTAGATTTAATATATATGTATTTGCTGGAGTATGTCTGTAGATTTAGCAGATAAGCTACCTCACAATTTCAGTGGCTTAACAAATAAAAATGTATTTCTAACTCTGAAAGTAGTGTAATATAAGTGTCATAACTGGCAGATGGATTTTCTTTATGTAGTCATTCAGTGACCAGGTCTTTTCCAGTTTACAGTTTTTCTATCACATGACCCCACTTGGATGTCCAAAGACTGCAGGAGAAGAGGAAAGAGTTGAGAGATGTAATTCACTGGGCAGCTACTTCACCTACAGTAGGGCAGAGGATAAAATTTTTGGTTGTCTATTTACTATCCCTATCACAAAAATTAAAGTACCTGTAATTTAGGCACTCATGTCTTATCGTTGATATAAGCAACTGTTGAAGCCATCTTGGTAAAATGAGAGAAATACCAGATGGGAAAGTAAATTTTGGGAAGAATAAATAAGTCTATGAAGATAAGTCAAAGAGCTTCCTTTGTAAGTCATTTTACTATTACCAGCTTTCATTCATTTGGCTTTGTTTTAGTAATTAAAGCACCCAGTTTCTTTGATAGCCCCAATAATAATGTGGAATAAATGCGTATACCTACTGGTGGGGCAGGGAATACTACAGACTTTGGCAATTGATGAACACCATGAGTATTTAGAAAAAATGGAAACTCATGAAAAAGAAATAAAAGATAGAAAGGTCCAAAATAAGCCTTATTTTACATTCACATGTCGTAGAGAATGCCTCAGTTATACATAGCTTTTTTTCAACAAACATAAAACAATTTTAGAATTTTAATTAATGACCTTAGGATTACATCCCTGCTGGAGTTCTCTTATTCTTTCCAGTTTTTTTAATACAGAAAACTAAGGTTAACTGTTTTGCTCAAAGTCATATAATCAGTAAAGGAAGATACTGTCTTCCAGTACAAAATTTTCTGACTCTTATTTCTGTATCTTGTCTCTTATATTATATAGTCTCCATAGAGTCAGGGCAGAAAATTTTATGGACTCATCAATGTAGATCAAAGTGCTAAACACCATATTTTCTTCTGTGCTATGTATGTGTATGTGTGGAGGAAGAGACAATTTTCTTTTGTTAGTCCAAAAATAGGTAGAAGACCTTCACCTGCAACTCCCTGGAAGAAAGGGAGCCAAGTCTGATAGATTGATGCCTTTACTCTGTGACTGGGTCAGACGGAGTTAATTAACCACACTCAGGGCCCCCAAGCTAGAAAGTGCTTTTGGATGAAGTTCAGAGAAAAATCCCTGAAGCTAGCATGGAGCTGGCCCCAACTCCCTCATGTTGGCCAATACAAATATTATTATTGGTTCTATTAATCAGTTACAGTTTTTGACTCTGTGACCTTCCAATGGCAGTATATTTCCACAATGGCTGTGTGAAGTATTTCCTTCTATTTGCTCAAATGTATTTGATGTTAATTTATTCTAAGGCTTTCATGCATACTTTATTAAAAACAGTACAGAAACAATATGGATCAATTCTTGCTACATCTTTCTTAAACCCTCATAACTCATTCAATTTCCATTTAATTTCCTATTTCTGGAAAACAGAAAAACACCATCTTTCTAACATATGTCTATACCTCCTTTCTCATAAATGTCAGTATGAGTACTGACCTTTTCAGGATACTTTTGGCCTGATGACATATTCCTTATCTGAAATCACCAAATTAAAAGCAATATATTGAGTTTTTGTTAGTTTTTATACTATGTTCAAGTTTATTTTTATACACTGTAGTGTATGTATAACATCCATGACACACTGTATCAAGCTACCCAAGCATGTTTTTTTCATAGATCTTTAGATATCAGAATTAAATTGTAAAACAAAATTACTAAATTATTTTTACCAACGCATCTCTATATTTAACTGAAATTTTATATTATGATGCTGGGCCATGCTGTTGGCTTTGTCTGGATTTTCTCACGAACTCATATACAAGCAGTTTTTAACTAGTACAAACAACTTAATAGTATCAGCCAACCTCATTTATTTACTATCTACATCCTCCTTTAAATCATTAATTTGTACAAACATCTGGATAAATTTTTAGTAGTTTCTCATATTTCTCAAAGATAACATTTCTAGACATGGAGGGACAGAATAAAAGAGACTGCAAATTTCCACACACATGCATCTAAGTCTACATAGCAACTGGCGTTGATACATGATCACTTGGCACTGCTCGAAATAGTGATAATAAAAAGCAAGTAAATCACTAATTTGCACATACTTAAGCTCACCATATTTCAGAATGAATCTACATGTGTGGTTTTAAAAATATGTTTATAAATATAGGGAATACTTTTGTACTTTTTAATGTAAACACATTTCAACAAATTTTATGAATGATAAGTGTGATACCAACAGGGCTCAAAGTGTGTATTGTGAAAACACTTATTTTTTACAAAATTTTTAGAAAAAAAAGAATAAAATTATGTAGACTCCCTATTAAAATGCACTTTGCTCATGCAGTTTTCTTTTCCTTTTGAAAAGGGCTTGCAGTATACCCACCATTTAAAATTTCTTTATACAGACATTTTGTGGTCAATTGTGATACTTTTATCTGTGGCATGTGTATTATTTTTGAGAAGACAGTTATTAAAACTTCAGTCCTGGATACTTCTAAAGTTCCACCCACATGTGTTTTAGTCCGTTTTTACACTGCTAATAAAGACATACCTGAGACTGGGTAATTTATAGAGAAAAAGAGGTTTAATGGACTCACAGTACCACATCGCTGGGGAGGCCTCACAATCATGGCAGAAAGCAAAAGGCACATCTTACATGGTGGCAGGCAAGAGAGAAATGAGAACCAAGTGAAAAGGGTTTCCCCTTATAAAACCATCAGATCTCGTGAGATGTATTCACTACCACAAGAACAGTATGGGGGAAACCACCCCCATTATTCAGTTATCTCCCACTGGGTCTCTTCTACAACACATGGGAATTATGGGAGCTACAAGTCAAGATAAGAGTTGGGTGGGGACACAAACCATATCAACATGCATGCACGCATACACATCTTTGAAGGTAGAGTATGTGAATTTGATGCTGGAGTATGTTGATGGTATAGTAAAAAGTCATGGGTAGGCATGTTATAAGCAACTAACATTTGTTAGTATGTGGACTGTGCCTATCAAAATGACTCCATAATTTCTGTGTGCTTTGTGAAATGTAGCATAGTTGCAAATTATCTAAGCTTTGACATAGCTTGAGAATGAAAAGATAATTTTGAAAACCCATTTTATAAAATGTATAAAATTATGAAATTTTCATGGTGAAATTGTATGCTTTCAAGAATCACAAAGGATAAAACATGATTCTATAACTTTATCATGATTTCCTGTCTTTACATCTACCACAATGTCTCAGCAAATAATGTACTCAAAAGTATTTGTTGAATAAAACACTAAAATGACTCAAGGAGAGAAGGCAGCTGTCTGTGAGACAGGACATTTTCAGATTAAAGTTACAAATGCAATGGAAAATAATCTTGACAATACCCATGAAATCAGGCCCCAATGGTATAAGTAAAAGAATTATAGATTATTTTATGATTTTTGCTTTTGTTCTCTTTCCTTCTCCATGGCTGAGACACCTAAGACGTTTGAAATAATTATCCACATAGCAGTCCCAACACTCCAACAACAGAGGAAGATATCCTTATTACCATGCTGCCCTTTAAAAATCGAAAAAGGACACAATTTCCCCTTAATCACTCAAATAGAAGGCCACTCAAAGAAAGACAAAAAATTAAAACAAAATAGAAAATAGTATGCCAAGTATACATCAGTGACATAATATGTGTAAATAGATTAAAATTAAAAATTAAAAGTCAAAATATCTCTGTAGGAGGAAGCAAAAAGCAGTATTGATTTATGTATTACTTAAAAGAGATGTGTTTAAAAAGACCCAAAAGAGTTGAAAATACAAAAGAACAAAATTTTATAAGTGAATTGTAAGCAAAAGCAATTACAAAAATGCAACAAAATAGTTTTCTCTGTATTATTATCTCCCATCCTATTATACCCTCAGGTAGCCTTATCTAGGTAAGAAAGTTATAATTTTAGTTATTTCAATGAGCTTGAACTTAATGGAAATGATGAAACAGTAAACTGTCACAATATTTTTAAGTGCACTTAATAGTAAATCTTCAACTTGATTTCTCTCAATTGGAGTACCATGTGAAGGTTTGTTACATGGATAGAGGTTTGTACTTAGATTGGATCTGGTAGCCAAATATTGAACATAGTACCAAATTGGTAGTTTTTCAATTCTTACCTCCCTTACTCTCTCTCCCCTTCTGGAGTCCCCATTGTCTGTTTTTCCTATCTTTGTGTCCATGTGTACCCAATATTTAGCTTCCACTTATAAGTGAGAACATGCAGTATTTGGTTTTCTGTTTCAGTGGTAATTTATGTAGGATAAGGGCTTCCAGCTGCATCCACATTGCTGCAAAAACATGAGTTCGTTCTTTTTTATGGCTGCATAGTATTCAGTGGTGTATATAGACCATATTTCCTTTATCTAATTCTCCCACTGACGGGCACCTAGGATGATTGTATGTCTTTACTATTGTGAATAATGCTGTGATAAACATGTGAATACAGGGGTCTTTTTGGTAAAATGATTTAATTTCCCTTGGGTGTATGTTCAAGACTGCAATTGCTCGGTGGAATGGTAATTCTATTTTTGGTTCTTTGA
This sequence comes from Pan paniscus, assembly GCF_029289425.2. NCBI lineage: Eukaryota > Metazoa > Chordata > Mammalia > Primates > Hominidae > Pan > Pan paniscus. The sequence continues at coordinate 101,204,068 of NC_073253.2, forward strand.
GAAATCTCCTAACTGCTTTCTATAGGGGTGAACTAATTTATAGTCTCACCAACCGCATATAAGCTTTCCATTTTCTCTGTAACCTCACCAACCAACATCTGTTATTTTTTGACTTTTTAAGAGTAGCTGTTCTGGGCCGGACTCAGCGGCTTATGCCTGTAATCCCAGCACTTTGGGAGGCCGAGGTGGGTAGATCACCTGAGGTGGGGAGTTCAAGACCAGCCTGACCAACATGGAAGAAACCCCATCTCTACTAAAAATAAAAAATTAGCCAGGCGTGGTGGCTTATGGCCGTAATCCCAGCTACTCAGGAGGCCGAGGCATGAGAATTGCTTGAACCTGGGAGGTGGAGGTTGTGGTGAGCCAAGATCATGCCATTGCACTCCAGCCTGGGCAATAAGAACAAAACTCCATCTCAAAAAAAAAAAAGAAAGAAAAGAAAAGAGTAACTGTTCAGACTGGTGTGAGATGGTATCTCATACCTTTCAAAATAACTTTTAAGTGAATTTTACTTCAAATTTGCCTTTTTAATTAGTATTTTTGATAGTAAATACTTTACTGTGATTTAATCTTATTTAAATTAAAAAAATAATAAACATGCTATACTTGCACATTGTAATACTTGCAGTTGTCATTTACCTATGCTATGTCACAAATACATAATTTATTGTAATTTCTGGTTTAAATTAGTTTTTAGACTTGGAGAAATTTACATTAGAGGAAATTCAAATTACTAAAACAGAGCTAATCAAATTAAACCTTACAAGTAAGCAACAAAATACATACTAAAAAATCAAATTGCATCACTTACAAGCAGAAGTGTAAAGGACAACACAAATTATACAATGCTCATTTTTCAAGAATGTGTAAACAAACTGACACTGCTTGTAGTAGAATTACGATTTGGTTCACTGTGAAGGGTAATTTGGGTAATACTCTTGATTCAGCAATTTTTCTAGAACTATATAGCCTGAGGAAATGATTTTATACAGTTGTATATAAAAGAAAGCATGCAGAAGCATTGCTTATAATTTAGAAAAAATATAAATGAATTTTTGAGCAACAACTAAGGAATCTGTAAAATTATGGTATATATATTTATAAAAGCAAACACTGCTATCTAAAATAATGAATGGTTATGTTGGGATGGAAACATTTTAATGAAATTATTGGTAAAACAGATAAGATAAAATTTATCATGCTTTCGACATGTACGGCTATTCACAAATCTTTCTCTTCCTGAGACACATGGTAGAATTCACCTTTATTATTCACTTGAAGTAGGTTATGTGACTTGATATATCCAATTGAGCATACACAGAAGTGATAATATGTGTCCCTTCCAGACAGATGATTAAAAACAGCACATACTTTACCACCCTTTCTTTCTCTCTTTCCAGGAAATAATGGGCATTCTGTCAGGTTGGATCCCAGAGTAAGGACACATACATTAACAACAACTTTCAAAGTGACTAATGATGCACATGTAGCCTAGACAAAGCATTGCCTTTTGGTCTTTTAAGCAACTGAAATGTAATTCTTACCATAGATATCCTAGTCAATCTCGAGAGTAATGTCATATATGTAAGAAATAGAATTGTTAAGGTCAATCTCTTACTTTTGTGGGTTATTAACATTATTATAGAATTAGAAATAAATTTGAAATAACATTAAATTTTCAAAATCTTAAAAAATGTGCATTCATATCTGCATTTTAAGATTTATAACATTTCGCATTTTTTTCAAGGCATTGGGTGTAGAAGAATCTGGCTATAGTATAATTAGACTATGGAATTCTATAAATACAAAGATAAAGAGAATATCAGAAAACTCTACCTCTGTGGTTAACACAGGGAAGGAATTTGGAGGAGCCTAAAGATCTATCTACCTAAAATCTATTAATCATCTACTTATATGTCTATGTATACACTTTTACAGGAAGCTAAAACATACCAAACAGGTCATGTAGTGACTCACAGCATGGGGATATAATGAAATATTAATATTATCATCTGAGCCATATTATCACTGGTAAATTGTATGTTGTTTAAATTACCTCAATGTCCACAAAGAGCTACAGTATAATTACTGTAGGGGTAAGGCACATGGACGTACCATAAAATAATAATACTTTTTTTGTTGTTGAGAGTTTAAATAAGCTTTTTAAATATATGTTCTCTATTTTTTCCCATCCAAGTACTAACCAGGCCCATCACTGCTTAACTAGCTTCTGAGATCTGATGAGATCAGGTGCATTCAAGGTGGCATGGCTGTAGACTAGCCTATATTTTTCAGAATATAAATGTATGAATTTAAAAAAGTAATATTTTAAAATTATAGGTTTTATTATTTGTCTATTATGTAATATATGCAGTGTTTAAAGTTAAAGCCAATTAATCTTTGAAGCTCCTCTTCAATACCGTTCTCTTCCCAACAGATAGAAGAATTTAGATTATCTTGTAGGAACATAAATTAAATGTCAATTTGATTTTTATTTGGTAGAATAAGACAAATTGAAATATCAGTTGGAATGAAACTAAAGATTTAAAGCTTTAGTTAAAATAAAAACCAAGAGAATCTTAAAATACAAAAATGTAGAAACCTGGGCAATACAGCAAGGTGCAATCTGTACAAAAATAAAATATAAAAATTAGCCAAGTGTGGTGGTGCATACCTGTAGTCCCAGATACTTAGAAGGCTGAGGTGAGAGGATTGCTTGAGCACAGGAGTTCAGGTTTGCAGTGTGCTATGATCACACGACTGCCCTTCAGCCGAGGGAACAAAGGAAGACCCTGTCTGAAATAATAAATAAATAAATAAATTCATTAATTAATAATTTTTTAATGATGAGAGCATTAAAATATCCAATGACATAGAATTTTTTCATTTTTTATTTTGTCTGGATGATATATCTCTGGGAACTATGGGTCACTCACTGTATTATCAAGATATTAAGGAAAGTATCTCCTAGGAACTTGGTAGACTTCTCTTTTTCAATGTAGTAATTGGAGGAATCTTACTCTTTGGGGAAAGATGAAACAGAAATAACCTCAACCAATGCATAATCATGAGGCGAGGTGTATTCCAACCAAATGTTATAATATTAAGCAGTCATTGGCTTATTTGAAAGAAGCAACTTGTAGGGGAACTGGTTCTAATTATCACTTGTTTTGAATAGTGTGTATTTTGTTCAAGTCGCTCAAACTCTAAATCTTGTTCCTTCATTTTTGAAATCAAGGAGTAGGCAAAGGAGTAGTTCCTTTCACACTGTTTATTCTGTGTGTCTCAGAGTCATCATTTAGAGCATAACTTGAGCTACACAGTAGATATTTGCATGGCTTCTTAAATTTTAGTATTCAGAGAAACAATTAAGGGGCTATAAAAACCAGCCTGCTAACTTTATGTCACTTTTTAGAAGGCATTTTAAAAGAAA